>NW_022196903.1:91900476-91944079 GCF_008632895.1 Mastomys coucha | reverse complement strand
TATGACCTTCTTAAAGTCCTGTATCATCATCATGAGAAGTGGTTTTAGATCTGAATCTTACTTTTCTGGTGTGAAGGTGTATCCAGGACTTGCTATGGTGGGAGAATTGGGTTCTGATGATGCCAAGTAACCTTGGTTTCTGTTGTTTATGTGTTTTCACTTGCCTATGGTTATCTTTAGTGCTACCTGCCCTGGCTAAATCTGACTGGGGCCTGTCCTACCTGTGATCGTGGTTGTGTCAGAACTCCTCAGAATCAAGCTGTCTCTGTGAACCTGTGATTCTGGGATCCTGGAATCCTGGGATCCTGGGCCATTAGAGCACCTGGGAGTGGAGCTTCCTCTGGTTGTTGTGGGACTGGCTGCAAAATTTGTGCCCAAGGTCTGCTCAGAGCACCAGCCCAGACAGACTGGAAGGAACCTATGCCACTGGGCTGGCAGAGTTCCTGCATTCTTGGGTCCTGCTAGTCCCAGTTACTCCCGGTGCTGGGACAGATGTTATGTCCTCCTCACCTCTGATCCTCTCAACCTGGGCTTAATAGAGTGCCTGGGAGTAGAGCCTCCTCTGAGTGTTGTGCAGAATTTGCATCCAAGGTCTGCTCAGGGCACTAGCCCAGAAAGACTGGAAGGAACCAATGTCATTGGGCTGGTGGAGTTCCTGTGTGCCTGAGTCTTACTGGTACAATTTACTCCCAGTGTTGGGACAGATGTTATGTCCTCCTCCTATATTTTCAATACATATATATGTATATATATAATAACATTATATATATTTAAAATGAAATTTTCTTATCTGAGATGACAATGCTCCATTCAAGAACCAAAGACCATCTAATAAAAATTCCAACACCAAGCATGAGAGATCCACTTTTGCCTTGTTGGTCAATATTAATTAAGAGACTCCTGTTGTAAGAGACATATAGGATATTGCTGTTGCCTTTGGCTGTCTCCTAGAGGGAAAAGGCAACTTCCCATTGCTGAAGAGACCCTGCACTTCAGACATAGGGCCCAGAGGCCCTAAGATGGATCCAACCTGAAAAACTACTCCCTGAATTCTACCTTTCATGATATCAGAAGCCACCATTCAAGTTTCTAAAGAAGGGAATCAACCAAAAGTCCCTCTTAGCTGTAACACTTATGAACTACAACAACAACTAGCATGACAAGATAACAGGAGGGTGCAGTAATGGCAGGCATACCTTGCTGGTAACCAACAGTTCTCTAATTGCACTCACTAAGACTCACTCAACAAGAAGAAAAATATGCCATGAACTCAAAACCTAGTCAATGACCCAGGTCTAGTGAAGTCATGGACCTTTGAAGAGAATCTACAACAACCATTTTACTGAACAAGCATAATCTCTAACTATATTCTCAGTATTTGTCTCTATGCCCCCAGATAAGTGTGATCCATACTCCTTACAAGGACACTTCTCTTTGCAACAGATGGAGAGTTCAAGTACTGATGTGAGTTGAAATAGCATATAAACAAATGCACAGGACTGTATCCCAAAAGTATGTATCTGTCCATACTGCAATTTATAGTTTCTATAATTTTCAAATGTAAAAAAATATAATTCATTAAATTTTCTCTAATTTCTAAGAATGTGAATAACATTGTGAGTTCATGAACCAACCCAAAACAGGCACATGGAAGACTTATCCCTAAGCTATAGTTGCCCAGTTCCTGGTATGAACCATTAAACAGGGATTGAAAAGAACTGATGATCTATATGTACTACTCTTTCTCTAAGCACCACATGACAGAGTGATGTACCTGAGGTTGAGAACTTCATAAAGAAAGGGGGTTCATGTATCTCACAATTCTACAGGCCTAAGGGTGTCTACTCAGCTCTGACTAGCACCCTCTTTGCTGCTATGCATTGTGGCATTTGGCATCATATTGAGAACACAGATAATGGAGATACCATATGGTAGGTAAAATAGAAAGTGAGAGAGAGATTAATGAGACAGGCAAGCCTTTTTCAACAACCTCCCTTGATAAATAACCAGTGTCCCACGAGAAAAATGTTCACTCCATCTGAGGGCATTTTCCATGCCTAACTAAATCATTGAGCCCCACACTGTATTTCACACTCAAATTACATTTGGAGTGGGAATGGCTACTGCAGAGCTTGCTGGTGTGCGTTTAGTTAGCTCCAGCTGAGTAGTTTATAGCCATTTGCTGTCCTTATGTTTATACGCATTGGATGTACTTAGATACCAATTTCTCAGTAGTGAAGTTGTTATATAAAAGACATAGACACTGTCAGTGTTAATAGATGCAACACTACGTTATAGAAAGAGACATAAAAGTGTGCCAAGTGGGTATCATCACACACAAAAAAGTGAACTAATTCCTTCCCACTGAGTCCCACATCTTAAAGATTCCACACTGCGTTACAAATTGGAGACCAAGGCACCTCATTAACCTTTGGGGAAGCATACCCAACCCACAAGACTAGCTATAACTGGCTCTGTCACTAAGGTTTTGATATTGATACCCATTTCATCCAAGCAGTATATTTCACATAACTGCAAATATTAGAGGCAGGGCAGAGCTTAGATCTGAAAAAAAAAAAAAAGAGTTAACTTTAAATGTCTCTCTACCCCTGAAGATACTGGTGCTTGCCTTTGTAATGCTTTTTTCTAAGTCATCCTTTAAATGAAAGAGTATGAATGATTAAACCTTATCTGGCCTCTTCGTACATAACTGTGTTTTCCAAACATCTTCATTCTGAACACGCTGAATGCAGCTTGCCTTCTGGGAGGGAGCAGTTATATTACACAGCAGGGGTAATTACTCCCCTAAACTTACAAGCACACACCCAAAATAAGCCTCTCCTGTCTGTATAGTTTCTATATTCCAAACAACCAGGCCTGACAGTACACGGCTGTAATCCCAGCTACCATGGAAACTGAGGAAGGAGTATCACAAGTTCAAGGGTAGCCTGGGCAACTGAAAGAACCAGTGCCTCAAACTGTAAAAATGAAAGCAAGACTGTGGATATAGAATAATAGTAAAGTGCTGATCTGGGAAGCATGAAGCCCTATACTCATCTCCCAGTCGGGGTTGTAGGGTAGGAAATCAAAGTAGAACACGCATGTTATACTTTTAGTAGTATGCAATCTTTTGGTAGTATGTAATAGTTTGTTTCTGGCTTTGTTTCCATCTCTCTCAAAAACCTTCAGCATGCCATTAGCCATGGCTACAAAAAAATCCTAACTATTGCCATAGAATTCATTGCCAGGGATACTCAGGTGACATAGGTCTTGGATTCTTGACACACGGATTCCTCCATAGATCTGCCCTAAATGACATGGCAGCTCCCAGCTCCATGAGTGAGGACAAAGAGAAAACAGAAGCAATCTGTAATGTCTTGTGTAGCCTACTACTGGGACTCTCACACCCTTGATAGCCCATTGGTTGTGGGCCAGTGAGCAGAAGAGTGGACTGGCTACATGCAAGGACCAGGAAGTGAGAACCAATGGCTGCATCAGAATACCTATAGTAGCTCCAAGGTATTTGCAGAGATAATCACACACTTCACACACATCTCACTGCTAACCATCTTTACAAATGGAACTCTGGTTAAATTATTTGAATTTTGTACAGAGCTGTGCTGTAAGAAAAAAAAATCTCAGTTATATTAAAAGCATACTTAACTATAACTTGTCAAATATTTGACAATCAACAAATCCGTGCTTTTAAAACAGCCAGAGAACACAGCATATTTTATACAAGCAAATTACCTATCAGTATAAGCTACATGCTCAAGTGAATAAATACAAGAAGCAAGGTATTAGATGGAGGGAAAATTGTATTGTAAAAGTGAACTGCATGAGCTTATTATTTTCCTGACAAAGTCTGCTATAGCGCAGGAGGACAGAAATCCATTTGGTAAAAAATCAGGTTATTAAACCTAATATATAGAATATCATGTCAGAAAAGAAATGTGTGTGCCTGGGAAAAAAGGACTGGTAGGCTTTACATCAACATGTGCCGTACTCTCCTAACTGTCCAGGCGAGGCTGCGTTGCCTTCCTTATTCAGCATGTGTTTTTATCTCTGGAGTGTAAAGAGTACATGTAACAGTCACATCAATGAAAAAGATATTCATAAAATGCCCATTATCTTTTTTTAAAAAAAAATCTGGCTCACATGAAAGGTACTTCTGTTCCTTTTGGAAAATTTTATTTGCTGCATGTAAATCATTCTTCCTATTCCAGAGGACATCAGTCACCTGCTCTGGCATTTACTCTAAGACTGTTGGAAGCTAATTGTGAATAGATGAAATAAGAGGGGAATTTCATTTATATTAACTCACTTTTATGTTCAGTGTGGTCAAAGGTAGAGGTATGCCTCTTTCTGGACCATAAAATATGGATTGCTATTTCCAAAGTACATCAGCAGCAGTAATAGCCACTCCCATTTAGATGGTCATATAATCTTATGAAATATCGACATAATAAAATAATACAACCAAAAAAAAGAACAACAGGGCATGCATTTTATTGACAAATAAATGCATGGGCTTAAATTGCTCATAACACATTTATACCTGATTGACATGTTATCAAAAAAAAAAAGTATGGATCGAAGCCTTCTGAGATCAATAATTTCAAAATAATTTTTCAGCACAGATAAAAATACAAATTCAATCTACCTCTGTTTCATATTGGAGTTTGTGCCACCTTGACAGTCACATTTTATAGCAAACTGTACTTTAATTTTATATTCAAACATTTTCTGGGTTTTCTTTGAGAATTCACTTTTTAATATATGATACTTCCTGGCTCAATTCAGGTTTTATTCACTTCTAGATACTTCAGGAAGATAAATAACTGACATCCTCTGCCATTTATGAGTGACATAGTGCCTATAATGTAAAAAAATAAAGCAGGTAGCCAGAGATATAGACTTGTTTTAGAAATAAATATGTATCATATGCATAAGCAATAAAATAACAGCGAGGTAGATATTGTCATAAAATGCTTTCCTATTTTACTGAGAATAAATTATGTCAGGTGATATATTGTGAGGGCATATACATTTAAAGGATCAAATACTTTCATTGGAATGCTGAATCTAACCACGAGTACCTGTAAAACATAGGAGTTAACTGACACATGTTAGTCTTGTTGCAGATTGAAGCTTTTAGTTAACACCCACCATGATTTATTTCACTTTATGACTAAAACATTGTAAGTCATCACAAGCATGATTAAAGTGAAAATACAACCTGAAAAGCAAAAGCCTGTCTGTGGAGCACTTAATAGTTTTTCCAGTTCATAGATTATGATCTATGTGAGCATTTTTCAAGCAACCCCGGTGAACTTTTCTAGGTACCAAGAACTCATCCTACCTCTTCAAGAATTTCCTTAGTTCTTGTAACTCCTTGACAAAGCAGAAAACACTATCTACAAACTCCAGATGAAAGCATGGCAGACTGAAGCCCAAACCTGGATTCTTAACTCCTTTACCCCAGGAAATTCATTAAGTCATAGGTTTAGATCTGAATACGGAAATAAATCTGTTCTTCTGTCTATTCTCAATATACACTAAATCACTAGCAGAAGAAAATCAGTTGCCCTATAATTTCATTCATTTCTGACACTATGTGGAGATAGTGTCTGATCTTGTAGTGTGTAAAAGCATTTGGTCCCACAGAATTATTCTCCTTTTTGGTGTCAGTGACAAGTCTAGACTGTGACTGACCTATATAGACTGAATAAAATTTACAGATTCCCAGGAGCCCCCATCCAATCAAATTGGTTTGCTTGCTAGAAAGTCTCAGAGCATGTGTAAAGCAATGTATTTACCTTTTTCATTCCTGTAAAAGGGTGTAACTCAGACCTAGCCAGGTAGAAGGGATGACTAGGACAAGGTATATGGTACAGGTAGAGTGTCTATGCTAAAACTTCAAGCCAACCTCCGTTGTAGAGTAAACCAAAGGCTCTTTGCATGCTATCCCTTTGAGTTTTCTATAGAATCCTCATTGTACAGGCAAGATTGATACTAAATTATCAGCCTCCAGTAAGCAACTCAACTTCAGCCCATGTCCATGATGACATCCAAGACCCCCTCATTCGTGGTTACCAGCTTTTCGTTTACAAAAAGAAGCTTGTCATTTCAGATACTTTAAAGAGTTTTAAGACGTTGTGTGCTATAGAAGGGGAACAGAAAATAAGACTTCTTACTATATCACAACAGAAAACAGAAAATTTGCTTCTCTTAGTTACTCTCAAATGAATTCATTTACATACACCAGTCACTTGGTGGCAAACTCTAACCCTAAAGGCAGAGACAAACTGAGAAGAATAAAAATGTCTCAATAGGAACTATCTGGCAAGGATAGTTTCAAATAAATCATCTCTGTATTCTCTAGATCTGACTACAAACAGAGCAGCTATAGGGATGGTTACAGGTTGGAAACTAGATTATCTCAAGATAGCCAAACCCCGCTTTTCCTTTGGTGTACACAGAAGTAACTTTGCCTGGCAAAGATCTAACCAATCCCAATGTGGTCATTTCACTGTCCCCAGTCAATAAGGATTTTTAACTGGCAATGGGATCTAAGGGTAAATCTGATGGTTACAACTCTGCTCCTACAGAACCAGGAGCCTCTTCTAGCTATTTCTACATAGAAGAAAACGTAGCCCTCAAAGAACCCAAGTTTCTCATGGATCCTATTATACTACCAGACTCGGAGCTTCCCAATCTTACAGCTCCCCCACAAAATGAAATAACATTCACTCTTTTATAAAAGAGGTTTTTTTTAAATATAGGTTTTCATTAATTGCTTCTAAAAGCATCACATCTTTCCCAGTTGTTACCAAGTAACTGTCACATTCTCATGAGCATTCCATGTCCATAATTCCAGTGTTAGCACTGTAAAGACAAACTCTGAAAACTTCCAGGTCCTCTCATTCAGGCCTGCAGATGGAACACAGTGCTCTACGTTGCTCAAGATCTAAGAAATAAGTTGCAATGACTTGTGTTGATTGTCAACTTGAAAGAACATAGACTTATCTATGGGATGGGCCTTTTACCATGCCTTTGGGGGAACTGTCTTGGTTGCATTAAATGAGGAGGACAGACATGCCCACTCTGGTTGGCGCCATTCCATGGATGAAATCCTTAAGAGTTTAAATGGAAAAATAAAGCTGAGCAGCATACATCACAGCTCACTGCTTCCTAATTTGTGGATGCCATGTGACCATCTGCTTCAACCTCCTGGCACCTTGACCTCCCTGTCATATGGACCATACCCTTGAACAGTGAGCCAGAATTAACCTTTTCTCCCTTACATTGCTTTTGTCAGAGAATTTTAAGAAAGCAACAGAAAAATAAACTATGATAGTAGCCTTGAGTTCATAGAATTCTTGAAGACAGAAAATTGCCATCATAAAGACTTATCTATTTACATGGTCCAAGGGTTTCCTAGCTAATGCCCAAGAGCCTAGTGAAAGCTGCTAGCTGGAATACATACATCTGGCTTCTCCAAGTAGGTTTGCTTTCCTCAAAATATGTTGACTGGCTTCCATGGACAAGAAGCAAATCCACAGAGAAGCAATATCACCTTTGGGGTGCTAGTTCCAGAAGCTTCCCATGGTCACCTACATTGAATTCCATAGCTTAAGGCAATCACCCAGTTCTGCCCAGTTTCAAGAGGAGGGAATAAGGAAGATGTCATTATCACATTATAAGAATAGCATGCAAGATGGGATGTATATTTGTATGGACAAGTTTGGAAATGCAAGCTGCCACAGTTTGCTTTAGGCCACAATCATTCCCATCCCTAGCACATGCAAAATCCCTCCCTGAAATCCTCATGTCGATTACAGAATCAGCTCAAAGTCCAGGAACTTGTCATTTGAATTTGGTCCAGGAGCAGATGACACTCCTTAGATACACTTCCTTAACTCTACCCCCATAGCTATATCATAGCCATCTTAAGACTGTGAACCAAACAGATTAAAGAATTTCTACTCAAAATGCATCTAACATTCAATAGTAGGGCATACATGGAACTTGTTAAGCATGGTTGTATCTTCAAAGTGGGGCACGGGATCACAGGATCTTCACCATTTCATAACAGTTGTAAGAATGAACCAGGGATCTATGTTGCCAGCTCACTGATAAGAGTTTGGAAATTTGGTTTGTACCATAGCTCATGATTCCATTCTTTAGTAAAAATTCTTTGTCTATAAATTATAGCCAATAATAGCAACTGTACAGCTTTTTTCTGTTTTCTTCCCATACCCTCTATACCCCTCCTTTGTCATCATTATTTCTGTTTAATTTTGACTTGACATAGTTCTGTTTAATGTTTTCTGTTTGCCTGAGTCACATGACCTTAGACAGAAGCAAGGGGCACAAATTGCTTTCAGATATGTCTTTCTCTGTCTTGACTTTCATAAGGAGCTAACAGGATACACCTTAGACATTATTTATTTTGGGTTAATTTTCTGTCTATGTTGTTAAGTATTTCAAGATACTGAATTAAATGTGCTGGCTGAATGCTACCTATACACTAAGGATGCTGCTGCTGGTGGTGATGGTAATAGATGTTTTCAAATGTCAAGTCAGCAAGATAGATACATGCACTACAAACTCATAGATACAACTGAAGAATCTATAGTGCAATTTCAAATAAAAATGAACAGAAGTTATTTGGGTTTTGTTTATTTGTTGTTTTGGTTTTTATGAGCCAGATATTCTCTGTGTAGTCCTACCTGTTCTGGAACTTGTTCTGCAGACCAGGCTGCAGGCTGGTATTGAACTCACAGAGATCTATCTTCCTCTGCCTCCTAAGTGCTGAGATTAAAGACATATGCCACCACTGCTGAGCATTTTTGTTGTTTTTATAGAAAATATTGATTTGTACCAGATCAAATGTTAAAAGCATATATAAATATTATCTTTATATAAACACTATAAATTGATTTTTATAACTAAAGTTAGCTGTGTTTGCCCTGCAAAATAAGATTTTTTTCAACATTTTAAATGTTTTTACTTTTTTGAACTGCCAGAACCTATTGAGAATATTGGGGATCATTAAACATTGTAGTAATGAGCTACAATGTTAATTTCATACCTCAAATGTTCCTTATCTACCTCCTGATTGAGAGGACTTCCCTGCTTAACCTTCAACCTCATGTCAGCCCGAAAGCATAGCCAAGGATTGCTTCCTTTTCTTAGATAATTTGATACTTAAACAAAAATACAACCTTTCAAATAAGTTTCTGAAGACCAAAAAATCCTAAAATAGGTGGGACAAAGAAAAGTCACTTAATCATATAAAAATCCCATTTCAATCATTAAAGTGCTATTCTGTATCTGTTACAAAATTACCTTTAAAACTATGAAATGTTTAAATTAGATCGCTGGTTTTCTGCTCCAAGATTTTCAGAGATAATATTGAGAATATACAGAAAAAAATCTGAATAGTATTTCTCATATATATTTAAACTTGAAATTCATTTTTACATTCCTTGCTGACTAGTATATGTTGGTCAAGTTCCTCAAAAAACTCAAACTATAGTCACACTTGGCATAATGTAGTTTAAGTACCACACCCCGTAAATACATTGGTCAGACATTAGGTTCCACTATCTAGTGATATCTGTAGATGTCTTAGTTTCTGTTAGTACAAGCTAATGCTCCATATCACAATTGGTTGTGGGCTGTTGAGTTGAAGTTATTTGTAATTCTCAGTCATAAGGAGATGATAATTTTGGTCTGAGAGCAGGACAAGCACACATTAATTACTTTTCTCATTGCTATGACCAAATGCTTGATAAGTATCAACTTAAGGGAATAACTGTTTATTTTTGGCTCACAGTTTGAGGAGATACAGTCTACGACAGTGTGGAAGACATGGCAGAAGGAGGCTGAGGTGGTTGATCACATTGCACTGATGGACAAGCAGCAGAGATTAAATGAGACTCAGATGTGGTCTACCCTCACAGTTTATCCCCTGTGATCTACTTCACTCAACAAAGCTGTAATGGGACCTCTTAATGGTTGGACAACCTTTCAAAACATCACCACAAACTGGGAGCTAAGGAGTCAAACACATGATCCTGTAAAGGACATATGATACTCAAAGCATAGCAGAGGATGTCTGAAGTGAGCTGTCCTGGATAAGATGGGATGCTCCTGGCAGTCTCAGTGTCAGGATCATCAAAACAGGACAAATCCCTGGATACTGACAATGTCAGAAGGGAAGCCCTTCTAGATGGGCTGATTTCATAATCTTTTCTCAGATCTTGGAGGCTTCTGGAGACCTTTCTATTCATTCAGCATATGAACTCCAAAAGGCATGCTCCCCTCCCCAACACAGGACCCTGACTACTGCATTCTTAGTCTTGCATTTCATAGTATGAACTATTATCAGTAAGCCATTGTTCAAAGACTACCTGGGAATGACAACTAACTCTTGTACCACTTAACAAGAATCAAAGATGTTTCTTTCCTTTCTGTTAATAAATGTAATTTTCCTCAAAGAATGAGATCTAACTTGTCTCTTGTGTTTGCTGGGAGGTGGACCTCTATCATCATTCAAGTCTACCTGGAATTAGATGCATAAGCTGAAATGAGTTTTCCAGAAATAAGATGTTGTGACATTCTCACATTTATCACTATAACTCTATGAAGCTCTTTTGCTGGTCTCACTGTTTACCTTTGAAGAAATAATGGAGTGATAGTTACCTAAAAGATGATGGTGATGATGACAGTTGTGGTGGGGGGGGCTGATGGTGATAATGATGAGGATGATGGTGGGGGGGGTTGTTGGTGATGGTAGTGATGGTAGTGGTAAATCCTTTTTATATAAACATATTCTTATTTCTTTTGGACTAAAACTAAATGGTATCTCATGATATCTTTGTTTGGGAAATTGCAGTTTATTGAGCAATTCTCATAAACACACAAGACAACATGGCACTGGTCTAGTCTGATCAAAACTGGTTGTTGTCATCACTCAGAGCTTCATTCACATAAGTCAAGCATATGCTATCCATCTTTGACATTTCAAAATACTCCACTTAACTTTACTTGATTTAAATCTTTTTTTTTGCCTTATTCAGATTTTCACAATCAATCTTGCCATAGATTGCAATGAGTCCAAATAACACAGAGAAATTTTTCAAGTTTTTTAATTAAAAAATTATGCAAAACTTTTTTTGGCAGATTCTCTCTCATAATAGATAGTACTTGCAATCTAGCTACTATTCTTAGGATAGATGCTTTCACAGCTAGACCTGTGACTTTGGCAGGTGAAGTACTTAACAAACCCAATCATGGCCTGAGGTGATGGCTCTGGCAGGAAACTGCTCATCATGCAAGCATGATAACCTGAGTTCAGATCTCCAGCACATACATTTAAAAAGCTAGGTATAGCACTTGCTGACAGGAGCCTGGTATAACTGTCCCCTGAGAGGCTATGCCAGAGCCTGACCAATACAGATGCGGATGTTTGTAGTCAACCATCAAACTATGCATGGAGATCCCAGTGGAGGAGTTAGGAGAACTGAAGGAGCTGAAGGGGTTTGCAAACCCATAGGAAGAACAACAATATCAACCAACCAGACTCCTCAAAGCTCCCAGGGACTAAACCACCAACCAAAGAGTACACATGATGGCTCTAGCTGCATATGTAGTAGAGGAGTGCCTTTTCTGGCATCAATGGGAGGAGAGCCCCTTGGTCCTGTGGAGTCTCAATGACCCAGTGTAGGGGAATGTTAGGGCACTGAGGTGGGAGAGTGTAAGTGGGAGAACACCCTCATAGAAGCAGGGAGGATGGGGGAGAGGAAAGGGTGTGTGTGGAGGCGAAACCTGGAAGGGGGATAACATTTGAAATGTAAATAAATAAAATAACCAATAAAAAATAAAGAATAAAAATAAAAAGCTAGGTATAAAGTATGTTTCTGTAATATCATCACTGAAGTGGCAGTGACGGGGAGATCCCTGGAGGATTAACATAGCTCATAATTCAGTCAACATAGCTAAATTCAGGAGCTACAGGTCTAGGGAGAGGCTCCATCTCAGGGATTTTTGTGGTCAAGGGAGAAGAATTGTAAGAGATGGAGGTGGTGAATGACTATGAAGAAACAATGTTTTGGGGGATACAACATAGCAACTGCACATACAAACTCTCAATGGTTATAGCAGCATACATATTAATTCTAGGTGCAAATTCCAGCCAGACAAAATTCTGCCATGCAGTAGGATAGAAGAGCATGGCTGTCCACTCTTATCTGAGAAGCTATTAGCAATTCATAGATGCTCAGGGAGAGGAGGTGAGTTCTCTTGAAGGTATCATCCTTGATAGGTAGACTACACTCATGGCAGGCTCCATACCCTGGGATAACTAGAACTCTACCTTACAGTCTGGCTCCTTATTTCATTATCAACTTACAATGTCTACTCTGAGCCAAGTACTTACAACACTGGAGAAAAATGCTTCCTTTACCTCATTCACTGGTTTTTAGACACCTTCCTCTATGGCTGTATGTTAAATACAGTGGTGAATTGGACCAAAAATAGTCTAGGAGGCAGATAATCAGGAGGTCCCTGGGATGAATCCAGAAGACAACATAATATTCAAGAAACCATGGGTAAGGGAGATGGTGATTTGTCCAGGATATGAAGTGAGCAGAAGAGAAAGAGGGGTCTAGATCCAGCCACCCAGTGTATGTCTAATCCTGTTTGCATTTGTTATTTTTCTCTTACCAGAAAAAAATCCTGTCTTAGTTAGGATTTTACTGCTACGAACAGACAATATGACGAAGGCAAGTCTTATAAATGGCGACATTTAATTGGGGTTGGCTTACAAGTTCAGAAGTTTAGTCCATTATCATCAAGGCAGCATCCAGGCAGGCATGGTGTAGGCAAAACTGAGTTCTACATCTTCATTTGAAGGCTACTAACAGAATACTGGCTTCCAGACAGCTAGGATGAGGGTCTTAAAGCCCACACCCATAGTTACACACCTACTCCAAAACAAGGTCACAACTACTCCAATGGGGCCACACCCTCTAATAGTTCCACTCCCTGGGCCAAGTGTATACAAATCATCACAAATACCATGGTCAAATTCAACCTATTGGAAGAGGGGAGTTTGTTTGGGCTTATTATTCAAAGGGATAGAATCCATAATGGCTGGTAACACATGGCAGTGGTGGCGGCCAGAGCAGAAAGCCAGCTGATTACATTTTATCCACACACAGGAAACAGAGAGAGTGAATGGGAAATGGATTGAGGCTATAAATCCTCAAAGCCTACCCCCCCCAATGGCATATGTCCTCCAGCAAGGCTGCACCTCTTAAAATTTACACAACCTCCAATCACTTATAAGTACTTCTTGTGTTGGTAAATCTTCATTGTCAATGTCACTGGATTTAGAATTTCTATAGAGGTCTACAACTGGGCAGGACACTAACTGAAGACCAGGTATAAGATACATGAGCCCATGGGAGGTACTTCTCATTCAAACATGTTCAAAGGTGTCTCCTGCCACTGAATCCCCCATGCTGAGTAGCATTGATTCCACACGACTTCATGCACACAAATACGAATCCTGCTACCCTCTGGAGGTCAATGAGGAGAGAAAAATCTGAAGGTTCTCCAAAGCCTGTGTGTTTTAACCTTTCTACACTGGCTCCTTCTCCCATCACACACATTGGCCTCTAGAAGACAGTGGTACTTTGCCCTAGCTTTGAGTATTCCTCAATGGCTTCCTATCCCATACCTAGATGATGTAAGCAGTGACCATACTGCATCAAGCACCACTTTGACATTGGTTTCTAGGCTAAGGTGAATCCAGGGAGAACTTGAGAATGCGTTAAATTTTTTCCAGAATAGCAGATCTTGTAAAGGAGCTCTGTCTAGCCTTTTGTCCTGCAACATCTGCAACATCCAAGAACTTGGTCAAAATGGACAATCTTGAATTCCTTCCCCAGATCCCTCCGAATCAGAATGTCCTTGGGTATTCCCGGTACTCTACCTCACCAAGCTTTTTTAGCTGTCTGAGACAACCATTCATTGATCCAGAAAGTGGACAACATGTGTTAGCTATTATTTTTAAGCACTGTAGGTTTAAATAGCAGTGAGTTCAGAAACCATAGACAGTATTGCTCACAACTAGAATACCTGCAGGAAGTAAATAAAAACTGTATGAAAGGGAAATTTGAAATAAACATCCAAGAGAAAAAAAAAGGGAGGGTACTGCAGTGTGGGAGAGAATTCAAATCTTAACAGTGAGGCTATTGATTGGAATAAGCAAAAACAACCATGTAAAATGAAAAAAAAAATCTAAAATCCTACTTTGAAGCTCAGGTAACAATACTTTGAAGTTTCCTATTTTTGAAAACATGATTTTGAAAGTAAAATAGTTACAAAACATACCTAAGTGAGTTTAAAGTGTTGCTTTGCAGATGGAATGACTAGCTTGTTTTCTTCCTTATTTTTAATGTAAGTTTAAGTAAATCCTGCTGTAAATGTTCATGGTATGATTAACTGTTAGTAAGCATACCTGCATTCCTTATGTCTTTTTATAATTAAAAATTCATAGCCAACAGGTAAGAACACCTTACCTGACCATCCCATTCCCATATCTATGGTGACTAGTATACATAAAAATGGCTGGTGGCTAAGACATTTTTACTTATTGATCCCTACACATTATCCCCACAAAAGCAGGGGAATGGGCTAACCTTATAGGTATGTCTTGTGATGGTAAATCTCCAGTGTCAGTGTCACTGGATTTAGAATTACTGTGGAGCTCTACAAGTGTTTGACTGAGGTTAGAAGGACCTCCCTAAATGAGAGCAACCCATGACCTCATGGCTTGGGATTTCCGATGAACAGAAAGGAGAAAGCAAGCTCAGCACGATCACCCGACTCTTCCAGCTTCTTGACAGCAGATGTAATGTGACCAGCCTGACACACTCATGCTGCTGTGCTGTTCCTGCCATGATGAACTGTATTCTCAAATCATGACTCCAAATAAGCCCGGAAGGTTGCTCTTATCAGGCATTTTGTCTGAGCAATAAAAAGAGGACTAGCACACTCATTAAATCTTTCAGTATTAATATAGACTCTTTCTGGCAGTAAACTGAATCCTTGAGACTTTTGTGAATTTAGTAATAAATAATATACATGCACAATGCCTGCCCTCACACCTAGCAAATAAAAAGGACTACATTGTGGGTATACAATCATTAAGACCTCACTTTAACATGACAGACCCAAAGCCTGACAGTGACAAGCCACATGGTTGCCTCTGTAGATTTGTGAAAGTCTTGTAGACTTTCAGTCTATAGACTTTTCCTGATATGTTCACGCCTAGAACATTCCAAGAAATGCATGGATTCTGGGAATCTCAATGTCATATTGCTTGTTTATTCTGTGTGTGCTACTCGCCTGAACTGATCTAAGACTTCAGAGCCTATGAGCTGCTGAAAAGCATGAGAGTATAAAAATGAAAATTCAGCAGGAAAAGAAATCAAAGAAAGCTCAACATTTTCAGTTTTCTCATGACTGTGTGGAGAATTTGTTAAACTATCAAAAGCCAAAATGCTGCCTTCAATTTGTTGCTTTCATTTTACTAGTTTGTTTAAAAAAAAAAACATACATCGGCTACAAAGGAACTCTGATCTATTTCAACATGGCGTATTGGAGTTGGAAGGTATCATGAAGTTTGGGAGGTATCTTGTTAGATATCCTCCATACAAACGGATGATGTTTGGTATGACCAGGAAAAGGAGAACGGAGGAAGGGTACCTTCTGACTGATCTTTGTCTTATGATACCCCACCCCTAGATATATTCCAAATAAGGGCAAGTTCTGCAGTCTACTCCCTTGGGCTTCTAATAGTCCACTACCAGCTCAGGGAAGATCTTAAAGACTCACTGCAAAGATATTCATGTAAACATGGCTTCCAGGTTAACTTAAATTTTCACATGTGTTCAGGAATTCTAGTTGGTATAGGAGAGAACTACATGTACAGAGTAGGCAGGCCCTCTCTCATGATGTTCCGTGAGATGGGGATCCGCCCATGACAATTGATTAAACGACACCAGTGTTCAGAACCTGGGTTTTGTGTCCTGAGAAAATTAATGTTCCTCATTCTGCATTTGCACTCATTTAATATGAGTTGTTCATAGCCCCCCCATACTCCATCCCCTGGCCCCCACCCCTGGGGCCTACAGGATCAAACTCCTTTCCCAGTAAGCTAATCTCCACATTGTAGCCACTGTCCCCTCTCCTTCTTGAACTCCTCACCTTGTTCCAAAGCCTCCACAGGAGACATCCTTCATGACAAGTGTAGGGAAAAATGTAGCAAAGAGTTAAAACTGAATCTCTTACCTCTTTGAACTGTTTGCTTCATACTAGGTGTACACAGATACACTTTTGATGTGTTAACTAGAGAATCTGACTAGAAAAGAACAAAGCAGCTGTCACTGAAAGGAAGACACTGACACAAAAACCACACAGCCCTTTATTGAAGAACTGTCAAGCCTATCCTACAGCTCTGGGCTTGTCTGTGGTATTTATCAAAGGCTCTATCTGATGCAGGAAATTAAAAATAATAATAATAATAAATCTATCCACTGGACATTTATTAAAGGAATCTAAAATTATATTACATTTAAAATGACTAAAATGGATATTTTGCCAAATCAGAAACAAGGTTGTTTTTATTAGTTTATACATATATTGGCATATATATGTATGTATATATATATTTGTATATTCATGAGCATGTTTTTCTCATCACAAGAATATATTTATATAAAGAGAAAAAAATCACATAGTACATCTCATCTACATGTCGTTAAATTAAAACATATTCTTATCAGTGTCAGGGGACTGCTATATTCAAATGATTACTTTGTTCTTGATGGGACCTTTAATAATACATATAAAATCAAGTATTTTAAATATTCCTTATCTCAGCTTAAACGAGGCCCTTTCCAGCAAGTGGAATTTCTTAATTTGTGTTGTTCTAATTCATAGCATTTTTCTGGTTACCTGTTCAGAAATAATACATCGACTGTACATATTTTCAGGCATCCACACACTAATTACACAATTATCTGTTCTGGATACATTTCCAAGTGTTCAATAACATTAGCAAACATGCCTAATAAAAGTATTTACACCACGCTATGACACGAGTAGGAAATGATCTCAGTATGTACAGAAAGGACAGCCTGTTGTAAGTATATATAGAATTTTCTATATACTCAAACCAATGTCTCTCTTCATGTTTTCTGGTCACAGTGACACAGTACTAAGCAGGCTTCATGCTTCAAGCTTCAAATTTTAACTAAAACACTAAAGATTTACATCCTGAGGTCCGTTCCATAAGCTCCCCGAGGTTTAGCTTCTTCACCTGTAGAACATGGATAATTTCTACTGTCCATGGTTTGTTTAACTGTGGGAATACTTACTAAGCAGGTTCTAGATGGTGGCACTTTGAAAGAAGCCAAGCCAAAGTTAAGTAAAAAGAAAAAGGGGGGAGGGAACTCATTCTAAAGATAAGTTCAGAAAATCACAGTAATAAGTTCAGCAAGTAACAGGGAAGAGACTTCTCTCTCCAGAAGAGAATGCACAGCTTCTAAGAGCCCTTCTCATGCTGACTCTTCAGTATGTAGCCTGGCTGTCCTGGAACTCAAGCTGACCAAGCTGCTCTCATCCACAGCCACTTTACTTCTCTTCCTCCTCAGTATGAAGACTAGAATGACAGGCTTAGGCTGTCACAACTGGCCTGTTAGATGGCTCTCCCTCTCCATGGCTCAAAAGCATTTATGTGTGTGCGTATTGACGGCATTGGAGTGGGTACCAGAGTTCAGGTGTAAACAGAGGTCAGGATGAACCCTGGGTACCCTGGGTAGAAGTTTAGTGGCCACTGAGAGAGGTTTGAGAGTGGTTCTTTCCAGTCAACCCCAAGAATGATGTATAGGATTTGGCTTAAAATTTGTTGACACTGTTTACTTTTCAAAAGCCAACAGGTTGGATGGAAAAAAGGTCCCTGGTAAATATAAGAAACTTTTCAACCGGCCAAAGGCAGGAAAACCTGATGATTCATGTCTCTCCTTTTTGAAATTCTCTCCTTCTCTGAAAATTCCAACTGTTCCGAGGAGCTGATAAATAATACCAAGTTCACTGGCATTTCAAACAGAAAAGACATTTTATCTATTTTAAGCCATGATAAATGTCATATTTCCATTCAAATTTGGGAAGATCACATTTTCAGCTACCCACCAACTATGGAAAAATCTTTCAGACAACAATAACCTCCTAATTGAAGATTTCTCTTAAGAATTTTTAATAGAATAATGTGGGTGTTATCCTTCGGAAAAACAAAATGACTTTTAATGAAGCAGTTCAAAATCAGGGCAGGAAAAGAGCAAAGAGTCCCCTTGAGGTTCGTGTGACAGTTTACATAAAAAGATGTTGTATTTTCTCTTCGCAGGGTGTACACCATCATTTTGTCTTATTATTCCTGACATTCGGTTCATCATATTAGCATCTTTGTGGGAAACATGAAAGCAATTAAGGGTTTTGCTCCCTATTCTTTAGAAGACACATTTTGCTTTCTCTCAAAACTCCTGAGGATGAAGCAGCCCTGGTCAAACACCAAATGCATGGGTTTTTAAATGTAATAACGATAGGGCTTTCATAATTTTCAATTACAGTCATCCTGCAATAATGTTAGTGAATCTCATCTAAAAAGTAAATTATTCATTGAATAGAAAATGGGAAAGCTTTGGGGTGGTGTGACTCCCATTTCAAGTTTCAGTGAGATTTTACTTGATAAAGTCCTTTTTAAAGTCACATACTTTAGACTTTGTTTCTAGCCCTTTTCCTCATTCATGATGCTCTGTCTACTTTTTAATTTACTTTTCTAACAAAACATGGTAGCTATCGAGTGGCCATTCAGAGGAATCTATTCAGAGTGAGTATTCATTCATTGCTGCCAGAAATACTGATAAAATAATATTTTATATTTCATTTCAAGAATATTTTTTCTCATTTTTAAGCCAATGAAACCTAGAACCAAATTTAAAAAAAAAAACAAAACATTCTACCACTGGCTTTCATGAAAAGATTGGCAGGCAAATGTCTTCCCTCTACCTTTGCATTTCATGTAAATAAATCACTTACTGGAAAGTGCACAGAATACAGCAAAACTATGGAGTGTTAGCAAATGCTTTAAATCCAAATAAAATCATGAGAAGGCAATCTAGTCGATTTCATGAAAAGAAAAAAAAAGTGTGTGGTGGGGTGGAGGGGACATACCCAGAACAGATAATTTTATAGGTAGTGTGTGGAGGCCTGAAAATATGTACAGTAGATGTATTATAAAACAAGCCATAACTCAGTCATTTCCTCAACTCCACTGCAATAGTTTCCATATTTGTGCTGAGATGAATGAGAGACCCTTTGTACCCATCTCTATGTGGGCTTTTCTCTTGCCATCAACTCTGTTGCCTTTGCTAAGGTCCTTTGCCTTAAATTGAAGATGGTGTCACACAAAGAACCTGCTGATTCGATTTGCTCAAAACTTTTTCCCGAGACTGGATGACTTCACCCACAGGCTTCTAGGATGCATTGCAGACTTAGGAAGCTTTGGTTATGTAATATGTAATTCTGAAGCCGTCACCTCATGAACATTGCCAGCTCCTTTCTGAACCTAAGCCAGCATGGCTGAGATATCATTGTAGAAAACTGGGCATCCTGGGTCCAATTCTATAATTACTGTTGAACATTATCTTAGAGTCTATTTTTTCCTTTGGGTTATATATTTAAGCAAATCAGTTTTCCATCTGTGACAAGGGGAAATAAAGTCAGGACAAACATGATTTTGTCCTATATTATAGCTCCTACTACCTACTGGTGTCCCTGATTCTACTTCATGAAAAGCTCTCAGTTCACTACAAGAATAAAGATAACAAACTTCTCATCACCACTTTCCCCTCTACATCTATAGGCAGATACTGAAATATTTTAGCAGCTTAATCTAAGCTCTTCTTTTGTTATTCTGTTTCTTGGTGATGCCAGGGACCAAATGCAAGGTCTCTTACATTTACCAAGCAGGTGCCCTACCACAAGGTACATGGCAGCTTTACACTTAAAGACCGCCAGCTGCCACGTAAAGAAGAGAATATGTATTGATTGTTGTGTGAGCACCAGGGTAATGCTTTGAAGAGACATAGGTGGCAGCACAGCCCACCTCCTCTCTAGCTATATAGCTTTTACTGTCACAGGCAGAGCGAGGACTGGCCATAATATCAGATGCAACTTGTGATTGACTGCGTGTATCAAGATATGAATATGTGAAGATAACCTTTTCACTAATCTTGGAGGGTCTTTGAATAGAAAAAGTTTGTATTACATCCCTTTTCGAAAAATGCCTTTACTGAGCAATTTAAGGTTGGTATAAACAGAACAACTACGTGCACACTGTAAAAGAGCAAGAGATCTGAGCTCAAATTTTAACTGAACAGTTACTTAAACTTCATAGTCTACTATGGTGTCAATGGGGGAGGGGATTCCCCAAACTCTCAGACCAGGGACTGTGTGTGCATACCAGACAATTAATGAATATGAGCCAATAAGCAGTGGGTGAATGAAGTGAGAAATGAGAAATAAGGCATCTCCTGAAGTCATCTGAGTCAAGAAAAACCACAGTGTTATGTGAAAATTAGTCCCCGTCATATCCAGCATCGGACACTTGATCCTGTAATTTTCCTACTGAATGTAGGTGGTTTGTTCTCTTCCTCTCTTTCTCCCAGGAAATGGCCCCACAAATGTCTTTGCCATTACATGACTCTTGGTAATGACTAGAAAAGTACTTAGTAAAAAACACAAAAACAAAACACTATTCAAATGCTAAATGAAAGACCACCCAAAAGAAAGCTTCACCTTTGACACAGCTTCACCATGTGCTCTGAAAACACTCCACTTGAACAAATGACACCTTAGATGAAGTGATACTTGGTACTTCCAGTCCTCTTATATCATTTTTGTTACTATTTCTTGATGATTGTTGAATATATTTTCTTGAAAACATTTGGCCTATGTCTTGATTTCAGTCTTTTCTTCTTCTTTCTTTTCCTTGTTTGGAAGGAGATTCCAGAAATATGTCTGCTAAGGATGAAAATGAGCCACCCAGAGGCAACAAAGAGCAGCACAAATGTGGAATACTATTGGTGAGGCTCAATGACCCCTGACCACTTCAGTATTAATAGTTTTCTGGACAAACTTGATAAGCAGAAAGCTTATTAACAATATCTTTGGTTCATGTATTTTAACCCTGACTTGAATCAATAACTTTCAAATGTTCACTTTCCTTTCAATGTTTATTTTCTACTCTGACAAGATGGTTTAACTATTAGAATAAAAGCGCCAAGTGTTTTCTCCCTGGAGCCAAAGGAACTTTTGACAGAAATACAGGGTCTACATGTTTGATAAATACACTATAATATCACTGTGATGTTTTACGGTAAAATGTGAGGCAAGACTTTGATTTAAACATAGGCAGATGCACACCACACACATAGGGATCACCACTCACATGGTTCCTCGAAGTTCACACTCTTTCCAACACATTCCTTTTGTGAACATAAAACTGGGTCAAATGAATTAACACCTACAGATTGAACCCCTTGTTGAACCCATTGTCCACAGTAAGGCCTTTGCATCTGTCTGCTCAATGGCTGTATCAATAACAAAGACAAGATGTCTTTAACAACAGGATTTATAGTTGAAATCCAAAGTGAAGGTGTCTTCCACTCTGGCTTTTGAGGACCTGGTCTCTAGATTACACATATACAATCGCTGTAGAGTGTATGTATGTGTGTTGAATGTGAGCATGTGTGCATACAGATATGCATAAGTGTGCATGCATATGTGTGAAGGTGAGAGGTTAATATTTTCCACCTTGTTTTCTGAGACAGGCTCTCTCACTGACCTTGGAATACACCAATGTACCTAGTTTGGCTGACCAGTGAGCTTCAGGGATCTTCCTGCCTCTGCCACTCTAAAACTTATCTATGAATTCTAGAGATCAAGAGATCAAAGTTCAGGTTCTTATGCTTGCATGGCAAGTGCTTACTCACTGGGCCATCCCCTAGCTGGATGTCCAGCCTCTTGCCTTGTGTTATGAGGCAGGAGGAAGGGAATGTCAGTTCTCCCTATCAGACGGTTCCATCTTCATGACTTCATCTATGATAATTGCCTCCCAGTGACTCTTCCTCCTAATGTCACCACACTAGTCTCAGAGCCTCACCATATAAATACATTGGTGAAGGGGAAACAGATACTCCACCCTTAACACTTATTTCAACATCAGAAATAACCAGATTTATCTTCTAAAACTCAGAATGGGCAATAAATGCTTTTACATTTGAGAGAATACTGGATCAAATCCCTGAAGGCCAAAGTTTCTCTTCATTACATGAATCATTGGCTAGATAAAATACAAATAATGTCTATATATAAACATATAGTAAGATTTGATTGTCTAAATCTTCTAAAGTTATTGAACATTGCCTCAGTAAATATGCTGGCCATACAGTAGTAAATTTGATTTGTACATCGTTATATGTATAACTATATTATTCACTGTAGCTCTTAAGAGCCTAGTACAAGATCAAACTATCAACAGGCTATTACCTTTAGAAAATTATTTAAGGAAAATAAGAAAAAAAGATTATCTCATAACCTAATATCAGTAAATTAAAATGTTTGTCTCATTTGCATTTTATTTTATTATTGTGGCATGATAAAACTTTGTAATTAAATAACTATGCCATATGTTGTTTTGTGTGGTCATTGCTTTCTAAAAGGGAATATATTTGTGTCTGTTCATCTGTTTATTCTCAGGCAAACTAATCCTATGGCAACATAGCCTGTTCTTCAATCTGATTGTCTGAAGTCTGAAGTCTGGGACCTCCTGGGTGCAGCCATGTGCAATTGTTAGCATTCCTTTTCCATGGAAGGTGTTCAGTATTTCAGAATGTTTGTAAAGCTTTGAAAATCTTTCCTGAAAAAAAAAAGGCTTAGGATTATTCCATGTACACAGAAACTGAGAAGGAAATCAAGGTCATTGAAGCCATGAGCATTTTTGTTTCTAAGGTTTGTCTTCTGGCATATATAACTGGAGTTTTTAAAATGCCAATTTAAATATCAGGTTCCTGAGGCTGGGAAGATGGCTCAGTCAGGGAGGTACTTGCTGTATAAGCATGAAGATCTGAGTTTGGCTCCCGAACATACACGTTAAAAGCCAGGCACAAAAGTATGAGGCCATGTTCTAGGAGCCACAGAAGCAGAAACAAGAGTCCTGGGACTTGCTGGCCAGCCGATCTGAATTAGTGGTCTCCAGAGTCAATGAGAGAATCATTCTCAAAAACTAAGAAGCAGAGTGTCTGAGAAAGCACTAGGTATCAACCTCTGACCTACAGCTAATATGCATGTACATGCATTCATGCACATGTGTATACACACACACACTTACACACTCATGCATGTACACATACAGAACTAAAAGTAACCATCAGAAATAGCACAAATTTCTATCAAGTTTAGGTACTAGGGTTCTTAATAACACATTTGAATTCCTTTTGTAGTGTAGAATTGCCCATGCATCTCTTTGACTTCCTCTATGCTTCTGTGCCAAGAAGAAGACATAAATCTGTGCCATGTTTTCTTACCCACTACTGGATTCTGCTCATCCCCAGTAAGTATACTGGGGCACTGAATGTCTGTCATGCTTTTGTTCTTAGCCGTGTAAGCTAAGTTCTTCTCACGATAGTTCAAATGCCTTTCAATGGGGTAACTCATAGAACTTGCAATTACTCGGTTCACAATAGTTTCTTATTTTTCTTTTTTCTATTCTGCCTGCATCCTGATTCCTCCCTCCCTGTAGCCTATCTTCTGGTGATTATTTAGCAAGGTCTTTTGAGAAAAATCACATTTCCTTCACCTTTGCTACTGAATATGTCAGCTGGATACACAATTTTAGCTTGATACTCACATCTCTTGACACCCTACAGATGCTCCATTGTCTTCTGACACCTGGTGTCACTCCATTTAACCTTTAGTGCTCTACAGTTTATTGATGACATTTCTCAGCACTGATTAACTCTAACTTACTTTGCTTATGAGTCTCTGTAATTCTTCATTCTGAAGGAACATGCTTGGTATTAGTTAGTTTAACTTATCAACTACAATATAGATTTTCTCCCATTTGTTCTGGTTCTTCCCCCACCCCCACCCCCACTCTAGGAAATTTTTATGCTTTCATCCCTGTCTTTCAAGTTCCCTTTGGAGGGACACAAGAAAGTAATCTCTTTCATTAGGTATTAAAGAATTGTAGCAGGGCAGGAATAGATGTCAGTGGGAGCCTTAGAAAGGATCCATTGATGGCGTGGTGACAGATGTCTATGCCAGGTGTAGTAGTTTGAATAGGTTTATCCCCCATAAACCTCCCCCATAAACTCCTGTGTTTAAATACCTGGCCCACAGGGAGTGACACTATTAGGAGGTGTATCCTTGTTAGAATAGGTGTGGCCTTGTTGGAAGAAATGTGTCACTGTGGAGATAGGCTTTCAGGGCTCCATGTCCTCAAGCTTCCCCCCAGTGTGGAAAAAAACAGTCTCTCCTGGCTGCCTTTGGATCAAGACTCTTGGCTCCTTCTCCAGTACTATGTCTGCTTGGATGCTGCCATGCTTCCTGCCATGATGATAATGGACTGAACCTTTGAAATTGTAAGCCAGCCCAATTGTCCTTTCTAAGAGATGACTGGGTCACAGGGTGTCTTCACAGCAATAAAACTAAACCGCCAGGCTGGAGATGCTAAGCCTACACAGCATTTGGTGACTCTCAGAATTCGTATCAGAAGACAACTGCACCTTTGTCCTTATACCTGTACTTTCAGTAGGTGGCCATTAAGGTGCTCTGTTGTTATTGGAGGCACGTTAAAACTCTGGTCTAACACAAACCATATAGGCTAAACATTAATGCTTAAATAACAATAGGAAAACACATAAATTGAAAACACTGTCTCCGATTGATCTTAAACTATTAATGAACATGTAAATTAACATCCAGGATACATTTAATTGATTGTAATATGTTTTCAGGGCAGAGGAAAACTTTGCCTACTATGTTTGTGTATATGACTTCAACTTAGGAATCATAAATCCAAACACAAGACACTAAAATTCTCCACACCTCTGGATTATCCATGTATTGCCATTTGTGAGATAGAGTCACCCCTCAGAAGTTGGTACTAGAATCCTCCTTGCCCTCCATCCTCTATATCCTATTAATTCATAGGGAAAATCTACTTTCCTTTTATAATCTCTTCTTTACAGTATCAAGAGAAATTTGAGGAGGATTAAAATGTCAATTTGCACATACAAACAATTCAAATTGAAAAGAGGAAAAAAATTCCAACGGAGGTATTCTGAAAGCAAAAGTAAGAATGAGTGGGTTTGGTGAAGAACTACTCCCCACTGCCATTATAATAAAGGCAAACACCTTCCCCCAGCTTGTGAGGTCACTCAGGTGTAACCCCAACTTTCCTTCCTCGGGTTACTGTCAGCTGTTTCTCTGCATGAACTCTGTACCCCAGCCAAACTGCAACGACTCCCAGTTTATGGCACGTAAGTGGCTTGTCCTGCCTCATATATCCTCTCAAACATTCCTTCTCTTTATGTGTTCTCACCTCATACCATACCCCACAGCCTCATTTTAACATACCCAACCCCAATGATTTAAGGCCAAGTTCAAAGGCTCCCTCCTCTAGGGAAGGTTCTCTGGAGTTCTGCTTTAGATGGACTTCTGCAGGCCCTTTTCTTCAAATCTAAGTAAACTTGAAACAAAATGCTTTCTCATAGAGCTGTAGCGTCCCCCTTTGTCTTGCTTCCACTGACGAACTTGAGGTAAGTGGCAGGCAGGCTTCCTCAAAGCTCTCAAGACAACGCTTGTACACAGTGAGCATCCAACAGTTGCAGAAGCTGTCCTGTCGCCAGCTCGGGAGGGAGACGTGAGTGAACTGAACTGTAGATGTCACTCAGACTAGAAGTGGTATTTGCAATTCAATGGGAGCTCTTTGGAAAATAGCTCTTATTAGAGGAGAATTTCTGTGAATCATTAACAGCCAGCAGCAATACTGAAGGACTAATTTTAATAACATTTCTGTGATAAAATTCAAAGGCTACTTTCAGATGGAGCCCCAAAGAGAGATAGCCCAGACAAGTGCACCTGTTGGCAATGGCAATGACCACAAACCAATTTCCACACTCTTCTCTCAGGCTGAAAGCTACAGAGATCTTTGCCTCCCCATCAGCTGCCCGGGGACCATCAGTTTGCTTCAGCTTGCAAGCATGTCAGAAATGCAAGATCTCAGGCTGTTCTCTGGCCACATTTAGTGAGTCTGATCTGCATTTTGACAAATACAAGGAAAACATAGACCCTCTGGTTTTAAATGTTTAAATGGACATTTATCAAATTAGTGTCCAAATACATCTATCTATGTAGTAAGCAGACTAACCATCAAAGACTAACCAGTACGTGTAGTACGATTTAGCATCAAGAGGTGATTTGCATGTGTCATAGTCACAACTCCTAAAATGGAATTAAAATACCATCTCAAATCATTTTCCTGTATGTTGCCTTCTTTGGGGTTCTAAGACAGCAGCCCAGGGAAAAGGCTGAGAGTCAGACGGAGCAACTCAGCAAGAGAGATGAGCCCCAAACTTATCTTCTCCAGTAAGAAACGAAAAACACTAAATACCAACTGCCAAGGTTGTAATGGAGAAGCAGTGTCCCAGGTGGGGCTCGTGAAATCCAAATTGTTTGATTCGTGTCTACAAGAAGCCAAAGTGCTTCACTCTCACTTCTGAGGAGAGACCCAGAAGACCCCTCAGCAGAGCGGAAATACGGTCTCCCTGCCATGCTGACACCCTTAATTGTGGCTTTTGAGCTTTTGATGTTCTGACACATAAATAGCTAAAAATTTGCTTTTTCATTTTGTGCACTTGCAAGTTGGAAATGTCATCAAGTTTCATCAAGATTGAAATGGGGTCCAATTTGCTAAAAATGCCTCATGCATAAGGAAGTTTTGTGCTCTCTCCCGCATGGGAGTCAGCCGGCACAATACATTATGCACCTCGAGCTGGAAGGATCTCGACATGCCGCTCAAAACACCCAAGTGGAGGGAGCAGTCGATTTGGGGTCTTTGCACTTTCAGGGGGAGGGGAGGAGGTCCAACCCTCAAATATTCAATTCCCAACTAAAACTGTTCTCTGTCCTCACTATAAAAGTACTTGCATATAAATGGTACCTACAGCTTTTCCCTGCTCATTATCTCTGAATCACAGATGGTTTTCCTGCCATGGTATGCCCCCAACACAAAGAATGGCAGACTAATGGGGAAATGTAATTGCTATTTTATGTCCCTTTTGCTTTTAGCAAAGTAGAAAACCAACAACTTTTTTTTTTGTCACAATAGGAAAGCAAGTGAACCAGTCAATGCAAAGTCTGCCTTCTGACAATTGAGTCCTATCTTTTTTAAATTGGGGTTACATTTCCTTTGATTCAGTCAGGAGACTATGAGAGGAGACAACATGATTAATATCTGATGTTTGCAGCAAAAAGGGCTGGAGTTACTTTCTGAGTAGAAGGGTTTTCGTCGTCTTCCCAGTGATGCTTTATTTAATCCCTTCTGTGTTTCCCTTGGGTTTCCACATGGTCACTAGTTTTAATTAATCACAGCCTCATTTAGACTATTGACATCAGAAGGGGCTTTGCTACCCAGAAAGGAGCAATGGATATGACAGGATCTGTGGGACTGTCTTCATATTAAGGGACTCACAGATTAAAAAACAAAACAAAACAAAAACAAACAACAACAACAACAAAAACAAAAAACAAAAAAAAAAAACCAAGCCTAGAAACCTATGACTCTCCCACAGTCCAACTCACCTCAGGTGAGAAGGCACACCCAGGGACAGTACATCCAGCTCAAAGAAAAGTTTCGGTGGAACCCCTATGTCTTAGGAATCTGGATCAATTTTTCATTATGTTCTATAGTATAACTGTGTGTTTTATAGATTTTTAGAAATATATGTAGGTTCCTTGCCCCATGTAACAATGGTGGTGGGAGGACTCACCATAGCTTCTGAAACATCCTGATCCAGCTGTTCTTAGGGCTCTTCAGCTGTACCTCTCCATGCTGATAATTAAAAGTCTAGGTGATCATAGCTGCCTTAAATTTGAACCATTGCTCACTAGTCTTACTTGTATAGGCATCGTCAGAATTCTATTAACTGTCTGCTACCTGTCAGGCAAATATCCTGCAAGTGCTTGCAGCTTCTCAGCTTTGTCATCTTTGAAATGCTCCTGCAGGGATTGTTGGCTTGTTCCCCTTGATAGACCTGGGGAACTTCACTGTACTCTCACAACCAGAGGAGGAGCCCAGGGATAGGGATATGGCTCAGTGAGTAGAGTGCTTGCCTGACATGCATGAAGCCCTAGGTTCAATCCCCAGTACTTCATAAATCAAGTATTATACCACATGCCTATAATCCCAGCACTCAGGCAGTAGAGACAGGAGGATCCAGAGTTAAAGGTCTTCCTTTGCTACATGTGAAGTTGGAGGCTAGTCTTGGAAAGACGAAACCCTATTTCAAAAGAAAGAAAAAATAAGCATAAGAAAGAGAAAGCTAACGCCCACAGCTTAGCATCACATAATAAATATCCAAACGACAAATCGCAAGTCTTCAGACTCTAACACCCTTGAGTTTTCCATCCCTCCACAAATGGCTTAGGTAGTTCCCAAGTCTATATTCCTAGAAATTGCTGATTTAAAAAAAAAAAGGCTTAAATGAATCAATAGAACATGATGAGACTTGGAGTCTTTATTTTCATGCAAATAGTCTCAGGATGAAGGGCAAGACATAAAGATTCAATGACCTTAATTGTATGAGAATTAAAAATTCCATTAGTAACTATCACAATTTAATAATGCTCATTTTTTGCAAGAATGGGTGATAGTTACAGGAAATTATAGCGACTTCTTAATTTCTAAGATGATTTCTTCAAGTGCATTTTCCTCGTTAAATATTAGATGCCTTTGCAGCTGCCAATAGTGAGGAGGTGCTATACCAATCTCTACCAGGAAGAAACACCCTGCATTCAGTGATGTCAGAGGTATCGGCTCATTTCGCAGATAACTTCTCTGCCACCACAGGAATTCAAGAAGAAAATAGATGAAGACTTGTCAGAGCTAGTCTTTTATGATGAGTGACGTCTCAAGACTACCCAAGTCACTACAGCTGATCTCCAAATATAGTAGGGCTGTTAGGTCAGGTTGCAGTACACTTACAAAAAACAAAACAAACAAACAAAAACAACTCACCTATCAGTTGATAAGTGCATGCTTTCAGCAGTTTAGTGTCTGCCTTGTTGCATTTCAACATAATAGTCTCTGAGTGTTTGTTGAAAAGTTGATGAGTAATTACTAAAAATAAGGCAAAGAAGATGGTGACGAAGAAGATGGTGAAGACAATGAGAAGGAGGAGGAGGAGGAGAAGCAGTCAATTCTAAGATGTTCTTTACCTTACAAACTTCATTCAAGTAAGGCATAAATAGAGTAACATCCTTAAAGTAAACATCCTTAAATGACAAGCAAGTGCTCTAACACAACTGAGTGCTCCCTGAATGGTATGTTAGCAGTGAAGAAAACTCCAAACCAAAAGCATGCAGAAGAAGTGGAAAGCCTGCCAGAGACAGAAGAGTGCAGATGTGATTTGGGAATCATTTAGCCCCAGCATTCATGCCTCCATAACTGGCACTAGGACCCCTTGCGCTATGTGCTGGTCAGCATATTTTCTTTTGCCTATTGTAGGAAAGCATTGTGTTTTAAGCCCTAACTTGGGGTTTCGTTTAGTGCTCTGGTTTTCCAAGGGGCCAGATGAAAAGTTCTAACATTGCAGGAGTTATGTTAGACTGTGAAATGTCCCCAACTTGCCTGAGGGTTGATGGTTTGCTCCCCATTTGGTGGCGTGTAGGAAAGGAGTACGAAACTTCAGAAGGTAGGAGGAAAATGCTTTTGAAGGCGCCCAAGACAACTCCTGTCTCTTTGCTCCTTTCCTACCACACATAGCTCTGTCAAGCATACCCAGAGCCAAGATATTCTGCCCCAGTATGGGTCCAGATCAACAGATTCAAGGTCCCTGGAAAAGAACTCATGAAGCCATGAGTCGAAATATATGTTTCTCTTTACGTGTTTATGCTAGACCCGTTGTTACTAGACAAAGAGTCTAACACACCAAGGATACAAGAAAGACAAAAGGCAACCACAGACAGAAAAACTACTAGGCAAAGTTGCAATCTTCCAGACCCAAAGTATTTTTAGTACATGAGCATATTTGCATGCATAGTGCTCATTATCACAGGTAAAAACCACACTTACAAATAAGGAAGTTACATTATTTTCTCAAAGACACTAAGAAGTTAAAAGACAAATTTATTTCATCATTCTTGGTAATTTGCATGATGAACGGGATTGGGATAGCCTCATTGAGCATGAGCTCAAACCTCTGTAAACATCAAGGGCAATCATCAATATACCAATCATGTCATGTAATACAATGCTCTTAAGATATTTTTCCAATCAAAAATGCCTTTGATATTTTCCCAGGCAAAATGGCCAACATGCAGTTTGGAAACCAAGTGATTGTAAATACTTAAATATTCATTTGGCTTCTTTTATCCTGTCATTATTTAGGGTAACACTTACGTCTTTAAATATTGGCCTCATCCTATTTATAACAACATGGGCTAACACCACTCATTTATCTCCCTAGAAAAGGCAATTTGGCGAAGGGGGTAGCCACCACCACATCAATTTGTCATTAACAGCAGTTCTAATTAAATAGCCTGCTCTATGCATTACTGTATCATCTTGTGCATTTTCTCAGCCTAAGACTAAATATCTTCTAGACCATAATAATCCACCAGATCAAAAATTCAGCTGCTTAGGAAAGTGAGAAAATAGTGATTTACATGTTACACTTTAAAAGCTTCATCAAAGCTGTAATAATTTTGTTGGATAAACAATGTGATTCTCGACATTAATAAGAATTTCTAAATATGAACAATATGTACCCTGAGGAGAATAGTATCTAACAAGGAACTGATAAATTATGTTGGGCAAATAATCTGCATACTAAAACTTGTGTAATGGAGACAGGAAATTAAATATTGAAATGTGTAAATAATGCACAGTTTGGTGTGTTGGGTTCCTCCCCCACTCCCTTAGTTGGGTTAAATCCCAGCTTCAAAATAATAGACATGCCAGAGCACGCCCTTGTCACTCACACAAGAGAACAGAATACATTGCTTATGTCTCAGATTCAAATTTATGCTGACCAAAATCTCAGTAGTTGACAAAGAACGGAGTAGGGGAGACTATCCATGGAATAATTTTTTCTAGACTCTCCAAAACGACATTTGGTACTTTTCATTTCTTGAGTGCAAAAATTACCTTTGAAAATTAGAATAAACTAATTTTTTTGTTTAGAAATGTCAGGTAATATGGGACCAGTAGGAATGAAGCAGAGCCTTTGTGCAAGAGCTGGCTCCTGCAGCTGATCCTTGGCTGAACATGCTTCAATGGTCACCTCGTCACCTGTTCCTGGTAGGCGGCTGAGGGGATGTGTCCAAAGCCAACTGTGTGGGTGCATCTCTACCACATACTATTTTCTTCTTCAACACAGTCATTTCACTGAGATGAGATGCAAAAAGGTCTTCAGAGGCAAACACGGGAAGCTTTAGAAGTACAGAGAGGAGCACAAGGAACTTGGTGCCATGCAACACTATTAGGACACTGCAGATAGGAAGCTTGAAGTTAAACATATTCTCCAAAACACAAGAGGAGGTGAGGAGAACATAAGTCCAGTCTAAAAACAATAAGACACAAGCTTGAAGAATACACAAAAAAATAATAGTCAAAAATACCATAGCCTGAAGACCAGTCTCCAGAATGTCTGAGAACACTTAGTAATCAATTAAAAGATAAACTCTGTAAAAGTTAAGGAGAGGCAATTTTTAGAATATAAATTCTGCATAATTGTGAAAATCCTTAAAAAGGAGTCATCTTGCAGGAATGAGGAGAAAAGGCAGACAAAACACAAGTTAAGGACCAGATGTAAAACTGATGATGTCAAGTGTAAGAAAAGCGGCTGCTCTCTGAGCGTTCTTCCGGTACATTGCTACCATCACTACAGAGGAAAATTTGACCATGTCAATAAAAGTTTATGGTCAAAAAACATTGAATCTTTAAGGTAGAATAAACTTTTCTTATAATAATTCAAATATAATAGTTTATAATATTTGACTGTTTATTTGAAAAATAAAATGTTAAATATCATATAACTACGTTAGGTATATAAAATATTTTAACATATTTATAATTGCTTCACACTGTCTCAAACTTACACATAAACATATTCATGTAAGGATAGTCATACTAATATAAACTATATAAATGCTAATAGTATATGCATATGACATAATGTTTAGCATATAAAATAACCGCAAAGTGATGGTGTGTTATTCATAGAGTAAATAATTAAAGCATACAAGTTAGAAAGCAAGTGAGGTGGCTCATAAGTGAAGGTACTTGTTCTGAAGACCCATGACATAAGCCCATTGTTTGTGAGCCACATGGTCATGATCTACATGTAAGAAAGGAACCAACACATGTCCGTTATCATCTAATCTCCATATGTGCACACATACATGCATACACACACATACACACACATGCACATATACACACACACTTAAATAAATAAATGTAATGTTTAAATGTTCAAAGTGCATTGAAGATGAATTAGAACCATATGGATCATGAATCCTCTAGATGTAATATTGTGCAAAGAACATAAAAAGCCAAGCTGGAGGCAGACATGAGCCTTATCACAGGAATCACATAATTTTTTTTTTTTGAATGAGGCTATAACAGTTCAGATTGCCTGGAGGCATTAAATGTAACAAAAACAAAACAAAACAAAACAAAAACACAAAAAAAAACCACCACCAAAAAAAAAACAAAAAAACAAAACAAAACAAAAAAAAACCAAAAGAAAAGTAAGGGATTGGGGAGCAGCAATTCTCATACTTGACATAAGCTATTTTCCAGAGAGGACCAAAAACCTTGGGACTTTATTGTTATTCTGGTTATATTTTATTTCTTAAAACAGAGCAAGAAATAGAATTCATTACAATATTCTTTATAACTTATATGTTCAAATACTTCTCAAATTATCCTGTTTGTTATGTGATATGTGCTTATGCATTTGCGAACATGTGTGTACGTCTGTGCATACATGCATGTGTGTGCGTATAGGCCAGAGGTTGACATCAGGCATTGTCCTCTATCATTCGCCATCTTACTTTTGAGGCAGCATGTCTCTAGGAACTCATCAATCCTGCAAGCTAGACTGGACAGGCAACAATCTCTCCAGGGATCCTCATGTCTCTGCCTCGCTTGCAACCCCAGCATAGGCAGACCACCATATCAATTATCTTACATGGCTTCTAGGGATTCAAACTCACAACCTTGTGCTCATGCGGTAAGTACTCTGTCTACTGAACCATCTCCTTAGTTCCATTAGCAGAATTTAGAAAAAAACAAAAAGAAAGAAAGAGAAAATAATCTCATTTAGATTACAGAGGAAAGAGGAAAGAGAGACTAAAAGCAAAGAGACAGAAGGGGGGGAGGAACTTAGGCTTGTGACACAAAAACTTTCTATTTTCTGAAAAGGAACAGGTATGATGCTAGCTTTGTCTGGACTTGACAATAATTATTTCCCTCTTTCGTCCCCTCAAAATATCCACAAGTGGGTGAGTTAAAGAGGAGAGAACACAAACTGGACACCATAGAGCACAGAGGAGTCCAATCAAATCCCAAAGAAAGAGCCGAGTCCTGGAGGAAAGGAGAGAAGCTAATTTAACCTTTCAACCCCAGCTCCATATGTATTATGTGGTGACGATAATACAGAGAATGTTGGGAGGATTAATACATTCATTTCTCAAGCTTTGGAGATAAAAATGTGCTCCATAAGTACTTTATTTTAAGATATGTGGAATGGTTTGTTTATTCCCCTATCCCATTCAGAACCGCCTTAAACCTTATCTTCTAGTTCTGCGTTTTGAGATGAATATGGGGGTCTTTTAAGTGACTGGGAGTAACCTTTGAGGATTATGCATTTTATGCGCTGGTTCACAATGGCTGTGTGACCAGATAGATGTCACACAAGAAAAAGTAAAAAATATAATCCCTAAGAGGTTAATGACACAAATTGTATGTGGAGTTTCAATTTGCTGCGATAATTCTAGGCACTTTAGAATTAGTGACTTTGGCCTTAGCACTCAAATGTCTGCCAATACAAAGACATCCTGATTTGGGGTCTACAGGGGGAAAAATCTGAGTTTGGGCTGGAAGGCCAAGCAAATCAAGTCATAAAATTCAAGAGGAGCATACGGTATATGTTGTTTATAGAGACTGATGGAAGTGTCTTTGAGTAGCTTTCTCTTCAGCAAGCAAACATAACGGTTTACATTGGGTCCCCCACAAATTCTTAGCCACTGCTTTCTTGGAAGAAGGGCCCATGCTTTTGAGAGGTGGCAAGACTCAAGGACAAGGCATCAAGCCAGGAGCGCTCACTTTTCTCCTGAAGCTGTTTTGATTCATGTGTACTAGCACACTCCAGGGCACACACACACACACACACACACACACACACAAATCCCAACCATGTAAGAAAAATACCAAAGTCCTGTATTTATAACACAATATCAAAAATATAAGTGGTCACAACACTCTCTTCCTCTTGCTATCTATAGGTATGGGATCTGAAGGCAAGCAGTGGCGTGTGCCTAAAATGCCAGCATTCAGGAGGCTGAAGGGAGGACGACCATGAGTTTAAGATCAACCTGGACTACATAAAACCACAGTTTGGAGTACTTTCATTCTCTGGGTTAGCATTGTCCCAATGTGACAGTCCCTCGGTTATATGTGAGGGGAGAAAACACACAGGTGATGATGGCTTTTCCATAACACCGTGTCGTCTTCTGTGAAGACCAAACGTCAAAATGACCCTTTTAATTTAGAAAATTTCACCAGCTATTTCCACCTTGTTCAATCCATATTTTTCTCAGTCCTTTCTGTCCCTGGAGTTTTCTCCACATCTCAGAGCATGAGGATTACACAGGAGAAGTTCTGGAAAATACGCTACTACACATCGGTCCTCTGACTTCATTACCAAAATGAATTACTGGGTAGCCAGAACAGCATCCTGTTGTTCACTAATTGTAGCCACGAGTTGCCTGGTGATGGGAACATAATCTGATAACAGAGATGATTTCTTTGTTGTACAAGTGTCACAGAGTACACAAATGAAGGTGGATACTATACCACTAGCTCATATAATCTTGAAGGGACAATGCTGCATGTATGATTCCTCATGGAACAAAACTTGGTTATAGAGCACATGACTATAATTGATCTTCTAGGTAGGTTCTAACATGATTCCTGCAGAACCTATTCTCAATCAAAATGTGATAGAATATGGTTTTCCCAGATGAGTCACAGTATAGCATCTGTCTTGTTAGTATAATCTCTTTTGATGGCTTTATAATGAAGCAAAGGCACCTGTGTCACACAGAACCAGTGATGGCTTCCACCTAAAAGCCACCAAAATTCAGAGACTCCTCAGTTCCGAGGTATACTAGAAACTGAGACCTGCCAATAGCCATGTAAGCGTAGAGTTAGATCCGTCCCCATTCACTGTCCAGAGGGAATGTTATCCTTGGTGCATACCTAAACAATGACAAATGTAAGACCCTGAGCAAACCACCTGATAAGGTACCCCACATACCCCAAAGCAAAGGAACTGTGATGCTATAAATTATCGCACTAGCACTCAAAGCTGCTGATAAGTTCTTATTCCATAATAAGTAGCAAGCATAAGTATTTAATTACCTATTGATTAATAAACCATGGGTTGGGATGGTCACTGCATTATAAATAAAACTACCTACTTTCTATGACTCCATAAACTTCCAGTGTAGCAGAGGAAAGCAAGTGTTGTATAGTGACCCACTAAAATTAGAGTTGATACTGTGTGTAAGACAGTAAGTATACCAAGTACTTTCAATATATTTTAACATTTAACCCTAACAACAAGGAACATTGACCTCATTTTATGGGTTAAAAAAAATACAGTGATTGCCCAGGACCCCATTCATGGTAACTGACAGAGTTGGGTTTGGACCAATTTATTAACAATGATGCTAAAAACAAATGTAAAGTGGGGAGTTCAGTGAAAATAATGTATGTGATACTATACAATTTATGTGATACTATACTATTATAGGTTATTTAACCCAGCTAGGAACTAAAGGACTCTTAACTACAGGGGGATGTGTAAGATTTTATTTAGGATAGGCCTCTAGATTACAAGAAGAGTACCCACCAAGCCCCCATGGCAGTATATAAAACACATATAAAACAGACAGAAGGAAACTGACTATTAATAGGCCTCCAATACAGGGAAGCAATGAGAAGGTCAGATAAACCAGACAAGGCATTGTGAGCCTTACTGGAGGGCTTTGTCGTCTGGGAAGTAGAGGAACGAATATCTCTGAGGCTGTTTACTGTGGGCAGTGAAGCAGTGTTCATCTAGTCATCCTTGCATTAGGAGACTTCCACGCTGGATCCTGATGCAACAGATGGAAAGAGTCAAGACTAGACTAACAAAAGTAGTCTGAGGCTATGAGAGTCTTTCAGGCAAGAGGAAATGATGGCAGCCTCAGAGAAAGAGGTGGTGCCAGGGATGCCGAAGAGAACGCAGAGATGCTTTGAAAATAAGAAATAGATAAAGAGAGGGAGGGGCAGGGGAGTAAGAATGACTTAGATTTCAGCCATGGTTAGCTTGACTTTTATGCAGGGTGCACCAACTGCTGCTGATGGTTACACGATTTCCAAGTCAAAGGCAGCGCCTGGGGAAAGTTAGTCCCTGGAGTCCGGTTTGTGGTTTCCTATATACCAGAGCATAAAACACAGGCTTTGCTACAGAAGGTTAGAGGTTGCCAAACATCCCCCAAAGGCACCTAAGGGCTTTGACTGGGGACTTCAATCACTCATTTAAAAATCAAATAGCTTTGGTTTTAGAAAACACATTTTTTTTTTTTAATGAGCGGGCCAATATGGTTTTGCTTCAGGCATCATTTCAAAGGCAATCTTCTTAGAAGGATTTCTGAGTCTTAGTTTGATCAGCCCACTCCACCCTATCATCAGGGATTCGTGGAATTTCACAATCCCAGTTCTTTCCTTCCACAACTCACTAGGTCCCTGCTGTGTGATAAACCCTAACCCCAATCCCTGCTTCCACTTGAGGAGACATTCCTCACTGGCACTGGGACAGGAGCCAAGAAGACACCAGGTGAAGAAGAAATAAAAACAAAGGTCATTGTTTCCATTCAGAATATGGCCAAGGCACAGGTCAAACACAGCAGGCCATCTAAGTTTCTTCAAACAACCAAAATGTCCTTTCTTCTTTGAGTAAATAGCTATTCAAAGGACCACGATGTTTGTTTCTTCTGTTCCTGTTTAGTTTTTGTTAGCCTCAATTTCTTCATCTACAAAATGAGCATACTGGGCTGGGGAGAAAGCTATCTGTAATATGTTCATGCATTAGCCTAGATTCTCTTATATTTTTGCTTGTGAGCCTAGTCTTTAAGTGCTGAGCCTTCTCTCCAGTCCTAGCCTGGATTCTCTAGAAGCATGTAACAATTGGAAAGAATAAACTAAAAGGAGATTTGTTATATTGGATTACAAATATGGTCTGGGTAGTCCAGTAATGGCTGTCTTTTCAGCAGAGAGGCTGAGAACCCAGTAGCTGTTCTGTCCACAAGGCTGGAGGCCTCAGTAGTCCTAATCTGGTGCACAAATTCTGGAGGAATCCTAGAGAGTCTTCAGTCCACATGGAAGCTGAAGAAGCTGCACTCTGATATCAGCCAAAGAATGTTTGCAGCAGTAGCTACAGGATGAGCACCAACAGGGGAGATAAATTTGCAAATAAAGTAGATAAACTCACAAGCAAGATGCAAAGGCAACCAGGCAAAAACCAATGCTTCTTCTCCTAGAGCTCTTTTATCTAGTTGCTACCAAAGGCGGCACCCATATTTAAGGTGTGTCTTTCCACTTCAGATACCCTGATCAAGAAATACCATAGATGTAGCCAATGACTCATCTCTTACTTGATTCCAGATCCATTAAAAGTAACAATTAAGATGTTAACCTCACAGGATCTGAATGTAATCACCAGTAGCCAGTGTATAGTATGAATTTATAAACCCAGTACTAAGAAGGCAAAAACAGGTGGACCACTGGGAGCCAGCAGGGTCTAGTTGGTGAATCCCAAGCCAGTGAGAGACTATGTCTTCAAAAAGTAGTTTTTTAATAGTACCTAAGGAACAATATCCAGAGTTATCTTATGGCCTTCTCACATACATACCTCATGCACATACAAACATACACACACATACACATCACATACGTATACAAAAAATAAGCACATTCATATGTGCCTATAATACTATTTTGAGAATGGGATGATCTGACTCATGAGAGATGTTTGACACATTGCCCACTATACAGTATGTTCTCCATCCATGTCCATCACAACAGTTGTGATCCATTCAGTGCTATTCAGAGGAAAAGGCAATGATACTCAGAGCAAAGCAAAGAAAACTTTTAGCTCAGAGAGTCTTATCCTGCAGTGGAAGAGACACAGAACAAATGGCATCTGTGATAACAATGATCAATAAAGAAGCCCAGCCAGGCCATGGACTCAGCCACTCACCTCTTTTCTCCTCTCATTTTTCCCATTGCTCTATCCCAGAGCATTTCACAGGGCCCTGTCACCAAAACAGAAATGGAATTATAAGGGGAGTGAACCTTATGGAAAAGCAAGTAGATGCTGAGTCCAGCTACCTACCCACGAGAACTGTATAATATAAATCAGGACACCTGTCCAACTCAGAGTCCCCTTCCACAAAATAAGGGAAGCGTCATCACACAGAAACAAAGACATATATGTTTTGGGACAGAATAAGATGAAACTCTAAACAAAAAGGTCATTGAAAATTAGAGCTGTCAATGCAGTATATATTAAGCATAGACTATGGACTCAGAGATGTGGAAAGTATAGAAAGAAACACATCATGAGCTCCTGCTGGGTCCCAACTTGGGGGAAACAGACATGGTTTTTCTTCACATGGGACAAAGAATCTCTGCCAGAAAATCAACAGTCCAAAACGGAATAGTGAAGCCATGGGTGGCAGAGCCAAATGGTAGTGCCATGTGATTTCAGAACAAGAAGATAAATGCTTTAGAAAGGTGGGAAGCAAAGAGCTGGGTCAAGGTAGAGAATGGAATGGAAAGCAGATGCTATCCCAAGTGAAGCCTGAGTGATGAAGATGCAGGGATGAATGAGGCAGACCTGGGGAAAATGATCATGCATATTACATGTGATAGACAGCTGTAAAGAGAGTCGTTTTTTCAAACTCCATCTAACTACATTCATATCTCTTTGCTAGGTCTCTTTGTTATATTTGTGTCTATGCACTTATGAGACAGAGGGTGTGTATGATGTGTGTGTGTGTGTGTGTGTGTGTGTGTGTGTGTGTGTGTGTGTGTGTGTACTAGAGATCAATCTCAGGTATCATTCTTTGGATATAATTCCTCAAGCCTTCCTTGTGTTTTTAGAATAGATCTCTCCTGGATCTGGAACTTGGTTAATTGGCAAGCTCCAGGAATCTACCTATTTCTACCTACCCAGCACTGAGATTATGAGATTACAAACCCTCCCATACTGGGCTTTTCCGTGTGACTTCTAGGGATCAGTATGTGGCCCTGATGCCTACAAGAGGGGAAATGCCAACTGTTGCATCTCCCCAACCTTATTGTCTGCTAAGAGCATACATTTCTTTGCATATGAGACAGTAGAGATCAAAGAGGGTCATTTCCAAATCAAAGTGAATTTGCAGAATGAATGCTGGTGTAAATCTTTACTCTTAGATTCATCTTCAGTATTATGACTTCAGTGAGGAAGAAGTTTCTAAAAACTCTCTAACCTCTTTTACTTCATTCAGAAACTAAATGTAGACAAAAGACAGGGTCCCAAAAGGCAGGCACATGACATTCAACTGACGATAGAAGAGTGTTATTCCTCTAGATAAGCCCATGGCTTTAGCTATCTTTAGTTCACATCTTCAGACTTCAGAGAATACAGATTAGAATGATGAGTCTGTGGTATGCTTGTCCTATGAATCTCTAACAGCAAAGAAATTTCTGGAGACATCACCAAGTATTCTGTTTCTAAGGTTGCCAGACATTCCCAACAAGCAGCAGTCCCAAGAGGCCCTTGGGTTTATCAGGCCCTGTATGACTCAGGATTCCTTACTCAACCTTGGAGTGGTTGCTTTCAATATGGCATGACTGACAAATTTGGAAGGTGGTTGCGCAACATCTCTGTGAACTGAGTTTGGGTCAGTAGCCAAGGGTAAGTGACCTGATCCTTATCCATAAGGTTGTGCTTCTGACTCTATCTAGATCACAGAGCCTGAAGATATTCATCTGGATTTAGAAGGCAGATGTGCCCAAATGGGACCCAATTGCACAAAAGACCTTGTGAAATCCCAGCTACCCGAAACCACTGCACACTGGCTACTGCTTAAATCTCTCTGACTGAGTGGCAAGATCTAGAAGGTACAAATGCATAGTGTGAAAGCCTCCTATGACCTCTGCCCGAGTGCTTCACACACAGCCCTGAGGACCCTCCACCCAAGTGCCTTGAAATGGTGAGAAATTTAATTGGTCTACAATTCAGCCTAATCAAAAATCAAGCTCCTGTATTTTTCCATTCCGGGTTACAGTTAGGTCGCCCAATGAAAAGCACACTAGGCAAAGGCATACAAGGCATCCTGCCGACATGTCCCATTTGTAAACAGTGGATGATAGATTGATAAGCAAAGATTACCAGCGACCCCTTTCTTAGAGACTAGCCTGAGCTACAGTTCCACTTACATGTCAAGCCTCACTATAAAATTAATACGTACATTGATCCTGCCTTTTTAGAAGAAATTAAGGAGGTAGACTTTGAATATACTACTGCATTCAAAATTTATCTAAGTAAATAATTATTTTGAAAGCTAAGATTTAGGCAGCTTTTGTATTCCACGTTATGCTAACGTCTGACAATTACTAAGTGTGGGTATCAGCTAGTGTTGTGGTTTTTTTTTTTTTTTAAGTTTAATTTAAAGCAATTTGACATGGAAAGGTTATTACTTTAGTTGCCAATAAAAGCTGTACTTTTAACATAAGTGTACAGTAGGCCCTAGGGTATGTGACTATTATCTTTTCTGCAATTATGTGGTGTTCTACATAATGTTAAAAAAAAACTTAAGAAATATCAAAAGTACTAACTTAGATATCATGTGCAAGTGGAATGCACAAAGCAGGCTCCTCTCACAGGACATGGGGTGAGGTTTCCCCCTACAGCTTAGACAGAGAACAACACCAGCTGGCTTTGAATAAATTAATTCAAATGATATCTTCAAAACACACACTTAGCAACCAGAATATCGATTGCATGAACATTCTGTCTTTAGATGCAGTTGTTCAGATTCGTAAGCTAAATGCCATTAACAGTAGGAGCAAGCCTCTGAACCAATTAACCTATTTTTCTGGAGATGCTAAGTTACCAAAATAAAAAGAACATTTCTCAGATGGTGTTTGCCATCCAAAGCTTTCATATGTCCCAGAGAGAAAGAAAATAATCTCGTGCCAGTAATTGGGTAACTTTTTCTCTTCCCTTGATCTTTCAGAGAGATTGAGCTTGAGCAAAACAAAATGAAACGCTAATATTTTGTTCTTCAAAAAAAAGAAGACAGCATTAACCCAGCTCACCTACCCTCACCCTCCCACACTTATCTCAGAGGTGTTCATATTTAACTAATGGGGGAGATTCAAGAAAAAAGCCTGAAAATGAATTTAATCAATAGCTACTGTCAATTTTTCATTATTATGGGATATTTCTTTCCTATAATGAGAAATCATTCATGAAAAGTGAAGCCAGCAAAATGGAGACATGCACCCAGCCATCTGCCTAATAGAAGCATTTCGTCTATCAAAAGAGAGAAATGCAAGGCTGGAAAGGTGTCCTCATACTCCCTCAGCTCTGGCCATGCAAGTTGAAGTTATTCCTGAACAGTACTTTTAAAAAAAATACCATGCTCATCACAATTACTATTAGAAAAATGTATACTTAATGAGAGTATTGACCCTTGACCTAAACACCTTTAAAAGTCTCACCGTCTTTATCCAAAGAATCCAAAAAAAATGTGGGTACTATCCTCATGGGCACTTTCACTATGGACGAGTCAAAGCCCTTAAGGCAGTAGAACTCCAGTGTCAATGAGCTAACATCTGGATGGAGAATGTCCCTAAAAGGACTACCAATAAAAGGCTTGGTTCTCAGTTACCTGCTCTTGGGAATTAGTAGAGCCTTTGTGATGTGGGGCCTACTGCAAAGTCTTTAGGACAAAGGCTGAAACTGTACCTCATTTGTAGAGTACTTGCCTAGTACACAGGAAGCCCTCACTCCAACTCTAGCACTACCAGAATAGGAATAAAATAAAAAGGAACCATTGACAAGAAGTTGCTTTGACAGTCCTTTAGGGCTAGGAGAACTCCAGGATTAAAGAGTATATGTGTAAAGGCCTGAACTCAGATCCCCAGGATCCAAACAAAAAGCTAGGAATAGCAGTAGATATGTGTAGCCCATGTGCTAGGGTGGTGGTAAGGGAAAACAGACAGATCCTGGGAACCTGGGAACAAGCCAGTCTAGCTAAAATGGCAAACTCTGTGTCCAGAGAGAAACCTCGTCTCAAAAAGTAAGGTAAAAAACAATAGATAAAAATACCTGAAGTCCACTGCTGGCCTCCAAATGCACAAAAAAGAGATCTGCACATACACAAGCATCACACACACACACACACACAGAGAGAGAGAGAGAGAGAGACAGAGAGAGACAGAGAGAGAGAGAGAGACAGAGACAGAGACAGAGACAGAGACAGAGAGACAGAGACAGAAAGACACACATCAAATGTAGAGAGATGTGTAATACATCATATTGCATTTTATTTATTAAAGTATATGAAGATGATCTCCAGAGACATTGTTCAAAGATGAACAGTGTGATCAACCATGGCTTTCTCACAACCAGGGTCCACAGCTACCTCATCACAGACCTAAAGCAATTGGGACCAATGAATCATGAATAAGAACTTCTAAAGCTAGAAGAAAAAAAAAAAACCTTTCTACATAATAAGTTAGTCATCTAAGGTATTTTACTATAGTCATGGAAACCTGATGGATATACCAAGTCCAGCTGGGTTGGGGAAGCAGTTGGCAGTATGTCAGTATGTATGTTCTAAGTTGGAACCC
>NW_022196903.1:91867976-91897976 GCF_008632895.1 Mastomys coucha | reverse complement strand
TGGTGGATTGGAGGTCTTGCTGTGGAAGCTAGCACAGACAGGACTGAATGAGGCCAAAGAAACCAAGGCAAGATGCCCAGGAAACTTCTCCAACTAGGCTGATAGGTAGCAAGACGTGGAAAAGCTAAGAGAAGATGCTGGGCAGAGTAAGTTCAATGTTCTGTCTTTGTGTTTTTCTTTCTCTCTGGTTCCTGAACACAAGAGCCTTTTGAAAAGAATATGGAGCACCAGCCAAGGTAAAAGAGAATCATGTTCACATGAAGGACAAAAGGCAAAGCAATTAGACACCCCTTAAGTCCCCAAGAAAGAGGTCTTCCGTAACACATAGGGAGGGGGAGAACAGAGGGCTGATATGGTGGTCCCTGCTCAGTGTCAAGAGAAGACTTTCGTTATCAGTACCAAAGATAAAGCTTGCTTCCTTGATTGGCTTTCTTTATAATAACAGACTGATAGTTTGTTGGAATGACCTGCTGCATGCAATAATGATTTTCTGAAAATGTTAAAATTGACTTTAGAATTGATACTTGAAAAGTAATGTTGATAAGAAACCCATAGTCAATTATTAGACAACTGTGATGGTTAATTTTAATTGTCAACTTGATTAAGAAGTACCTTGGTGCTAGTGAGGCTGTGCACTCTGCATAATGTATGTGTGCACAGGGCCGGTATTACAGAGTATTCATACAGAAAGAACACTAGCATTGACAGAGGTCACAGCATCCTACGGGCTAGTGCTCCACAATGAACACAGAAAAAAAGAAGGAAAGAAGCCAGGTGAATGCCAGACTTCCCCTTTCTTCATTTCTTGATCCACTGAGATACAAGCAAGCAGTCTGAGACTCCTCCTGCCATGACACTGAGCCATGCCCTCTGCCCCTGGCCCACTGTCATGAACCCTAACCCATGAGCCATAATAAAGCTTTTTTCCTCTCTCGGCTTCATTTGGGTGTTTTGTCATATCAATGTGAAGAGTAGCTACTACCATACCACGAATAGTCTAGAACGTTCAGTGTTATTTTTCTAAAAGCAGTATCTTCAATGAGGAAATTTAGGGAAAACCAGGTTATCTATTCCATAAGCAGATAAAGTTCAGACTAACTCAAAGTTAGAAAAGAAAGGCTGGGGTTTGATTTGGGAGACCCTTGGGGCCTGCCTTTTGTTCTCCTTAGTTGTGTAGTGCAACTATCACTGTATCCCCAATAATTACCTCACTCTTGCAGACTCTCCAGGTCTACCCACCACAGCCACACTTTAGCTAAAACACACTGTTTCCAAGAACCACCTTTGATCCAAGAGTGCTAATAGTATAACCTTTATTAAGCATTAGTTTGGGTATCAGCTGAATTAGTTGACTATTCAGTCTTCCCAGTACCATCTCCACACTAGGAATGATGACCACAAATATCTCAACAAATTGTCTAGAAAGTGATTCCTACAATGAACCTGGGATACAGGAGCTTCTCAACACACACCAGTGCTATTGTCTGGGAGCAATAAGGTGTTGGACTCATGATTTTGATTCTGAAATATTGGAATAATAGAATTAATGAGAAGAGTAAGGTCTGTGATTAAAGGAAGTGCCCAGGTGAGTAATTCAACATGATCCATGAGTAGAGATCCATGAGTAGAGACTGTCATGGGCAAGGGGCTCTACATGCCTCTTCTATTACTTAATGTCAAAAGTTCCCTCTTCAATTCCAGTGCATCCTCTGAGTGAAAAGGAAAAGAATACTGTCCAAATTCATTCAATGTTTCACAAGCCACTATTTTTTCCTTCTAAATAGAATTGGGATGTGCAATTTAACCCCTCCTAATAAAAGGTTTTTCCCAGCTCTGTTCATCAGTGTGAACCGAAACAGTGGTTGCTGTTTCAAATTCATTCGCATTCACCACATTATCCTCGCATAACTCTGGAAAGACTGAGCAGGCTTGAGGTCATCACTGGTACATGGTGCTGAGGTCGCACACTTTCCCTGAGCTCCTAGGACTCTCCTACTCCACTGTCTGTATTGATCTCAGGCTGGATAACAACTCCAAAACAGGAGAACCAGGCACAGCGAGGTCAATCTGATACAGAAGAGCTGAGCAGACAACTATGGCATAGAATAGGAATCAATTTAAAGTGCACATGCTAATGCACCACATAACAAGTGTTGAGGTCTCTGGTTGGAATCACTAGTGTGTCTGCATTCTGGAAATGGTTAGAACAGGGCAAGTAAACCTCCCAGTCTTTGTTGTTTTCACTTATTCGTGTAACTGGGCCATATATATGGACTTCTTACTTGATTTGCAGCTTCCAGTTTCAGATTCAGGAATATCATTAAAATGAATCTTATGAACCGACAGACAGAATTGGGAGCTGGGAATGAAGTTCAGTTGCAGAGAGCTTGCTCAGTGTATAAAAAGCTGAGTTTGGTTCCAAGTACTACAGAATGTAGGTATGGTGGCACATCGTGTAATACCAGCACTCCAGAGGTTGAGGCAAGAGGATGAGGTTCAAGCTCATGGTTGGCAATATAGAGAGTTTGTAGTCAGCCTGGGATACATAAGATTCTGATAAAAAAAAAAAAAGAAGAAGGAAAGAAGGGAGGGAGAAAGGGAGGGAGGGAGGGAGGGAGGACGGAAGGAAGGGGGAAATTGAAAAGTACAGATCCACATTGTGTAACAAACACTAAAAGCTAAATTTAGATGAGGCTACCTCTTACTATGGGAAGAACATCAAGAAAGGCTCTAGTCTAAAACACTGTGTAGCATGGTATCCAGGGGTTAGTTAGGAGGCAGCCAAAGAAGAGTTTCAGGGGAAGGTGGCACAATGAAAACAGACCTCACTGCCTAGAGCAAGTCTTTCCTCTGATGACTTCAATAGCAAGAAGAACCAGAGAGCCCCATGTAATGGGAAGGAGCTGTGTTCTGAATCCACAGTCCTGACCTCTTTAGACAGTGCAAGGCAAGGTTTGATCGATAGACAGGAGGCTGGGTTCACACACATGACCCCCTCAGTCCTTCCCCTAACTGCTAGAATTTGGGGCCGTGGCCGACGTAGAAATCTGTGCCTGAGAATAATTTTCCAAGTGCTTGGCTGAAACGAGAAGGGAAATGACCCACAGCAGTGGCTGTAAAGACAGGGAGCTGACATGTAAACTTCAAGCTTCAGAGTAAATGATATCCCTTCACGAGTATTTATGTTACATTCACATGTGGCCTCGGAATGAAAACCAAATGGCAAACAATAAAATCCTTTCAAGACAACCAATTCTGGCAAATAGTCACAACCCCGAGCTCTTTAGTAAAACGGACTGCTTTTCCTTCCAGTGAGTCACGTGTCCCTCAGCCCCACAGACCATGAAAAGTCTTCGGAAAGCTGGACTCCTCGGCAGCCAACGGGAATGAAACAGAGGCTGTTCCCACTTCCTTCCCCGGTGTTTGCTAGAGTTGCTATTTTACAAAGCAAGACGCACAGAACCTGGAGCCTCACTCGGTTTGACGCCTAGCTCTGGTCACTGGAGAGTCAGTGACATCTGGAACAAGTCATGGAATCTCTAACCTCGGTTTCTGCAGCTGAGAAATGGAGCAAGCAACCCCGCAAAGCTCAGAAGCCTATTAGGAATGGTGCATGGTCTATCTACCAGGATTTGGCTTTAGGAGACTGAGGAGACGGCTGTCTAGGTATGAGGATTTAGTTCCTAGAATCTGTGTAAAAAAGAGCAAGAACTGAACAGCATGGACCTGAACTCCTGACTGTAGGAAGGCAGAGGCACATAAACCCAGACACATGGGGATCCCTGCTCAGCCTGTCTAATCTACGCAGGAGAATCAGAGATAGATTCTCCTGAATGAGATAGGCTGTCTCAAAAACAAACAAACAAGCAAGCAAACAAACAAAAAAACCCAAGTGAATGGCACCTAAGGAGAAATGGCCCCAAGGTTTTCCTCTGGCCTGCACATGCACCAAGACGCTTGTGCACCCCTATCTTTAAATGTACTTGCACACAGATACACACACACACACACACACACACACACACACACCTAGAATCTAAGTTAACTTAAAGGGCTATTTTTCTAAGGAAAAAAAAAAGCTTGAGAATATACCAAGGGCCTCCTACATCACCTCTTCTACCAACTTCCAAGTCAATTCCAATTTACCTGTCAATTCTTCAGGGGAAACAAAAGGAATTTCTGCCCAAGTCCTCCTACCAAGTTCCCTGATACACTGGTTCATGTTATACCATTCTGGTATGTGCTCCAAAGGACACTGTACTTTACTAATCAACATTAACATTATATTACACAGTAATTTAACTGTGTCTCTTCCTGGAGAAAATACATTTTAAGGGGGCAGGAGTCAGGCTAGTCCAATCTGCCTCTCTACCCTCCAGCCCATGTTAGCATCCACTCTGTGATGGATGACTGGATGAATAGAATTTGGGTCCAGGGACAATGCTATTAGGGGCCAAAGATATAAAGGTGAGTGAACACTGAGAGACAACATTCTGGCCATAACATGATGATCTTATTACCAGAGGAAGCAAAAGTGACCTCCAGTCATTTATTTCTCCCAAAGTCAAAACAAGGGCACATGAAGTAGTTACTGAACATGACTTATCTATGAAGCCCAGAGGAGTGTGGGAGCTTGCATGATTTTGTGAAGGATATTTATTTTGATACTGTTTTATGACTATCAGTCCAGGAAGCCAAGAGACAGATGTTACTTGCCCAAAGGCTAAATTATCTCAACTCTCTGGAAAGAGAGCAGGTGCCCATCTGTTCTCATTTGGAGTCTGAAATTTTACTTTATTTCTCAGTTCCTGGGTTAGTGGGGTTTTTTTTTGTTTTGTTTTGTTTTGTTTTTAAATAAAACCTCAGGCAGGTGCTCACTGCATCAGCAAATAGAGGAAATACTCTTCTCTTGTGGGTCACAACAGGCCTTTAAATACTCACCTGCCTTATGCATGCCACAACTTCCAAAGAAAATGGTTGCTTGGTTCTGAAGGGGCCTTTGGAACCCTTCGTGAAATCATGGCAATATCAGGATGGAGCTTAGTGTCACCTTTAGGATCTCTGCTGCTGTGCAGAGGGCACCTTTACCAGGGCCTCCAGCACTGGTAACAACTCTGACATTGACTTAAGTGTCTGTGACCAACCCCAAAGCCACTCTAAATGTCATAACAACCAGTTTGACCCCAATATTCCCTGTAACTTCACCTTTGTCCTTCTGACCTGAGTACTTTTGAAATCAAGAATTTGGATCACACTGTCAATTTCAGATGTAGACTTGAGATAGTTTCTGTATTTTTTCTGGATGAGCTTCAGAAAAAATAAATCTCAGTATATGTACTGCTTCTCTCCTTCCCTGTCCTCAGTTTTACTTTCCATAGCTTCAGTTATCACAATGAAAGAATTCAATGCAAAAAAAAAATCCAGAAATAAATAAGGCATATGTTTAGACTAGGTATGATATATCTCATACACTCACATCCCAGCTACCCAGAACGTGAATCACCTCTGTAGGTAGGGTATTCACACAGCATATGCAACCTACTCATTAGTCACTCTCTGTCAGATTATCCAGTTGACTCTAGCAGTACCGGGGGGCTTGTGTTCCAGTATTCCTTACATTAAGAACAGCCTCCTCCTCTCCCCCCAAGTCTTGACTTAGTAAGGTGGTAAAACAATTATATGTGGATGTTGTTAAAATCTCTGGTGAGAATGAATCTTCTAGCCATTAATCTGTGCAGAATGAAATGCAGTTCCCTGGTAGAGCCTCTAATCTGTACACATGAGATCTCAGGCTCAATGGTCAGTAACAATAAATGAAAACTATGAAGTCTGCATGAGTTTTACCATCATATGCATCTAAGCAGCATTCATGAAGTCCCAGGTTTGATACCCAGTAGCGAATAAAGAAAAAAAGAAAAGAAATCTGTTGATCATTTTGCCATCATATCTCAACTGTAGACATCATAGTCATATGGGCAATAAGTATCTAAGAGACTGGATAGAATAGTAAACTTACGTTGTTTGTATGAAAAAAAGAACAATAAGGCAGGTTGAAGACTTAATACTAGTCACAGTCTCAGGCATAACTGAAGAGCTTACAAAGGAGGAATTGCTATTCAATCCCTGGTCTATATTTTCTCAAATTCAAACAGCATCCCAGCACATTTCTATAAATTCATTCATTCGCTCACTCTAGAAGTCTCTATTGTCTCCATGGTTTTACTACACTCCTACCCTTCAAGGATACACAAGGTCATGGCAGCACACAGCTACTGTGTGCCCATTGTATGCCCACTGTGTGCCCACTGTATACATGGGTGCTGTCTACAGTACAAACTATAAAGAGCCTGCCTGCTCACAGCTCACTATAATGATAGGAAGAAAGATTGTGTTTCATTAACAACTTAGAGAGTTTCAAAGAATGATTAAGAACCACAGAGATAACATAGGGGTTACTGAGACTGACCATGACAATACCTATGAACTACACTGGCTAGAGACCATGAGACTTTCACTGATGCAACAGTTAAAGGTCAGCTGAAAAGTCAAAGAAATGATTTTTTGTTGGCATCTCATATGGAATGTATTTAAATATCCACCTCCCTGGGCTGCAAACGAAATTAGCCCTTGGCTCTAAATAGTCATTTATTGAGCACGTAATAGGAAGCTACATCTCCAAAGCCACCAGTCACCTCTATTTTCCCATTTCTAAGGTTTGCAGTATCATTATATTAGCATTGCCATGTCTGTCAATCTACTGAGTATGTAATCACACAGATAACAAGTTCTGGGATCCAGACACAATGAAAAGAAAAATTCATACTCAGAAAAATCATGCCAATTACAGTGAACAAATATCAAAATGCTGTAGCCAAGGATTTATACAGAACGTGGTTCTTGGCGTGGGGTTGGGGAAAAGGTACCCTGAAGTAAAATCAAAGACAAACCCACAAGGAACATGAAGCAAGACAGGGAAGCACATATCCAGATCAAGTTCATCTGCTAGGTCCAGCCTCAGTAAAAGCAGTACCTTTCTGTAAAAAAAAATAGCTGGGCATTGGTTCTCTCCCTCCCTCCCTCCCTCTGCAAGCTATGATTGTCCTGGGAGAGCTCAGGTGTAACATCAGCTGCAGAACTCACAGCAGCTGGGGATAGGTATTCTGGAGGCTAATAGGCTCCAGAAGGGACACTGATTTTCATCCTCTACATCATTTTGAAAACAGAATTGAATGACTGGGATCGTCTAAGGATGGCATTGGCATTGGCAGTTGCCAATTTTGATGGTGTAAATACCCTCATTGTTGCAGATTTCAAGCTGTTGGGAGGATCAATGAACCCAGAACGGGAGCTTGAGTGATGAGACAAAGACATATAGGGCAATCTTAGTCTAGACCTTACGTGACATCCAAAGTGCTAATGAGCAAGAGCCAGCAACTCTTTCTGTAAAGGGCGGGTTCTTTCCTGCTTGGCAATCTCAGTTCTAATTCTTTGGCAGGAAAGCAGCCACAGACATGTACAGGAATGGCACAGCTGGGTTCCAGGTGAACTTTATTTACAAATGGGTCCATGGATTACATTATTGCCAAGATCTGCTGTGGATATGATTCAGTTGTTTTTATAATAATGTGTCCTGTTTAATTTATTAAGTTGGGCCAACACTGGAATGAGGTAAGAAGGGTGTCTGTGGTACAAAATTTAAGGGAAAACTGCCAATGACTATGAAAATAAGCTCCTCTTTTAAGGTTCATTTATTTTACGAGTATGAGTGTTTTGCCTGCAGGTATGTTTGTACAACCCAGGCATACTGTACCCAGATAAACCAGAAGAGAGAGTCAGATATCTTGGGTCAGGATTTACAAAGGGTTGTGAGCCACTATGTAGGTGCTGGGAACAGAAACTTGTCATCTGCAAGAGCAGCAGTTACCCTTAATTGCTGACACACCCCTCCATCCCCAATGAACTCCTCTTTCAAATATGGACTCTCTGAGCATCCTTTTTGTCTTCACCTTGAACCTGGCCCTGTAGGTTGTTTACCCTAACCAGATTTATATGTGTATTGGGTCAGGGTTCCTGTTTCCAAAACTAACCCTCTGATGAACTGAACACCTGGAATACAGAGCTTGCAAAACGGTTGAAAGGGTCAAGAAGCCGGTGGAGAAGCACACCGTACTACTTCCCAATCAAGGAATCCTCAGCATCTTCCTGCTCATGAATATGGGAAACTGGAAACTGCCAGTGAACTGAATTCAAAGACAAGATGATGTAGTCAATACCTAGAATTAAGGCAACCACCACTGTCCCCCAAAACCAGGAAGTTAGTAAGCAGCCCTAAGACACTCACTTCCAAACATGCCTCTTGCATATACCTGCAGGAATCTAATGTTTTTCAGAACCCTAGCTGCAAGAGAGTCTGGGAACCATAGTTTTTGTTTAAGCCATTAGTGACATTAGAAGAAAAAAAAAAGTAAAACATACGTGAGTTACCATTGGCCGTATCTATCACAAAGGCCATCCTAACAGCCTACATCAAAGAAGCATGAGACTCTCCCGTGCTGAGTCTGATTTCCACCTGAGGCTACCTCTAAAAGGGGGAAACGCCATTCCTTCCTCTACTTTCTGGCCCCATTCCTCGCCTTACACTATCTGGTCTGTGGTAGAAGATAAGTGTGCAATAATCAGGGAAGAAATGTGATGGTGATAAAGGATGTTACCAGGCATTGTGGAGGCTAGCCAAGAAAGAAGAAGTGACCTTCAGAGGTGGGTAGGACAATATGATGGCACGCATATGCCTGCCATGGTGAGTTTATTGCATAAGACCCTGAATAAAAGAATGAAAGAGAGAGAGAGAGAGAGGGAGAGAGAGAGAGAGACAACTGTTTCTAGAGACATCAAGATGGTTCGATGGATAAGAGAACTTGCTGCTAATACCAACACCTTCAGTCTGACCCCCAGGACACACATAGTGGCAGAGGGTCGCTGACTCAAGTTAAGTTGTCCTCTGACTTCCAAGTAGCTGGCATGGCTGTTGGCATATACATACATAAATTGAACATTTGTTTTTAAAATAAAAAGAGGGCAAAAAGAAAGTTGAGAGTATCTTTCATACATCAGTTGTCTCATATCCATTACTAATGGAGAGAAAATGTTGGCATCATTCCCCAAGGTCAGAGATGTGTTCGAATAATACTGAGTCGTGTGAGACCAGAGTATTCTGCAGACCACACTTCCTATACATTTCTACATTAAAAAAAGAAAAAAAGCAAAAAAAAAAAAAAAACCTATGACTCAATAAAAATTGAGTTATTTTGTCTGTAAAGTGACTTATATGGTGATTTTCAAACATGCCACATAATACATATATAAGTATAAATTACAGTAATGAAAGAAGCATTCAAACCTCACCACCTCAAGAGACACACAATTGAAGGGACCAATGTATTTCTTCTGACAACTTCACTCCTCCTCCGTCTTTCATTCCAAATAAACGATTACCCCCAATTTTAGGTTGTATGCTGCCCAGCTTAAAACACCATTGGATCACACAGGCATGCAATCTGAAATATTTTCCAATTTGTACACCTCAATTTATTTCTAACACACAGAAATGTACATTCTTGTCCACGGATGTCTTTTCAAAGGATACTTGTTAGAATTAGAAAAGAAAAGGAGAAGTCTTGGTTTATTTCCAAGGAGAATGGGGGAAGGGGATGGAAGGGAAGAAAAGCAGGTATTTTCCATTAATTTACCTTATACTTTGAGTTCTCACTTACAAAAACAGTTTAATCATGAAGTCTTTTTGGGTGCGGGAGTCTACTGAAACAGTGGTTAATTTAAACTGTGTTTCACAATGGTGAGCAGGTCACAGAGATAATAAAATTAACCTTCCTTCATTTTTTTTGCAAGTCTCCCCCACACATACCCCAACGAAGAGTAACACTGTAAAGAATACAACGTGACTGACTCTATGGCTGGTTTTCGGGACGTGAGCCATCACTGAATTGTCACACTGCCCTTAACAACATATTTGTGTTTTGCAAAATGTATAATTTTTTTAGCCCCTGAACAAATATATTTACATAACTGTGTCTAACGAGAAATTACATTTAACTTCTCAGAGATGACAATAACTAAAGGCTGGACTGCCAATTCCACTTCATTAGCGTGGTGGAAATGCATTCCAAATGTTAATAAAAATTCCAACATGCTGATAAATTAGAGCTTGCAAGGAGCGTGTGACACCTTGGTTAATATATTCAACCTCAATTATATTTCTCTTCAGCACCCTGTTATCTGGAACCTTTGCTGGCAATCAGAGGTGCTGTTGTTCAGCGGCCAATTTCTAGATAATGTAGCTTATCAACACTGTGGGTAAACTTGCCAATGGAATCAGGCTTCACTGAGCCACACACACGCTAATTGCATCCCTTTTTTATGCATATTTACAGACTGTCACTTCAAAGAAATCAGTGGCCCATTGAGGCACCCAGTTAGCTGGAAGAATTGCCTCTTGCAAATGAAAATTAGCAAACAAGCTAGTGATAAATATGAAATGAACAGAGTATAAAAATACTGTTTTGTTCCCAAATTTCCTTGTCATCCCAATTGATCCCCGCCGAAGGAGTTCCGAACATAGGATTTACCTTTTGTTTCCGATGAAGACAGGAGGAGTTCTTTCTCAAACCCACTAACTAGCTAAAAGCTTGTTAGCTTTTCCCTCTTCTCCCACGCCACCCCCACCCCAAATTTCTATTCACATAAACAGGTTATTAAATCCCCGTATTAGATTTGCTTTGGAGTTTGAACAGACAAATGACACGTTAACACTTCAGAAACAATTAACCCTGGGAACTTAATTAAGTTCTTCTGACTTAAAGGAAGCACATTTCAAAATAATGTTTTTAAACTCTCCCGGTTTGCTCCAGAATAGCAACGTGTTCCTTCTGCAATGCACCCAGAAGTTGTTCTTAACAGCGGAACGCCTTGCCTGGCTATATATGGATAAAGGCTATGGCGCTGTTAGCCCCCTGAACCGATTACGTCAGAGTGAGAGTGAGGACAAAAAGAAATGACAGCGTGGCTAAGAAACAACAATCATCAAAAGTGTTTTCCAAAGCCCCGAACTCAAGGAGTACATAAAAGAGAAGACGACTTTATAACGTAGTCCTGAGAGCTGGGCATAATCAAATTTGCAGAATTTGGGCTGTGTGTTTGAAATCTGTACTCTGGCTGTTTTAGAATAACATTTTGGAACAACCCTCCTGATCCCCGCCAATACAACAATGTTTTTTAAGGGAATATTAGGTTTTGGAAAGCATGTCATTTTAATATAAGCAGATCGTCTTAATATAATTTAAAATAAACCACGGAGCAATTAAACTATAAATACTTTTCGAGGTCTGGTGCCAAACAGAGCAATTTAGAGTGGCAAAACTCAACAAACAAATGGCACTTAAGGTCTTAGCTTACAGCTAACGGTCAGTGATACTTTATTTGGTTTGGAAGACCAAGTCCCATTTCTGCTGTGTATCACAGTTTTGACATACTCTGAAACTGCTCATCCTAACATTAGCGATGCCGTACACTTGAGAGGTTTTGTTGGGTTGCTTTTAGCTTTTTCTCTAGATTATTATTTTCTTACAGAGCCTGTACAACAACACAAACATTGATACAAAGCCTGGGGAATTTTAAGAAACTCACTAGACCTTCATGCTGACTGCTCAGCTCTTATACAAACAAAGCAAGTTTCTTCAGTAACTTAGTGCTCATCAGCAAGCATTCTTCAGACCACCGTTTCGCATCGCACTTCATACAGCAAAACAATTCTGTGATTATGTATCTGTCCCCCTGCTTACATAGGGAACCCCAAGAATATTGTTCCCTGAAAGGCAAAGACCCCTGAAAAGACAAAGACCCCACCATCCAGGATATCCTAGGAGGTGTCAAGAGACGTTTGCATAGCTAACATAGGCCAGAGATAGGAACAAAGAGCTATAAGTTACACAGAAAAGACCTTTATCTTCCCAGGAGTTCTAAAGAAAGAAGTCAGAGGATAGATGACATTGGAATGAGATCTTAAATGAAAAGTAAGATTTTAACCCTCACTGAGTAGACATTTCAGAGAACCTGACCACACGAGTAAAGCAGAAAACATGGAATAAATGATCCGTTCACAAAAGAGAGATGCTCCACTGGGGTGGAGGCAGGGCATCCCTTACTCATGCAAACAGAAAGACATCTAAACACTACAAATGATTACCTTGACCTTTTTGTGTATTTTAATCCTGGGAAAGAGACAAGGCCAGGAACGGGGCTTGTTCTTCTAAGACTGAAACAAAGGATGCAAGACGAAAGTGAAATGTATAACTTATTTTAATTTTTGAAGTTCACCTTTCCTGCAAGCCAATTACATGAATACACATTCACATAGTCCAAACACAGGATATGTCTATCACACAGGGAGACTGGTCTCACCAGGCAGACAGGAAGACTTACAATATGGAGTTTTAGAGTCACCAAGTATCTTAGGCAGTCTGAATCAGTCACCATTACACATTGCCTCCTTCTTTTAAGTAGGCTTCTTGAAATTTGGCTTGGGATTTAGTCCAAAAAGGACAACAATCGGAGTAAATGCAGAGCAGTGCTTTGCATTTGAAAACCTAGGCCATTCAAATTGTTTCTAGGTTTAACATTCACCTAAACAACTTTGGTGATGGGGAAAAAAGCAATCTAAGGTTATTAAACGCCAAAGATAGTTGTTTTCAAAAAATTGTTGTGATTCATTAATAAGTGTCATTATTACCTAGCCATCTTTTTATATGGACATTATAACTGAAAACTGAAAGATGACTCGTGATATGGACATTATAACTGAAAACTGAAAGATGACTCGTGAATATGGTGTAGCTTCAGTTAACTATCTTAATTTGTGTGCTTTCTGCTGGGTAGGAAGCCAGGAGCTTTACTAACAGGAATTCATTTAAAATAAGAACATACCTATGAAGGGGGTATTTTTAATTAAGAAATGAAAGAAGGAAGGAAAGAAGGGAGAAAGAAAAAAAGGAAGGAAGGAAGAGAGAGAGAAAAAAGGAAGGAAGAAAAGAGAAGAAAAGAAACCAAGGTTAGTTCTTTTGGCCAAGGCTAGTTAATGGCAGGTCAACACCTGACTCTGGACCATGCCCTTCCAAGCCTATGGCTTATACTGTTAAATGTGTTGTCTTTTTGTAAATTACAATTAGACTTTTTCTCCTGTTAATAAACATGCTTGTCTGGATTCATCTTGGTAAAGGAAGCTCTACATAGAAGAGAAGAAAGAGAAGAAGGAAAGAGGGAGAGACTAAGAAGGAAGTGGGATGGAAGAGAGGAGAAAGAAAGAGCAGACAGAGAAGCAGCTAACTTTAAAACCTTGCTAGTCTGGGGATCTGGCCACACTGACTCCTTCTGCTTTACATTCCATTGTTCCTTTGCCTTTAGTCTGACTCTCTGGTCATCTGTCAGCACTGTGAGGGCAGAAACCACGTGCCCTGGGCACCACTGTATCCCCGTGTACGGCTGGCCCAGAACAAGGATACGGTGCACACTTGATAAACAAAATTCAACCAGGATTTCCTTTGTCTCTGCGGCCTGCATGTGTCAGTTCTCAAGTCCTCCATGTCCTCTCAGAAAAACGCACCCACACCAAAGACTCTCTTCATGACCCTGCACCCAAACACTTGCAAGCCCACACTATTCACCTCCAGAAGAGCTCCCCTCATGCCTGCCACTGGTGTGGACTTGGTAAAGAATGGCAGTTGGCACCCTAGATCTTATTCCTCTGCACCTGGACGTGGGGTGACGCGAAACAAAGATTCGACTTCATCTGCCTCCTTTCAGCTCCTTAAAGTGAAATTTCCCATGGTGCTTTGAGGGTAACCCCACCACCAGACAGGTCAGCAAGCTCCGCATTCCACAGATGTCAAAGTTCATACGACTGTTTTGTCTTTCCTCCAGCAAGTTCATTTTACATTTAGCCACACTCAAATGGCGTTCATTAGGGCTATTACCCCCTTTCATACCACCCTTCAAGAACTCATGTTTCAATATGCAGACACTGGCTCCACATTCCAGTCTGGAGCGCTGCATGTTTATTTCATAAATGAAAATAGCCTGGCAGTTAAAATGTGTGTCAAGTATTTGGCCCTGAAATACTGCGTTTGTTGTTGTTTGTTTTGCCCAAGTTCCATCAGACACCTGTTTTGTACTGAAATCCTTATTAAACTGTTTCATTTTTTTCTATTTTTTTTCCTCATGGGGTTCTAATTTCCCTCCACTCTTTTTTTTTCTTTCCCAAGTCCTCTGCTTTTGAGGGTAAAGCTGCAGTTTTCATCTGTTTTTTTTTTTTTTCCTCCTGGAGTCACCTTCCTCTCCCTGGTTGGGAGGAGGCTTGTTCTTTGTGTTAGAATTATTCATGCGACTCACAGAAAGGAGAACAAGGGTAAAATAAACTAGTTCAGGAAAAACAAAAACAACGGAACCAGCCATGTAACTGGAAGGGGGCGGCTACAGAAAGTTCCCGGTGCTAGGCGCAGACCAGACAGAGCAGAACCAGACAGAGCGGAACTTTACTTGGAAACGGAAGTTATTTCGGAGCAAAAGTCACACCAGGAGCAGTCACAAAACAGAAAAACCCTGTCATAAAACAGAAGGCCCCGGCCATGAGATTCGCTCGCCTCTGAGGAGTCAGGTCTTCATGGCCTGGGATCCAGGTTAAACTCAGAGTAATGCCCCGGCAACTTTAACACACCAAGTGCACAGTTCACAGAGCACTTGAGAGATGGGGTGGGGTAGAAGAAAGAGGTAGCTTTGAAAGTTTTTAACAAATTGGTCAAATGTAATTTGTTCTGAATATTTTTTGACACAAGTCACCCCTAATTGCCATTTCTGAAAGGTGTCTCAATTAAGATCACACGCCGTTGCTGTCTAAATGCTAGACATTTGTCTGAAGGAGAAAGCAAGCCACAACATTGTCTATTAAGTGTCAAAAAGCCTTTTCTTTAACTGCAGAGGGCTTGGACACAGCTCAGGAAGTACTTCAAATGGAAAAGAAATGTTAAACGCTACCCTTCAAGCTATTGGAAAACCTATTATCAAATGTTAAAACCTTGTAGAAAAAAAAATAACCATGACTGTCCTCAGCAGGATGACATATCTTTGTTTAGTAAAGGTTGATCACCATTGATAATCAAGAGCTAATAAGAATGGATGCAGTCCAACTGCTAATTAGGAATCCCGAGGCTTGAATTAAGAAACTCGGGAGGACTAGGTATGGTATCTGCTGCCGTAGTCCGCTCAATGCCAGAAACACGTCTAACAGAAAATGCAGATATTTCTCTTCGTTGCATCTCTTAAGTCATACTGTCAGCAATTAGATGCTGGGGGCTCTGTGTGTGTGAGAAAGAAAGAGAATGGTGTGCTATGCTACATACATATGTGAGGACAGGGCCAGGAGGGGGTTCATCCATAAGAGATCAGAACTTCAGAAGAAAATGCTGTGTGGGGGGATTGTAAACAGTATGCATGTGCCTCCGTGCAACCCTTCCCTATCTCTCCTGGTTCACCGGACATAATGAGAATTAATTAGTGCGTTCCTAAATCATTAGCCCCAATCTCTCTAATGTGTGCATCTATGCCTAACTGAAGATTTTCTAAAGAAAGGAGACAGAAACCAGAAATCTGGGGTCAGAGGCAAAGGCACAGATGCGCAGATAAATGGCTATCCTGTGATGGTGCCTTTGTGTTGATGATTACAAATGATTTGAGTTCAGCCTCTGATGCGCAAGCTGCCCCTTTTTCTTGTTCTAAATACAGTACTTTCAACACCCCCTCCCAATTCATTCCTTACAGACTTGGAGGATTTAAATTTTTCTCCAAAATGCCACATGTCAGTCAAAAGAGAAAATGATTGGCTTTTAAAATTATAATTTAAAGCACATTGACTAGAGGGTATGTTTTCATTAAAATTTAACCCCCTTTTAAGCTCACATCTGCAGCTTTGGAGAACATGCTGAAAGATGGGTTTGTATCTCTGTATCTTTCCACAAAACAAGGGCTAGAAAATTGAAAACACAGAGATACGATGAATAATAGCCCATGTTAATAGGACACTGCTTCTTTAATAACACCCATCAGAACATTCCTGGCTGCTCTTTCGCTTGCAATATACAGACAAATCAAGAGCCTTTCATTTTCATCTGTAAATATTTCAAAGTTAAATATAACTAGAAAGCTTTAAGTGAAAGGTGTATAGGGGTCTTATTTTTTAATGGAATTCTTTTACACCCTCTCTGGGCCATCATATTGTACAGACAAATGTTAACTTTTGGACTACACATAACCACTTTTATATCATGTTACTATTTCATTAGACTATGAATTATCTTCCAAGTCAATATTTTAGTAAAGTAACCCAAAACATGCAAATATCATGATAAAATGGCTAGCTGTTTCGTTTTCTCTTTTGTTTAAATGCCAAAATTAAAAATAAGTTACCTTGCTACTTACAGACCCTTTTCCAAGTGGTTACACTGAATGGAATTCTACAAACAAATGAGACCATCCGAACTCACCTAAAATTCAACTAAGATCTATAATGTATGTAGACAGAATTTTGTCAGTCAGATTCAACTTTTGATATGTTCTTAAAACGCTTCTAGTATGGAAGTTGGGTGAAGGGTATGTGGTACTTTCTCTTTTGTTTTTGGGGATTTTTTTTTACAACTTCTTGGGTATCTATAATTACTTCAAAATAAAAGGTAAAAATAAATTACCTCTGAGTGACTTTTATAAGTCTGACTTCTCAGACATGCTGAAATTTTCACACTGCAAGAAATCAATGTGATCTCGCTGAAATGCAGACCCAAAGTTTAGAGATGTGTTGCAGTTCAAAAATACACCCTTCCATCAACCCAGATCAGAGGGAAGTCGGAGTTAATTCAGACCCTCTTCTATGACCTGAGTAGGACCGTGTCTCTATTTTCTCCATTTACCTCATACTACTTTGGTCCTAATGTCTTGATATGACTCTGTATTCCATATAGACATGATTGCCCCTCATATTGTATACCCCCCCCAAAAAATCAATGACTAAAACCCTGAATGTGAATCACTGCTCCATACTTCCTGTGTAGCTTCGCTGCACTGCTTACTTCCTAGGAGCTCAGTTTGCTCATCTGTAAAATAGGGAAGAAGGCAGAATCTCCTTCACGAAGTTAATTAAGTAGAATCATGAGCCTCACATCCATGGTACCTGTCATCCACAGAGCACTATGTATATCTCCTATAACCTGCGTGAAGGGTGAACCAGCCCTACTTCCACTTCAAGAACCAAGCAAAGTCAAAGGGATGGGTCCTAGAGCCACTCAGAGATTCCTTTAGATGCTCACTCCTCTTGCTAAGGGTACAGACAACCTGTCTCCATGATCCATTTCATTCATGAAGAAGAAGTACGATGAGGCATGAAACCTGCGGTTTGCCAGCCTATGGCCTGCTAGTCCAAGAGCATTTACACACTGCAGACATTCGGACTGCCTCTGTCGACCGTGCTTTACCCTTTTGAGTCCCTAAAGGCTGAAATCAGACGTCATTCCATCCTCATATCGCTTGGCCAGTACATAAGCTGATGCTCGCGAAGTGGTCTGTGCTTTCTTTGCAGGCCGACAACTCAAAGTGAAGATGCTCCAGCCTGCCTAACCTCTGAGCCTCCTCACCATGGGGCTGAAATCTATAGAATTACTCTAATTGCCAATCTTTTATCTTTTTCAGCTTCTGGAGCTTGTTCACTTTCAGAAAGTGACTTTGTAAACCAGCTTTCAAAAAAGAGGCTCACTCCTTCTAGTCTCCTAAACATGATTGCATCTTCCAATCATCTTTGCTGTGCGAACCTAGTACAACCTGGCAGGCATGAGAGGTGCTCGGGAACTGAGGGCATCCCAGAATGCAGGAGTCATGGCTCACTGCCCTATTGACATATATTCCTTTCAATATATGTTCCTTAAATAAGGCTCCTGGAGATCTGAGGGACACCCACAGGAATCACTCAGGCCTCTGTGCTGTTCATTTCTGGGCTCTCTGAGCAGCACCCTGAGGGGTCTTGCCATAATTCTTAGTCACTTAAAGGACTATGATACTATGTTCAGAAAAGACTTCCTCTTCTGTCAGAACTACTTATTGACTGTCACTCGAGAAAGCCTCTTACTGATAAATCTAACACCACAATAATTCAATATTTTTCCTCCAAAACAAAGCCATTAGGATTTTATTAGAAGAAATATTTCATCTCCCCGCTCCCTCTGTTTAAACACAGCACAGATGTAGCACTCTGTGTGGGTTGTTACAAAGTCAGGGAATATAATTTCTTGATTAATTGCCATACACAGGATTCAAGTTATGTACAATTTGGGTAGTTAACCCTGGCACCTCCCATAAACAGTTATAGCCAAACTTTCCAAATAAGCACTATGCACATTTATGAGAAATCACTGGGGCTGTTTATGTGGATCAGGCCTTAAGTTCTTCCTCAGGATAGATCATGTCATTTTTGACACGCAGGAATTGCAGGAAAGAAATTCCCTCATAGACCTCGGCTGAGGTGACTCCATTTCCTTTGCAGGCCTTCAGGAAGTCTCAGTCAATATTTTGGGGGGGGGGGCGAGTTGGGTTTTTTTGTTGTTTTTTGTTTTTTTGGTTTTTGTTTTGTTTTGTTTTTGTTTTTCAAGACAGGGTTTCTCTGTGTAGCCCTGGCTGTCCTGGAACTCCTTCTGTAGACCAGGCTGGCCTCAAACTCAGAAATCAGCCTGCCTCTGCCTCCCAAGTGCTGGGATTAAAGGCGTGTGCCACCATTGCCCGGCTCAGTCAGTATTTCTTATCTTGTTTTTAACTATCTTGTAGTCTCAAAGATGGTTGGTGATTCCGAAATGACAGCAGGAGTCCAAAGATAGACCATGAGCTTAGGACTTTGATAAACACAGGGCAGGAAAAGAAATTGCCCTTTAGTCTTACAACTATTGAGAATCAAAGGTCCAGTCTTAGTTTGTCCAGTTTAGAGTGGAACTTTCTAGCAGTCATTACAACCTCGTCTACACATCTATATCCTTAATAGGATGCATGAATATAAACCCCAAGGGTGCCTAGACATTTATACACTACTCAATCCTCAGCTATGGAAACCTTGTTCAATGCTTTTTTTTTTTTTTTTCCCACTACCACAGACCATTTTGTGACAGTCTCCAGAGCTTTCCATTTCAGTGTGATAATGTGTATCAAAGACAACAGAGATGACCGCAGCTGGAATGAGGGGGAGGTGGTGTCACGTGACCTTGACAGTATGAGTTCCTCGAGCCACCAACAGCAAACTAACAGGTAAACTTGTATTTCCAAGATAATACTATTAGTTTCCCGGGACAGTCACAACTGTGAAACAGTCACTTGTGGTATTTCATAAACATCAAGTAACTAACACCGTCAGGGTCCAACCCTCGCACATTTCCCCTCCCCTATAGTTGTTCCACTTTAATGTCTCAGACGGATTTTCTTAAAAGCTGACTTGTTGAGGACTTGGCCAAATAATTCTCTATAAGAAATTTGTTATAAGTGAAGATGAAGGGAAGGGGAGATGCCTTCTTAGGCGCTTACTGCCAAGCCTAGTGACTGGAGTTGGAGTTGCATCCCAGGAACCCACATGCAGAAAGAGAAGACCAATTTACAGAAGCTGTCTTCTGACTTCCACGTGAGGGCTACAGAACACACGAGCATAAATTAAAACGTGTAATTTAAAATGTGTGACGGTCGGACAAAGAAAGAAAACCACTCACTGCCACCGCCACCGTGTTCTTCAGTCACCTGCCTCAAGGAGCCATGCGCACTCCCTTCAAGTATGAAAAGTAAGATTTACTCTTACACAGTTTCGGTTTATATTAAGTATCCCAGGAGTAAACAAGCATGGCGTTTACAATTAAAACAGTCCTTTGAAGTGAATTTGATTATATTCTATATATGTTTTTCTTCCTTTAAAATAGAAAATACCACACGGAAGTCTCCCCACAGTCCGTGTCGAGTTTTGTTTGCTTTGTTGTGGGTTTGTTTCATTTTTAGTGTCTTTTTTTTTTAAAAAAATTTAACTTTCCTGTCCATTCTAGATGTGCTTCTACCCATCAGACCAGAAGTCATTTGATGACAGACACTACGAGTGTCTTACTGGACACAGCAAATGAAAACAAAGCAGGGGACCAGGCAGGACAAAAAGGGAGCCCTAGGCTTTCCTACCACTTCTTATAATTTTCTAGTTGGCTTAACCACGCAACGTATTTAAGTAACCAACCGACATATTTATTTAACATTCGGCAGATGGACATGACAGAAACACCATGATTTTTCAGATGTACTTTTCTACTGAAATACTTCCTTTATGCCAGGATACCAACAGGATCTGAAGGTAAAATGTGCCCTTACCTGCTGTTTTGCCAGCCTCGGAGTCTTGCACAACCTAAACATGTCCATTCCGATTAATTTAAAACCCCGACATTAAAGCAGAAATCAAATCATTCTTTCCAATCTATTTTTTTACCCACAGCATAAAGGAGACTATTTTACATGTTAATAGTAATCTGATGTGGTTGTATAAATCTGATATAAATATGATCCTCTGTTTGGAAATGATGTTAATTTAGTTTAAAATGGAGATTACATTTCAACTTGTAAAGGAGCAGGATGGGATGTCGGCATCCGTGGCTGTTACATAATTTCCCTTTGCACTACACAAGTGTTCCTCGGACTCTTTTCTGAGCCTCTTTACCCAAAGATTTCCCATTCTTCTCATAAGAAAAAGAACTTCTGTATTAATGATACGGTGAGCAGGTGGAAGAAATCCTTTAAAACAAAAAAAAGAAAGATTAACACCAACATCATAAAAGCATTTTTTAAGAAACATTTCAAGTTACAACGTAATAAACTGAGCAGAATGTCCTAAGAATGTCAAACTGGGCACTGTAAAAATAAATGTTACTCCCATGGAAAAGAAAAAGTCTGCATATTTATGTAACATTCAGCAGATGGGCGTGATATTAATATAGGGTTTTCGGTTGTGCTTTTATAGCTTCTAGATTTTTCTTGCCTAACTTGGCAACCCGAGGCACCATTTGAGTTTTGGATTTGGACAATGCTGCAACAGATGTCCAGACCAATAAACTAAACTCCTTAAGGGCTCTGCTTAATTTGTGTAATTGATCAATTTTGGTTGCCTAGGCCTCAGCTCACCAGCATGTAACTGCTTTCCACAAACGCTTTGCAGTTGGGATTTTGTTCCATATGTTACAGGAGCTTATGGGCTCTCTCTTTGATAACACTGCAAACAGAACAGGGGCTGTGGTGACACCTGTTGGTAACAAGCAGGGAAAAACAACGTCACTGGTGCTCGGAGCTCTCAGCCTTGGCTTAGTGACACTTGGGGCCAACTCCTTGTGGTGGGGGCTGTGCCTCTAACCATCATTAGAGGTTTAGTGGCATCTCTAATCTCTGGCTCCAAATGCTAGATGCACCATCTCCCGACATATGAGAACCTACTGTGTTTCCAGACAGTTGGAAATATTCCTTCCAGGGCACAGGAGAGGGATAATGTGATGGGGGTCAGGGCTAACATGACTCCAGGTAGGAACTCTTACAGTACAATGGATACTTCTGGAAGAGCCACAAACTGGACAGCTAAAGATTTCTCATATCTAAAAAAAAAAAGATAAGGGGCCGGGGAGATGAGAACCTGAGGTGGAGCCCCAGACTCCCTGTGGAAAATCGTAGGCATGGTTATGTGCATGTAGAATCGCAGTATGGGAGAAGCAGGGCCAGTGGGAAGTAGCTGACCCATCAGTCTAGAGTATTACTGCTGAGCTCCAAACCAATGAGAGATCCCGTCTCAAATAAAAGGAGACAGCATGTGGTTGAAACCTTATTTACCCGCTAACCTCCTCATGTACAACCATGCACCCGCACCCTTACACACAAGTGCACCCTCACATACAAGCTCACCTGCAACTCCCCACATTATACGCATTAAATAAAAACTGAAAAAAAAAACAAAAAACAAAAAAAACAAAAACAAAAAACAAAGCTTTTACCTCACCTTGACAAGCCTCAATCTAATCACAGTTTCACAGGAAACTAGTGGCAACTTCAGCCTGGCCCAGGATTCGCGCGGCACATGCTTCCGGCCCCAGCCCCCTCACGGCACTGGGGTGTGTGGTAATTAAGACATGGGTTTTGAAGCTCAACTCTAAGTGTTCGTCACTCACCTATTAAACTTGCCAGAGTTGCTACGTTAATTATCTCGTTTCCTTGATTTAGCATAATACGGCCTGCAGCCTGTGACAGAAATTAAAGGAAAGACCGGTGACCTCTTTTGTGGTTGTGCTAATAAGTACATGATAATAAATTAGTTTTCAATTTTCAGAAGACTTAACATGGTAAAAAAAAAAAAAGTGGAGCAAGAACGAGATGCACAAAGTTGATACCAGATAGTGGATCAACTCTGAATTTCCTCTACACAATTTCCCAACCAAGGACAGAGGGAAAGTTAAACAAACTATACTATTGCTTTGTTGGTTTGGGACACTGCTGATCATTGTAATGGAAGAGAGGCTGAGGCCAGCAGTGGATATTTTAACAACTTATAAAAACTCACTCGTGCAATTCTTTCTGAGAAAGAGAAGATTTTGAGACACATAGGCACCCATAGTCACGCCATGCACAAAAGCTTTTTCCCAGGAAGGCATGCCGATTTGAAGTGCTTCTACTAATACGAGAATAAAAACTCAGGCAAGGAAATCGCTTCCCCCAGTAGCACAGCAGTGCCGTGACTTCTTGGCGTGTTTTGTGTCTCTCTTACATCTGCTCCCTGCCTCTAACAGCTTTCTTTCTTTGGCTGGCAAAACGCAAATAAGAATGTACAGGAAGCCTGGCCCCACTCTGATGTACAATAATATTTAGCTAATTAGAAGAATCCTGCAGCTCATTACGCTAGACAGTAAGAAGGAAGACACCACATGAAAGCGTGACACTTGCTGAGCCCTAGGATGGTGTCAAAGCCGAACTGGCATCACTTTCTCCCATTTCTCTATAAACTTGGTCCGAGTGCAATTTCATTCCTTTTCCCTACTGGGTTTCACTCTTAGAAGCGATTGCTTGAACACTGTGCCATCTTCTGGCCGGATGGTGAACTGCAGTTTCTTAACGCTGAGAGCAACTGCCTTGGGACATAAATTATGATTTTTAAGAGAGCATATTAGCTACATCCGAAATACAGGATATTTTCTTTCTGATCAGTTAAACTTCAATGGGCCAATGTCTTAATACAGTGCTTTTCTTTGCTCAAAATCTTGAATATAATTTTTAAATCGCACAAGTATCTGTCAGAAGCCACGTAGATATTTTTTGACACTTGGAGCTAGAGTCCAAACAAGTATGGGAAGTTCTCTGACCTTCTGAGATCTTAAAACTTAGTCATATAGTTATAAAATGTGAAATATGTGAAATCTGACTAATACATATAAGGAGTATCAAAAGACATTTGGGGCAAAACAAAAAACAAAAACAAGCAAAAAAACAAAACAAAACAAAACAAAACACAAAAGCCATACACAGGGACCATGTAGGAAAGATGTCTTTTGCAAGAGGCTTTGAATGACAACAGAAACATGATCAAGGTGTGCTGGGTGCTGAAAGCCTTACAAACAACACCTTTACTGCCCCTCGAAGCAACCACATTTTGCTGATACACGTCCTGCCAAGGGAAATCAAAGGCTAAAACTCAAGCTGTGCTCTCAGTTGGTTAACTGTACCCCCATGACAAATGGATACACAGACAAGAAGACCCATAAGAAGTAGAATCTTCAAAAGGGTGGAGGGGGATACGTCCTGGCATTCTAGAATTTTTAGACCAGAGGCATTTCTTAGGAAGACCTGTCTGAGGGAAGTGTGATTGATTGGACTTGGATATGGCTCGGGTGTGCCCCTTATGTCTATGGGCTCTAACCTTGCTTCTGTATGTGGAGGTACTGAGAGGCATAGGATCTTGTGATGGTTAGTCTTGGTTGTCAACTTGGCTACATCTGGAATAAACTAAAACTCAAGTGTCTAGGCACACCTGTGAGAGGTTTTCTGTTGTTGTTGTTGTTGTTGGTTGTTTTCTTAATTAAATCATTTGAAAGGGGAAGACCCACTTTTGATTTGGCTCTTCTGAGGTGGGAACGTCCACCCTTAACCTGATGGCAGGGTATATAAAGGACATGGAAGAAGAGAGCTTTTGCTCTTTGCCTGCTTGCTCTAGCTCTCTTTGCCAAGTCAATTTCTTCATTGGCATTAGTAGAAATAGAATTTCTACATCTTTGGAATTCTGGCATATCCTGAAGACCAGCTGGGATATCCAGCCTCATGGACTAAACAACTACTGGATTCTTGGACCTTTTGAGACAACCATTATTGGACTAGCTAGACCACAGCCTGTAAGACCTTCTAATAATCTACCCTCTCTATCTAGATATAGACAGAGATAAATGATATAGACATAGATAGATTCAATCTATAAGTTCTATTCCTCTAGAGAATACTGACTAATAAAGACCTTTAAAGATGAAGAACTAGTAGAAGGTAAATATGTCACTTAGGTGTCACCCGTGGAAGAGATTGATGTAGTTCTCATAAGACCTCAGTTAGTTCTTTTGAGAGTGGGTTGCTGTTAACAAATAAATAAAACACAGACCTTTAGGTTTTGGGGTTTGTTTGTTTTCATGTCACTGAAGGTCCTCTACAGGGCAAGCAGGCGATCTGGGACTATCAGTCTCCAAAACTATAGGCTTTTTAAAAAACAAATACACAACCTCAGGTATTTTGTTATAGCAACATGAAACAGACCAATACAGTGCTAAGCAACTCAACTTGTGGCTGTTTCTGGAGGAAGCCCACAGATCTGACCTAGATAATGGAAGAACGCTGATGGGCATCATGAGAAGGGCTAACTGCCGAAGTACTCATGGCTGCTACCACTGGGACTGTGCACCACTGAACATTAGAGAAGAACAAGAAACCCTATGAAAGTGTCTTCATGCTTCAAAGGCAGGCACAGGAAACCCATCTGAAGGCAGGTTGGGAAAAAAAACCACATATACACAGAAATGTTCACAAAGTTGCCTTGAGTGGGGAGATACAGCTCATGTAGAATAATGATCCTATTCAGGCGTTGTACAAAAGTTCATCTGTTCTCAAAGAGAAGAGAGAAGGAAAGGTGGGAAGTGGCGAGATAAAAACTCTGCTGCTAATGAAGACATTTGTCAAGGAGAAGGAATGAGAGGGGCCGCGGTGGAAAAGAGTACAAAGAACTTGCGGGGCAAGGGCAGAAGCTGAAGTCCCTGGTTAAGGACAAAGAACTTGAGGTGGTTCTGTGCTCGTGCTTAAGAGCAGATTCACAAATGGAAACAGAGAAAGCAAGAAATGAAGTGAAAGCTTCAGAAATAAGAGAAAATATCCACTTTAGAGACACTATGTTCCAGAAGCTGTGGCAGAATGGCCAACTTGCATCTGGAGTTGATAGTCACAGCTTGCTTTGGAGTGGGGTTGTGCCTGACGTCACAGATGTCGGAGTCATTAACACTAGATCCAGGAAGGAAGGCATATGAGTGATTAGGAAGAAACTGGGCAAGAAAACAGGGCTTGGAACAGAAAGGATACTAGAGAGGACGGAAAATCAAAATGGCAGATGAGTACCACAGTGCTGGGTCACTGAGAACAAATTTCTTTGTATCTGACATTTATGTATTCAGCATCCACTGTGTGCCAGGCACAGTTTTAGGGCTGTAGCTAAAACACAGAGACAGCCTGTCTGACTCTTCACTGGGCTTATGTTTTAAGAGAACGGAGAGAGATGATAAAGAAGATAGTACCTTAAGTATAGCCATACAGACTTGCAAGTATAGCCCAGAAGGAATTCAAGCTCTCTATATTGCCCAGGTTGAGTTTAAACTTTGGATCTTCCCGTTTCTATCACCCATTTGCTAGGACCACAAGCATGTGCCACCATACCTGGTTTGGACAGTGCTGGGTATTGAACCCAAGACTTTGTGCATGCTGACTACCGACCAAGCAGCGTCCCAGCCCTTTGACCGTTTCTGATATATACAGCGTGTGATTTCCTAGGGTTTCCTCTAACATGATGTCAGGTGATACCTAATGTAGTGTGAAAAATCAAGCAGGCTCCAGAGGAGGAGCGCGGCAAAGCACAGGGGCTGTCTTTGATGCAAAGGTCAAGGCAGGCTACTAGAACAAGCCTGTGCAAAGGCCTCAGTGGAATGGACGACTTGAGCTCTGAATATGTAAACATCACTCATCCTTTCTGAAAAAAAAACCATGATTGAGTCAAAGGACTGAGGCCTCTGGCAGGTGGCAGACTCAAGCACAAATCTGGCAAAGTAAAAGCAATCCGCCCAGCAAGAGCAGTGGACCATGCAGTGGGGAAGAGGCACCCCGGAGGAGGTGCAGGTGGGCAGAGGGTGGCCATGGCCGTAACGGAGACAGCCTGCTTCAAAAAGACTCTCTTCAAAGGACTGGAAAGGAGAGTTCAGGGAGGTGAGACTGCTCAGTCTGAAAACTGCTGTCCTCACAAGCAAGAGCCTGGGTTGGGTCCCTGTAAAATGTCTTTGGTGGTGGCTTGTATGTGCAAGCCCAGTGTCCTGGAGATGCAGCCAAGTGGATCCCTAGGGGCCACTGCTCAACCAGCTGCTCTAGCCCAACTGATGCGCTCTAGACCACCAAAAGAATGTCTGACACTGGCATCTGAGTTGTTTGTCCTCAGGCATTCTCTCTCTCTCTCTCTCCTCTCTCTCTCTCTCTCTCTCTCTCTCTCTCTCTCTCTCTCTCTCTCTCTATCTCTATCTCTCTCTCTCTCTCTCTGTGTGTGTGTGTGTGTGTGTGTGTGTATGTATGTTTGTCCATCTCTCTGTCTGTGTCTTTGTCTCTGTGTCTCTGGCTGTCTTTGTTTATCTCTCCATGTGTCTCTGTCTCTCTATGTATCACTGCCTCTGTGTGTCTGTGTGTATGTGTCTGTCTGCCCAATTCTTTGTCTTTGTCTCTTTCTGTCTGCCACTGTCTCTGTCTCTCTGTTTCTCTTTCTGTGTTTCTGTCTGTTTCTCTCTCTCTTTCTTTCTCTTGTGTGTGTGTATGTTTGTCTGTCTCTCTGCCTGTGTCTTTGTCTCTGTGTCTCTTGTCTGTCTTTGTCTATCTCTCTGTCTCTCTGTGTGTCAGTCTGTCTCTGTCTATGTGTGTCTATCTGTGTGTATGTATCTGTCTGCTCAACTCTCTCTCTGTGTCTCTTTCTATCTCTGTCTGCCACTGTCTCTGTCTCTCTGTTTCTCTCTGTCTCTCTGTCTCTCTGTCTCTCTGTCTCTCCTTAAAAAAAAAAATGTGTAAAGGATACAAGTCCATCCCAGCCTAGGCACTGTTAACTAAAACTACAGGCAGATAAGGAGATGAGTGAGAAGGGCTGGCCAGATGAAACTGAGACAAGCTGGGAGCATCCTACCCTGTACACGGGGGATCACTGGGCTTTAACTTAGATTGCTAAATGTAGGAGTGCTCTGATAGTGCAAGACAAGCTAAACGAGGGGCTTCTCCCGGCTGACTCTCGGTGTGTATGCTGTTAGAAATTGGAAAGAATTTTAACATGCTCTGCGGGCCAAGGAAAACACATCTGCAGTCCAGATGGGGCCTGTGTGGTGCCAGTTTGAGACCTGTGGCTTAGAAGGAAGATGTTAGAACAGTCTCGACACTTGGTCATGGCTCTGAGCTACTGATTTCCCGTCACATTCTTCTCCAAAGGCCCACCTGGAGATCGTGCCTAGCCAGAATGCCTAACCCCCAGGCCCCTCTGACTACCATGCCTTGTCCTCATGAGTGATGGGGGCTGCAACTCAAGTTCTCACCTCTTCGTAGCATAGCCTAAACCAACAACCCCCTCAAATACTCTCATAGGCTTCTGGACACTTCCTACGGTGCATTTCTTTCCAGTCACCTCAGCCTCTGGGCAGAAATATTTGAATGGCTTCCTCACTGGCAGTGAAATCCAAAAACTTCTTCTGACCTGAATTCATAAGCTACGCAGATATGCTCACCCCAGGACATCATTTCTCCCTGGACAAATTTCCCTTCCATATTTGTATATACCTGACAACCTGTGGGTATGGAATACTCCATGTACATAACTCGTGCCTTTTCTCATCTAGCTCACACTTCCTTAAATCTGCCCCTTACCCCCACAAAACTTCTGTGGACAGCTACTCTGTTGCAGTCTGTCCTCTGCACAGGTGAAAGGCTAGTAGTATTCCTAAACTCTGCCTACCAAGGCCCTCAGCATCTTCCTCTGAGTTGTAACACAAAACAGGATGTAAGGGAAACAGTTGATTCCTCATACTATTTTCCCCGGAATAAACTTAAATTAACTCCAATTCTATTGGTTCATAAATGGTAGTAAAGAAATGTCAAGAAAATAGGCGGGTAGACAAAGGAAAATTATTTGTGCGGCTGGAGATAAGACTCAGTTTGTAAAGCACTTGCTGCGCAAACATGAGACCAGTGTTCAGAACCTGCATTAAAAAGTTAGGCACGGTGGTCACACCTGAATCCCAGTGATGTAGAGATGGAGACAAGTAGACCCTGAGGTTGGGTAGCCAGCCAGTGTAGCCTAATAGGTAAGTGCTAGACTAATGACATAGGATTAAAGAAGGCACAATAGCTGACTTCAGAGAAACAATATTTTAGATTTATTCCCCTCCTCCAAAACCACATGTACACACATGTATATGCATATGTGCATGGACACACACATAGATATGCACATATGCACATGCAAATAAATTAAAGTTGCTGGGATTAAAAGTTACTGTGTGTAAGTTATAAGGAACTGGAAATCACAACTCACCCATCCCTTGATTTTCTCATATTCACTTAAGAATACTTCCCTTGAGCCATTTTGTCTCCTGACAGACACCAGGTGAGGGCAAGTTCCCCTGTTCTGAACTCTCGGACCACAGATTTTATAATAAGGCTAAATTGTTAATTCCTTTTTGGTGCCACACTTTATGAAGGCACAGAGTTCATGTAGCACCATGATAAATGTATCCACAACTCCAAATCTGTCCACAGGGTGATTCTCCCATACCCAATTATCAGCAAACTCCATTCCTCCCCTTCTTTAAGATACAGCTCAAGACCGAAGACATCCCTGGGCTATGGTCCCATCTGACAATGGTCTTTCTTTTCTGTAGCTCTCTCTCTAGAACTCCTCATTGCCTCATGAGCCAGGATTTCCCATACAGCAGATCTTCATCACCACTGAAATTCAAGATCTCTAAGAGAGTCTGAATTTGTGCTGTGCTTTTGTTACTCTTAAAAATGATAATCCCAAGTATCTGTAGGCCATGTAAGTAAAGTTGTGGTATTCACTTCCACAACTCCACAAAGTTTTTCATGAGCACATCTAGACTTGGGGCTCTAATGACTGACACTGTGGGTCAGACTGTATGAAAGAATACCCGGGTAGCTGACATCACGTTCTTTCCAAGTGTCTGCATGAGGAGGAACCCTCTCAGGAAAACATCGATGTAAGTGTTGTTCTCAACAGTGAGATCGAATGTATGACACACATGCCCTGTGTTTAACCACCAGCACTGCATAAATTGGGCCTGGTAACTCACATTCATATCCTAGCACTTGGAAGGTGAATCCAGGAAGTTTAGAAGTTCAGAGTCAACCTAGTCTGTAGAAAGAACTTGAGGCTCTTCTTTCATGCATGGACAACCTCACTGAGCTCTATGAAATGTATTTTCTCTACATTGTCTACTTTCTTTTCCATTAAAAAAAAAGGCTGCTTCCTTATTTATAATAGCCAGAACCTGGAAACAACCCAGATGTCCCTCAACAGAGGAGTGGATACAG
>NW_022196903.1:91842064-91867008 GCF_008632895.1 Mastomys coucha | reverse complement strand
TGTTTTTTGGAGGGGAAACTGGGAATGGAGAAATTTACATGTAAATAAAGAAAATATCTAAAAAATAATAATAATAATAGAATTATGTTAATGAATTAAAAAAAAAAAGGCTGCTTTACCTTTGTGTTGACGACTCAGGTTGTTCTATGTCCTATCTGCAGTCATTCAGATTTATCTTGGCTGTGGATACTAGGTCCCCAGCTGGTGACACTACTGTTCGAGGTTGTGGAGCCTTAAGACAGTGGTTCTCTACCTTCCAAATGCTGCGACCCTCTTATATAGTTCCTCATGTGGTGGTGATCCCATCCATAAAATTATTTTCATGGCTATTTCATAACTGTAATTTTGCTACTCTTATGAATAGTAATGTAAATATCTGATATGCAGGATATCGCTGTGAAACCCCTGTGAAAGGGTCGTTCTGTACCCCAAAGTGGTCGCAACCCACAGGCTGAGAACCATTGCTTTAAGAGGCAAAGCTTGACTAGCAGAAGTAGGTCACTGGGGTAGACTTATACATCATAACCACCAAACTTCTTGACCATAAACCTGTGAGTTAAAACACACTTGCCTTCCTTCAAGTTGCTGGGACCTAAGGACAAAGTGAGAAAAAGTACAGACTAACTCTCTCTTCTTGAGCTGGAACATCCATCTCCTGCAGTGTGTATCTCGTTCTCTGGTCTCCAGGCTCAGCATGGGATTGGCAGCTTCAGCATCCTCAACGCATTGAGTTGAAAGTCAAATGACAGCCCTTCCTCTCCCAGGTCTCCAACTTGTAGAGGACCCATTGTCCACCTCTTGGGCTCAGCAAGTATGTGAGCCAGTAATTCATATGAAATCCTCTTCATGCACTTATGTGTACTTATATCTATATCTCTCTGTGTATTCCCAAATGGTTCTGTGTTCCTAGATAACCCCAGCTTATAAAGTAGCCAAATTTAGAACGAATGGTTACTCTCCAAAATGATCATCTCACGTTTTCTTCCTGTATTTTAAAACTAAATTCCCAGTGATTCAAGTACAAATGTCATTTATTTTGTAAGAAGTATGCCACTTAAATAATAAGTAGAGGAGGTTTCTGGTTAATGCACGTTTTTATTATCATGCAAGCCTGTGGTCTCATGGAATGAGTTTCTCATTAGAAGTTTGAGAGCAGACCTGGCCTAAACTTGAGGACTGACTTCCTGTAAACTGAGGCAATTCCAACAGCCTCCTTAATCTCTCCAACTTATACAATATGTATCAGGGATGGAGCCATGATAGTTCCCACAGACTTAAGGGTTGGAGTCTTCAAAACGAGATTTAAACCCATAGCCCATGGCATGACAGCTGTGTGCCCTTAGGCATTTTAATCATCATTTCATCTCTTTGCCTTGGTGTCTTTGGTCATAAAATAGGAAGAAAAGTAAAATCTTCTTTTCTTTGAGAATTAACACAGTAGTGCATGCAGTCACCAGGAAGTTGCAAGTGTCTGACACATGCAGGCCACTCCACAGAGAAACAAGGAGACTGCAATTAAGAAATGGATAAAAATTGTTTCTTAGAGATGATCTGTTTCACAACCCTACTTGCCATTGGAAATTTGACTGAGAACAGCAACAACTGCCTGACATCCATTTAAACAGCATTCTTTCTTCCCTCCAGACTCAAGGCCACAAAGTCAGCATAGGGTTTTATGGACCAAAACTAGGATTGGGCCCACGACGTGCATTATAATATTGCAAAGGTATAAACCTGGAATTTCCCCCCACAGCTTCATGAAACCTCTTTGGATTTTTAGGAGCCCTTTCTATTAAATCTGGAGGTTTTGTTGGGGATATCCCAATCTGTTCCAAATTAATTGAACTTTTACTACACTAAAACAAAGGCAAAGTAGACTGTAAGTTCAATAGAACAGCGAAGCTGAAAAAGACCTTCACATTGGCCATGGGGGCTGAGGTGGTCAGCAGCCACATTCAGTTATCACAGTATGATGCTTCTTTTTGCTTCAGAAAATAGGGTTGGAAGAATGATGTTGTTCATATCTGCTTCCCTCAAAGGCACCTCTGTACAGAGTAGGCTGCCGTAGCTCATCATTGGAATGCATCTCTCACTCTTCCTTGACTTTCTAGAGGCTCAATGAGATACAACTTAAATTCACCCATAAAGGGTATCTTTCTCAAATGGAAGGCAAATGAAGAGACATTTTGACTATTTCAGACCCAAGATCCTTTTCAAAATATGCATATTTTATTCATTCAACAAATATTTTTCTTCAACAAAAATTTTAAATAAACGTCTTAGAATCCCCTTTCATTCTTAGGTCTAGAATATTTTTTTTTGACCTTGAACAGATTTTATTCTTAACTTGCCCATCCATAAAGCTGAGATAATGACAGCATTTGCCCACCACATGAGGGAACTGTAAAAATTAATTGAAATCTTCGAAGAAACATAGTAGCCACACAACAGTATTCTACATTTCTGCCTGATCTGGGTATGAATGAATATTGATTTAAAATGACAAATTCTCCAATTTATTGAATACTAGAGTTACACACACACACACACACACACACACACACACACACACACACTCCCCCAGCCGTATACATATGTATATGCATATGTATGGCTTGGCATTTACACGAATGTGTGATTTCAGGAGCAAATCAGCCAGAGTAAAAATTAGCTGAAGCTCCCCCCCGCAACCCCTCAAGGGAAATAATTTTGTATTCATGTTCGGTTATTTTCAAAAGACTCCGATGCTGTTCTTTCAAAACCGAATGTCCTCAAACACTGCAAAGACAATGCGCCATTGAATTGCATTTGCAGAAGACAGCTTCTCAGTGTAGTGTGAGAAGCCCTCGAGAACAAGCCAACAGTGTTTTAGTGTGTATGGGCACATTCTTTTTACATAAAAGAAAAATACTCCACCCTCCTTGGATTAGATAACTTTGAAAAAAGTAGATAATCCCTCAAAAAGAGAGGGTGGGATCCAAATATAAAACAGGTGTATTTAAAACACTTCAGCCTTTAGCTTCTCTGCCCAGGCCTTTTTTTGTTAAGGGTTTGTGGAGATGGGTAAAAGACTGGTTGTCTAAGCACAAGGACCTGGGTCCATATCACTAGGACCACAGAAAGCCAGTGGCAGTAGTGTGCCTGTGTAGAAGCCTGAGATGGGACACAGAGACAGAACAAGCCCCTAAGCTCACATGCCAGCTACTTTATTATATCCAACTTAGTACAACAAAAGACCCTGCCTCAAACAAGAAGATGGTATAGACCAATGGCTGAGGTTACCCTCTGAATTACACACACACACACACACACACACACACACACACACACATACACACACACCCCAGAGTATGCACACAGCTACACTCCCCTATACAAATGTGTACACAAACACACACATACTGTACCTGCACACAGAGAGATTCCAAAAGAGATTTTTACAACATCTAGAAAACACATTCTGAATTGGCTAAAATCAGGCCAGGTCACTGTGTAACAAAGCCACTGTAAGGGAAAAGACTGATTGGCTGTCGAAATGTTCAGGTTTCCATGGCTAACTGTCACATGCACAGCCCTGCCTGCTTCCTTCACGACACAAATGACATATGACTTTGAGATAAATGCCTACTCTGGATGCAGCTATTTTCATAGCTGATTAGTTGACTAAATTCCATAGTAGCTTTAAAGTAGTTTATTTATATACATTGGGCTCTTATTCCAGAATAGTGCCAGTTAAATTTGGCATCAAAATCCAGCCTTCTGCCAAAGGGAAAGTCTATGCTGTTGACAGGGCCGACTGCACAGTACTGGGCTAGTACTACAGGGGGCAGGAAATGTGGGCAAGGGCTGTTTATTACGTAGCACAAATGAGAGTCTTTTGTTAATTTAAACCGCACTGTATCTTAACGCCTAATAAAAGTGTTAGATGTGAAATATAAACATTTTATGGGTACACTATGAATTTTAATGTTATTTAACTTTACTTTGTTAAATCATTTTCCACCTAGACAGTATATTTCCATTAACATTTTTAATGAAGAGACAGAAAGAGAGAAAGCATGGGTAAAATAGCAAATGGATCCTATAAAGCAGAAAAGGAGTGCAGCATTCTTTAAAGAGACATGTACAAAGAGGAAGCAGAAACCGCCCATAAGCTACCATAATAAGGAGGTAAGAAACACAGGTATTAGGGAAGCCTTAAATCTTTGCTTCTATGGTTAAAAGTCTCAGTCTTAATTGTCCCTCATTAACTAGAAGGGCAGGCTTTTGTCTGTTTTGTGCATTACCGGGTCCTCGGGGTAGAACCACATCCTTCATACTATGAGGTCAATAAAACTTCACTGAATACAGGAGTATAGGCAGGTTGGCTGGGCTCACACCTCGACACATCCAAAATCTGTGATTTTAAAAAGCAAAAGCAATTCCAACCATCTCTTCTTTCATTCCTTAGAGGTTTAACAAGGACAGGAGTGAATGGGACCCCAGCCCAGTCTTCACAGACCCTGAAGACACCAAAGGCTCACTGGGAGAATACTTCTTCCTCTCCCAAAAGCAAAACATTGTTTTTAGCAAGAAAGGGGTGGACTAAAGAAACCAGAAGGGAAATCTTGCCAGCTGGAGAAGGCTCAGGGAGTACAGGAAGGTTTTCCTGTGATTCACTGGCCTCTGGGATAGCAGACTCCCACTGTCCCTACAGACCTCACAGTTCAGAGAAGGCACTGCTGAGGCTGGCTGGCTGAGATCCTAAAAAAAAAAAAAACAAACCATGGAAAGCAGCCACCTCCTTTTCCAACTCCTGACAGGTAAAGAATTTATACAAAACTCCACTTGCCTTAAGAAAGACAACAGTGGGCCACCGGAGATGACGTCTGAGAAAAGTCACTGAACTCTGTGGGAACTTTATAGGAAGAGAGAATAATTCCTTTGGAAGGTTGAAAGCTCAGTGGTTAGAGGACTCGATACTTAAGCATGTACAGAGTAAGCGGGTAAACATGTATGAACTTAATCAAGAAAATTCCAGAACTGTAGGATGAGAGGTAGCTCTCAGCTTTCTGGTGAGATACTTGGGACAAACATCTTAAAAGGCTATAAGCAAGTAGAGCAGAAACAACAAATATAAGTAGATTGGGAGGTGCATAGAAAATTCATGGATTAGAGAGAACACCAGTAGCCTGAAGTAAAAACAATCATTTTTTTTAAGTATTTGTTATAGAAGCTTGAAGCGCAAATTTAAACATGCATGTATTCATCCATCAGCTAGCTTCAGTGATTATCAACCAATAGCCAATATTTTTTTTTTAGACCCCTTATTTCACTTCTGTCACATTTTTCTCACCTCAGCCCCAGGATGATTCAGAAGCATACTTCAAAACCCAAGTCATTTTTCTTGTAAAGATTTCCATGACTATTTCAAACATAAGGGTATTTTTGAAAACATAACCACAATATCAATACCTCATAAAAACTAATAGTAACTCTTGAAAAACATCGAATACCCAAATTTCAATGTCAAGTTTTCCTGGCAGGTGACAGAGAGTAGTTTGGGAATTAAGAATTCAGGGCTGTGTTGGCAACGGAAGCTATTTCAACTTAAATCCAGTATTCCTGAATTATCTTAGAAAATCAGAAGAATCTACAAACTCTACGAACATATTCCTGAGGCATAAGATTGAGCAGAAAGCAAGGGTCTGTTTCTGGGGCTAGCTGGTTGGTTGGTCACACATCCTTTGACTCCCTACTTCCTGTTGTCCTACTCACTGCACACCCCATCTGGCTACATTACCTTCCTGATTTCAGGACACAATTGAGATTACAGAAGTTTTGAAGGACCGGGAGCCATCCTTTAGTTTTGGGGGACCATGTCATAAACAACAAATATCACCATGGTACAGCCCTACACACTGAGTAAGCCCCAGGCCGAGCAGAGAGCTACGGCCCTAAAGACAAAAATGGTGGAGCTTGAAGACCCAAGGTCAGAACAAGAGAGGGTGCAAACTCAACAGAGAGCAGAGCCAAGATGGAGGGATGGAGGTGTTGCAAGGCATAAGTTTATTTGATTAATTCAAGAATTATTTGGAAAACCAAGTTATGTGCTGGACTTCTTTTCTTTGCTGTACGGCATTCCAAGATCCAGAGATGGGTAATGTTGCTTTTCAAGGAGTGAAAGCCAAGTTCAACACTACATAAAGCCTCCCCTACCCCCTGCTCCCTTGTCAGTCTTGAAACATGAGAATGTGAACACAGTAGGTTAAATTAAAAGTGCAGGGGCTGGAGAGGGGGGGTTAAGACGCTTAAAATTAAAACTAAAATTAAAACCGAAACCAAAGTTTCTTATAGCCACCACTACCTATTATTGTCAGTCGGTTTCCTTGCAGATACTGTGGGAATGTTCCAAACTCAGTGGAAGACAAAAAAAAAAAAAAAAAAAAAAAAAAGTGGTGTGTGTTTCACAACGAGGTCCTATTGAAAACAAAATAAGCTGAATTTTAAGGCTGGAGAAAAAAAAGAAAAGAACTGCACAATTTGTTTGTTTCACACACACACAGTAAAGTAAAAACTAAAGGCAATGGGTATAAAATGTTAAACATTTACTTCACATAATATTTTCGTGCACTCTGGTATTAATGGATAATAATAAGTAGTGTGCCTAGACGGGGAAATTTGACTTCCAGTCTAAGGACATATACCTTGGTAGGTAGGTATAAATGACGTCCATTAGCGGCAATCATACCTGAGGAAATGCACAAGGCCAGCAGCAGAGACATCTAGAAATGTGGCATAAGAAATGGAGAAGGGTCTGTTGTCCTGCAAAGAAGGGAACTGATTCCAATAAAAGTTTGCAAAATAAACTTGGGAGGTGGCTCAGCTGGTGAAAGTCATACCTGGCAGCTGGACTTCAGTCCTACGCAGGATGTAGAAGGAGAGAAGGACTCCCTTATGCTGTGTCCTCTAACAACTACAATACTGTATGGCACACACACACACACACACACACACACACAAACTCATACAAATGCATGTGCGTGCCCACAGGTGTATGTGTGTGTGTGTGTGGGGGGGTGTAGGTATATGATGTACATGTACATGATGCATAATTAATTTTTTAATTGCAATATAATGTGTAGCCAAGACTTAGAAAGTTTGAATGTGCAAATGATCAAGTAGAAAATAGCTTAGGAAACTGCCACATGTCATCAGTCCCCATATACATTGTAAAGTCATGTCGCTCTACACTAACAACCTCAACCAAGGAAAACAGCCTTCCCCATGAAAACCCACCAATGACTAACTCCGTAGCTGGGAGCTACCTTGCCTTTCTGTGATTTCCCTGAGTTCATTCTAGTGTCCTAAAGAAGATTTGTGACCTCAAAGGCTAGCACACCAGCCCCAGGTCAAAAGCAACCCTGATGACCCAGACAGCAAGATCCAGGAAAGGCTGTGGGCTCCCCCTAAAGAGCCAGTGGGGAACTACAGCTACAAGGACTTCATGATGTTGCATTCTTCTGGTTTTCCCTAATAAGATAAACATGTCTGGATATATAAACTAATACACTAAGCATAAAGAAGAGAGGAAGCCGCATCATGTTCTTACTACCTTAAAATAATGTCCGTTAACATCGCAGGGCATGAATAGCAGATTAAGACCGAGATGCTCCAATTGAGGTAATGGTGCGGTCTGCGGGCATACTTGGAAAGCTCTGAAAACATTGTTTTTAAAACTATGTCTTTCAGTTCAGGGGTTGAGGTAGAAATCCTCCTGGCGTTAGTGAACAGAGGCCCGAGGTGTTGTAGGATGTCTCTCCCAAACCACCAATAGAGAATCCAGCCCAAATGTGGCAAGACTAAAGCCCCTCTTTCAAATATAGGCTTATGTGTGCATGTAACATCAATATAGTGCTGCTTCCAGGATTCTGTCCTAAAACATCGCCACTAAGTTCTACTAATCAGGATAAGGTTTTCCTATTGTCATGTTTACCCCAATAGCCAGTGGTGCCATAGTAGCCTATATAGAACGGGCAAATAAAGTTTAGTGATGAAATTATAAAGCATTTTTGTGCATATTTAGTGGGATAAATGCTAATAACAATTTCTTTTATAACTTCAGAAACGAAGTTGGGAGGAAATGGGAGGGTGGAAAGCTATTGCTCCAACAGATTCGGGGTGCTTCGTCATTTATTCCTATGAAATATACAGTTTAACATGGCAATGGGTCAAATGGATGCAGACTGGCCATCTAGAGCATGCAACACACTTATGTCCTTGTTAAAGTAAGAATATTATTTTGAGTAAAAATTTCTTCATGCTTTTTTGTATAAATAAGTAGGATTAGGACAATTAGCCATATACTTTGACTTCTCTTAAATAAAATTAAATACTGCCCTCTTATAAAGCTAGGAAATTTAAACTTCACCAAAAGGAATATAATAGTTAAATTAATTGAAATGGAATGAGGTCAAACAGGGAAAGAATTCAACAATTTTTTAACTCAAAGAATATTGCACAAAAAGATTCCCATTAAATAGAATTATAGTAGCCATAATCAGGCCTGTTATTTTCTTTTAGTAATATCTAAGGTATGTGTGAATATATCATATATTTATGTACTCATAAATATAATTCTAAGCTACCCTTTTAGGAGCACAAAAGTATTTCCTTTTATGTATGTTGTGAAACCCCTATCATAAATCTTTTATTACTGATCATCTTTTATTAAGGTAAACAATGTGCTTTGAGAATCTTGACCACTAAATGCTTGACTATGTCTTTAATTAGTTAGAAGCATTGTGAGAAGTCAAATTAGAAAGTCAAGATAAAGATTCATATGGCCATACTGTTACCCAATACACTTTACTGGGAGAAGAAAGGGAATTCACCTTGAATTCTCACTGTTTAATGTTGTCTAATACTTGCTTCTATTCCTTCAAAGTGTCCCTCTGTGGTTCCTGGTGAGGAAATCTGCTTCATGCCATAGCCTGTGTCAAACTGCCTCACCTGTCTGACTTCTTGGTTTTGATCCCAGATCCCTGAACCACTATTTGGCTTGAAGTTTGGAAAAACAGACCATAGAAATCTGGCTTGGGTATAAAAAAAGTCCCCAGTGAGCATTCATCACTCCTGATACACACCTTAAGCCATATCTACTTGTTTCTTTGGTAATTCAGTCGACAGCTGTGATAAACTTTTTAACATATTATTCCTTGGCTAGGGATGCAGCTTAGTGGTAGAGCATCTGCCTCTCAGGAATGATGCTCTGAGTGCCACCAAATGATGATGACGACGACGACGACGATGACGACGACGACGACGACGACGACGGCAATGATGGTGTCAGAGATGGAGACAGTGACAGTGATGATAATGACAATGGCGATGTTTCCAACCACCTAATATGTGACTTTTCTTTCTGATGCTCAGCAAACTTTCACGAACACAGGCATCATGTGGAGTCCCAGCCTTCAGTCTTCTGTTCCTGATAACCAAGTCAGGGTTGTCATTTTTCTTCTCAGTGCTGTTCCACTGCACAGAAGATAATGGAACTAGATGATCAGCCATTCCCCTGTTCTTAGCGGTGGCAGATGGTCAGAAATAACTATGTTTTATTCTTTAAAAATAACTACAGTAGATTGACTCATGCCTGGAAATGTGTCATTTATACAGAACCCACGATAATTAAGCAAAGGTACTAACCAAGTGTGAAGAGGTCTCCATGATTTAATAACTCAGCCTATGATGCCAGGGTCCCGCAGTTCTCATCTCTGGCCACTAGGGCATCGTTTCTGCGTTGTGGGAGAATTAGCTAAGTGCTGCCTCTAGACTATAACATCTTTCCAAGTGTGAATTTATTCTTTCCCTCCTTGTTGGCAATTTTTACTTTTCCAGCTTGGCATATAGAATCTCGCAAGTCTCCCTGGCAGGTGACTCATATTTAAATATGAATGGAGCAGCTGGCTTCTGTTATCCTAAAGGGTTACATGATGTCATTGCACGTTTTCAGTGGATGTAAAAACAAACTGCTCACTTCACACATCACTCCCAGTAACATGCACTTCTGTGAGGTCACAGGGACTTGTAAAGTGTCTGAAAATTTTCCAGTTTTAAAAATTAAGACCAATGTTCTGTTGCTTAGCAATTCAACAGCAGCAACCAAAAGTTCCTGGAATGCCCTGCTGCAGCTGTGCTGTTAGAGATTTAGTTCTAAAACACTGAAGCCTTACAATGAGGATAGTGCAAACAGTGATAATAATAAATGCTGATGTGGTTCAACTAGTGACCGTATCCCAGACAGGCCTGACTGCTCTGTTGTAGCAGCCTGTGTATGGGCACCACAGTTACACACACAAGCACACATGCATGCACACACACACACACACACACACACACACACACATACACACGCACATAAGCACATACACATATACACACATACACACATATGCACATGTACACACACACACAGACACACACACAGATACATAGACACAAACATGCGTATGCATGCATGCACACACATAAACACACACATATACACACATAGACATACACATATGCCTACAAACATACATACACACACGCGCACATGAACACACACACACAAACACATGCATGCACACACAGACACAAACACATGCAGGCACACACACAGACAAGCATGCACCCACCCACCCACACAGACACCTATACAGACACATACACAGACACACACACGCACACTGCACAAGAAAGAATTAGCTGAGGGCTTACTTTCAGTTTCAGGGTATTAGAGTACAAGGCCATCATTGGAAGGAGATGGCAACAGGCAGGTAGGCAAGCAGGCATGGCACTGAGGCAGTAGCTGAGAGCGTATATATTAATTCATAAAGTAGAGAGTGCTAACTGGAAATGGTGTGGGCTGCCCCCAGTGACACACCTGCTCCAACAAGGCCACACCCTCAAGAGTTCTACCATCTGGGGACCAAATATTTAGAAATACGAGCCCACAAAAACCACTTTCATCCACACATGAATGATAATAAAATATTAAACCTGATGATAAAAAGAAACTAGTAAAGATAGTTGTGGAAAGTGCCAATGTTTCCAGAACAATTCATAACAGCACCAAAAGTACAGTTATGAAGTAGCAACAAAAAATAATGTTATGGTTGGCGGTCACGAGAACATCAGGAACTGTATTAAAGGGCCACACAACATTAGGATGGTTGAGAACTGCTGCTCTAGATGGAGAACTTTAAAAGTCAAAAGGGCATATTGGCTCTGCCCATCAATATGAACAATCAGCAAAAGGAAAATCCGAATGAAGAAATAAATTCAGAGTCTCTGTCTTTAACTACACTATGTCTCTTGAGACCTCAGGGATGGCTCAAAGGTTAAGAGTACTGGCTGTTCCTGCACAGAAGCCAGCTGCAGTTCTCAGTACCCTCATGGTGGCTCTGAACCATTTCCAGTTTCAGGAAAACCAGCACCCTCTCTTGGAACCAGACACATACAGAGTATTTGTGCACACGTACATACAGGTAAAAGGCTTAGACACATGAAATAAATGAATAAGTCTTTAAAAACATGTCTACTAATCACATTTGATGAATGCTATTTTCAGCAACACACTGCTGCGGTGCCCATGTGTCTCTCCAAGTTCATCTGTTGAGAGCCTCACAAGCATTTAAGTCCTAAGAGCCATCTCGAGTTTCTCTGCCTCTAGAACAGTGAGAGAATTCATTTCTCTTCTTTATAAATTACCCAGTCTCAGGCATTCAGTTATAGTCTCACATGGGGTCAGTTCTAATATCAATGGCAACATGAAAAGTCAGAAACTGTAATACTAATATTTACTATTTATTGAGTGCTTGCCGCATTCATTGCCTCAGCGCAATCATTTCATCCTTGATTTGTTTACCTGAACAAATATTGAAAGGCTACCTCCTGTACTTCTGCATACTTCCTTCTGTAAAGAGCAACGAAAAGAGCCAGATAAATGACAGTAACTGCTGCTCACTCTTTCCAACTTCCTGTACCACAGGCAAAATGATACAACCTTAATGATACCTGTACCTGAGTTTGTAGACCCACGAATATGTGACCTTACCTGCTCAAAGGAACTTCACAGATGCAGTGAGGGATAAGGAACTTGAAATAAGGGATTATCTTAGCTTATCAGTGGACCCCACCTATTCATGTGAGCCCTTAAGAGAGCTTTCCCATAGATCAGAGGATGGAAATGTAGGCATGGACTGGGTAGTAGAAGAATACATACAGCACAGCTGCCTTTGACAATGGATGCAGGTACCAGAAGCCAAGGAGCATTCACAGCCTCTAGACCAGTGACTCTCAACATTCCTAAGGCTCCAACCCTTTAAATATAGTTCCTTGTGTTGTGGTGACCCCCAAGAGTAAAATTATTTTTGTTGCTACTTCATAACTGTAATTTTGCTGCTGTTATGAAACATAATGTAAATATCTGTGATTTCTGATGGTCTTAGTTGACTCCTGTGAAAGGATTGTTGAATCCCCTAAGGGATCATGACCCACACAGGTTAAGATCTAGACAGTGAAAGAGCAAGCAAATAAATAAGTAAATATAGTACCCCCAGCATTGTGTTAGAAGTACGGCTCATTCATGCCTCCATCTTTCCCAGTGAGAGCCAGAACCATACACTAATAGATCTGTATTGTTTCAGCTGCCAAGTTTGTGGTGACTGATCATTGCCAATAGAAAAATAATGCATTGTACAAACGTAAAGGAAGCCGGACTTTCAGCTTTCAAAACAGTGTGGCTGACTTTTTCTAAAAGATTATCTCAGTTGTAAATATTAATTTCAGTGCCTCAAAATAAGAAAGCACAAGAGTATAATGTGTTGTAAAATAAATATTACCATTGGATAGACTTGGTATCAGCTGCGAAAATACCCATTACACATATCACGGTGCAGTTCGTCCAACATCAATATACAACATTAGTGGATTAAAATGAGCTCCTGAAGAGTTGTGGGAGGTGGTCATTCCTGAGGACCAGCCATCATAACTCCAAACTTTTCACCTGGAAGGTCTGCATCAATCATTTATTTTTTCTTTTTTTATTTTTTTAACTTTAAATATTTTCATGGGCCATCGTCACCTCTAAATCTGTCTGCTCAAAAATACATGTTTTCCTCCCAGATCATTCCATCCACTGGAAAGTGAAAGAGAATTGAACTTTTGCCAGGGAGGAGGAAAAATTACTTTTCACAAGAGAAAGATTTTTGTTATGATGAAATTCCTTTCCAAAGACACAGAAACCAGCACAACACACAGAACACCAACGACAAGGCACTGTGATGTCTCAAAACTCTGTTCCATTTCCAAATGCACCTTGTCTAGTGCTCCTACAGTAGGTACACAATGACAAACGACTAAAGAGCAAGAAGCGACCGTTTCCTTCCTTCTTCCTGGTTAACTTATGTGTGCTTTTATGATGTTATCTTTAGTCAGAAAAACTTGCCAGAAGACAAGATCATTAACAGTTAAAGGGAATGAATTGCATAGTATTAAGAAGAGCTAATAAAGCCTCAGATTTTCCCAAGGTAACACGCGAGCAATAAGTGCCCGTATCTGTGTTTAACAACGGAAGGAAAAGAAGTCTTAGCATTTAAATATTTCACAAACAATATATTCAATTTATGTGCACATCCTCGAAACTGTGTGCAAAACCATACTTCTAAATACACACTAGCTACATCACAATGAGAAATGGATGCGTCATTGAATGTTACAGGGCAGGGGCAGTATATAAATTTTTTAAGAATATAAATATCTATTTTCTCTCCCCAAAGAGAAAAAGGGACAGACAAAAAAAGAAGAAGAAGAAAAAGAAGAACAGTGCCAGGGTGTTTAGCGGTTGGTGAGCAGGTGTGTGCTGGGGAATGGGCCACTGGGGGATTGGGAGCTTTTAAAAGAGATTGATTCTCTTGCTTAACTAATTATTTTAAACATGCTTTTAAAGGTATTAATTACTTGTAGAAAAAGAGTCTCCATTTGCTTCTAAATTGTTTCTTTGCATGACTCTTTGCCTGCAAAAATGACTGGGTTAAAAGTGAACATTCTGTCACTATAAATTTAAATAACATGCCTTAAATAGTATGCTTAAATTTACTACTTAAACTATAATACAGTGTTATATTTTTAAATGTTATTTAACATTAAAGAAAATGGATTTAAATATAGCCATAGAAATGGTTACAACTATGAACCATTTAAAAATGTTTGTATGTAAAATGATATGCTTTGTACCCAAAATAGTCCAATATATTTAATATCTGTATATGTAAATGCAAGGCTGAATGTCCTGTAAAAGACTTTGTGTTTCTCTGTGTACTCATGCCTGCGTGTGCCTAGAGTGGAACATGTTGATAATTTCTCTTGCACACTGTACAAATGCTAAGAAGTAACTATTCCCCTGCCTCTGGAGCCTTTCCCAAATACTATAGACTTGGGCATCAGTGTTTTCCAGTTGAAGCTGCTCAGGACACCTGAATCTGCATTTGAAAAATGTATTATCAGTTTATCAACAATATTTTAACATTATTTTGAAATATCTGCTTGGCAGGCAGAACAATGGCTTTCACCATGACCTGTCCATGTGTGTGTGTGTGTGTGTGTGTGTGTGTGTGCGTGCGTGTGTATGTGTGTGTCCGTGTGTGTGTCCGTGTGTGTGTATGTGTGTGTGTAAGGATGCTTTCCCCATCCCTTGCCACTGTCCTTTCACATCTCTCCTTGCTTCCTCATCCCAAACGGTTCCCTACGCTCTCCACACACAAATGTGTGTGTATATATGTGTGCGTATGAGAACACACTTATTTTTCTTCTTTTCCCCTCAACACTCTTCCTTTCTTCACACTGTGGATCCTTTCCTTTCCTTATACAGTCTACAATATAAAAATGGAATGTTTGTGGAGGACATATATCTACATATATGATAAAGTTTCCTTCTGGTTTATTTTGTAATGCTTCTTAATTTTCATTAAAATTAATTACATCGCTCCCTTCATTTCCTTTACTTCCTACAACTCTTCCTACACACCCCCAATCCCTCTGACAGTCCTAAGTTCTACTTTTTAAAATTATTATTATTACATATACAGATATACATATATATGCATAACATATATATACACACACACATAACCTCTTGTGTCTATTCAGTGTTGCATGTTATACATGACTCTAAAATAGACCACTTGGCACTGGATAACCAGGTAGGGAGCTTCACCATGGAGGAAGGATACTTCTCTCACTCTCGACGTCCCTCAACCTCCTGTAGTTCTTTACATAGCATATAGCATGACCATGGCATACATCATTGCAGCCATCAGCATGTTGAGCCCAATTGCACATTGCCTGAGGACAATTTTAGCACCAGGTCCAGTCCACAAATACTTCAGTACCCACCCCTGCCTATGGTATGGCATCCTCTTCTTCACTGTATCCTGGGAGTGGTTCCATGGAGCAGGAATCCCAAGCAGCCCCTGGTAATGCATACATGCTCCAAACTCATTACTTTTGATATGCCTTGTTCTGGGCCTAAATGCAACAGAAAGTGTTCCTTGGGGTGCATGATATACAGGAAAAAGTACTTCTTTTGCTGCCCAGACTCAGATTAATGAGTCACAGGCAGCAGAATAAAGAAACTTAGGACTCTTGGAATTAATGAGCAAGCCTGGGATTAATATTCCAGGTGCTCCTTAGTAACCAGGAAGCATCGCAGGATCACAGGTAGCTTGGTGTTTGAGCCAACATTTTTACATTAATACAGCTTATGCCCATATGTGTGGAGATCATCCCTATGCCAAAATATATAAGTATGTCGTGCACGCGCGCGCGCACACACACACACACACACACACAGGTCTAAAAGAGAAATCAGTTCATTTAAACCCATTTTAACATTTTATGCAATTTTAGAAATGCCACACCAATTCATCCTCACAAATCCAGAGTTTTCAAAAGTTTCCTTCCCTGTGAAATATACAAATAAGTGAAATACAAAAAGATAAAAGACTCCACACTAAACATGCTTCTCTGCTTGGCCCCAAACACATTTTAATACATCATGTGAAGATCAGATTGTTCAAAAGAAACAATCAGCATGGAGCACTGAAGTGTAGAAGTGGATAAAGTAGTTTCAGACAATTTATAAACACAAGGGCGGAATTAAAATGAAAACTCCCCCAGGTCAGCAATGATATCACTCTGTAACCAAAGGGCGGAAAGTCTACCGGTGCTCAGTGGAGATGCAGGAACTGGTTTCTGAGAACGTACACAGGAGTGACAAAAATAAACAACACTGCAGTCTGGTGGATAATTCGGCTCCCCTGTGATAGCAACACAAAAAGGGAGTCTCTAACAAGCTCCAAAAATATGTGTATGTGTATTTTAAGTAAAATTTAGCTTTCTAGCCAACTACATTTTTTTTGCCTGCTGAAAATAATGAACTAACATAAAAATGATATAAGGATATGCGTAAAAGGGACATTTAAGTAAAGAAGGTTGAAGAGCCCCATAAATTTACTGAAGATTAAATTAGACCTGAAAGTGTAAGATGGAGCGATAGAACAATTTGGGGGTGGTTCCTTCTGTAAGCAAGGATGCTTTGGGCTTTATCGGAAATCAGGTTTGCATAACAGATCAGAGGCAGGACCAGACCCGGCTCGGGAATGTGAATCCCAAGCAGCCCCTGGTAATGCATACATGCTCAAAACTCATTACTTTTGATATGCCTTGTTCTGGGCCTAAATGCAATAGAAAAGTCTTCCTTGGGGTGCATGATATACAGGAAAGAGTACAACTTCTTTTTAAAACGCCATTAGAATATTTTATTGTGTGTGGACATACACTCTTGTTACTCCTAAATGCTATTCTATTGAGTACAGTTTATATTCACTGGCAAAGCAAAATCTCCGGGGAAGCCGGAGAGGGAATGCAATTTCTAGTAATAACAGCTCACAACAGTGAATACTCTCCACTTATCCTCACAATTTCCAGCTATTTTGGACTCCTTTCTGAATTAACCTTTCATATCAAAAGGAGCAATTCTGCACACTAGAGACTCCGGCACAATTTCATGCATAATTTATTCACTCAGTTCAACATTAAACGCACAGTCCTTGACTTTGTCAAGGTGGATTCTGTTGGCAGACTTCACAAGCAGCAAAACAGAAGAAATGAGATCTACAAGTCGGCCTCTTCACCTGTTCTGTCTGGTGAGAGATGACGGGAGGGGGTTGGCAGAAAGAGCAAAAAAAGGTAAGATTCTGATACAGTGTGCTGTCTGTCAGCTGTGGCGCCTCTAGCAAGCACAATACTGTGTTCTTAATCTTGTGTGATGATTTTTAATCCAAAACAATGCCTTGAATTCTATTTCACCTACCAAAGTCGGCGGCAATTTGTTACCTTACAACAAGTCCACAATTGGTGGATAAACAGTATTTTATACTAGGTTGTTTCCTACGTGTGGTTGGAAGAAATTACTAGAAGCTTTTATTCAAGTAGATGCAGACATCAGCTTGAGGACGCATTAGAACAGCTCATTTTAGAAATTTAAATAACACAGATTCTCTAATGGGATCTCCAAAGCTCAATTTGTTCTCCCGGGTTAGTCTTCAAGAATATAGACGTTCGTTTTCTCTTCTTACACTGCTCCTCTGAAATCTCAAATGAAAGATATGAGCAGCCACATGTAAAAATGGAACCCAGGCTCACCATGAAAAGATCTGCATTCTTAGCAGTGTGGGAGGAAGCCTGGAGTAGACAGGAATGTATTTTTGCCACCTTAAAAAGCATTTCCTTCCAAACCAATCACATAGCACATAGGGTCACATAGCATATATCCTGTATATCAGCTATTTTACATTATGATTCATAGCAGTAGCGAAATTACAGTTGTGATGTTGGAACAAAATAATTTTATGGCTGGGGGTCACCACAGCATGAGGGACTCATTAAAGGGTCTCAGCATCAGGAAGGTTGATGCTTCATCTGCTGCAGATGCTGTCTTTCTCAGGCTTCAGAACTATAACTAATTTCTGTCCCTTCTGTAATACAGGGACTTTTCCCTGTTAATGAGTGCAGTTATCAGTCTTCTGTCATGAGGACTTTGTTCACGGCAACCATGAACAGAGATTTGCGAGCAGGACTGAGTTGAATCCCCTGTAGCATCACTACGATAAAGCCGTTGGCATCGTGTGCTGCAGATGAAGAACCTGAAGCTCAGCCTCCCTGGTTAACGTACTATCCCCGAGCTTATCGGATTCGGTGTCCTGTGAAAGACAAGTTATGAAATTAAGCAGTAACTACCTTTAAATGCAGAAACGGACACTAAGACAGTTCCTTAAACACATTAGGCAAAGTGATTCTGTCCTTAACTTTTGTCCTATCCAGTAACCCACTCTTTTCCCAGTAGTAGGCACTTGCTGCTTTCCAAACCTGTGGCACTTACAAGGCCTAAGAGTATCCAGAGAGGCGTCACTGGAAATTCTGCAAATGCTGGAGTTTCCACTCGGGGCACTTTGGCATGAGTTTTTCAATCGAAACTTTCGTAGCTAGCTGCCCCCACAGTCTAGTTAGGAGAAGCTATGATGTACATAAATTTGAGCCTTATCAAAACTGAGCCTTGCTTTTATAATTTGCCTTTAAATTTACTACAAGACTGTGAAAATTAAATGCCTCTGGTAGCAGCAAAGTGTCTCACTGAGAGTTGAGCACTTCTGCCCGGTTACCATTCCAGTCTTTTATTGTCTCCAGATAGCTTCTGGATTTGGACCAAATCGTTGGAATCTGTAGAAACCCTGAGATGTAGCAAGTTTCTCATTTATGACCTTTGCAGCCACGGAGACTCTCATTTGCATCCTAATTATGACATACAAAATGAAGTAGAAAAAAGAGTCTCCTCTACCTACATTCCCTAAACACCTATGACAGGAGTGATTGGCAGGTGGTAGGAAGAGCGCAAGTTGTGACAGAAATAGATGTACTAGACTGAATGCAGTGGTTAAGCATCCTCTCCTGCATCTTCCTTGCTTGGGTACCCCACATCTGTGAAAGTCTAGCGCATTGGCCTAGAATTTCAGATCCTGGGACAGGACTTCATAATTACAGAGTAGCACCAGAGTCTCAATGCTAGGGGTTCTAAGTATCTGGAGCTGAGAAGTATTATTGGATTCAGTTGTTCTCTATGGAGGCTACAACTGTGGAATAGACGTAGATGGGGCTGGGACATCGCTGAGGCAGTAAAGTGTTACCTATGCAAGCACGAGGCTCCAAGCTGGATTCCCACAACCAGAACCCACATAAAGCTAGGCTTGGTGGCATGTGCTTTACTATAACCCAGCACTGGGGAGAGGCAGGGCAGAGACACACACACAGAACTGTAGGACTCTTGGTCAGCCAGTCTAGTTGAACAGGCAAACCACAGAACAGTAAGAAGTCCTGTCTAAGACAAAAAAAAAAACCTAGACAGAGAGCACTTGAGCAAAAACACCTAGGGTCATCCTCTGGCCTCCGCATATATCATGTGCACACACAACAATACTCTCTATATAAGCATATGCCCGTGTGCACTGATGAGAAAAATAATAACAAAAAACACTTCCTGCCCCCCCAAAAACCCCAAGCTTTTTTGCTTCCTAGTCTAGTGACCATGCACACATCTTAATCTTCTTGAGCCTTGGGTTCCCCATGAGGACATGAGCAAGATAATCTCTTGTGAGAATCACCTTGAAACTGATTTTAAGCTGAGTAACCAACTTCCTAGCTCAGTATTTACCAGTGCCATTCTTCTGTTTTCCCTTGTATGATTTCAATTTCAATTTTATTATTTATAATATATCACTGAGGCAGTTACTACAAGAGTTCTCATACAGAGGATGAGTCAAAACCTAGAAATTAATTTATATGTGTAAATCGTGCTTAGCTGGTAAGTGGGAAGCTAGAATTTATCATGTATCTCTTTGACTTCAAAGCCCAAAATGTTTAAATCACTGTGCTATATGCTACTATGTTAATAAATGACTGATAAAAGGAGCTTTGCAAGAACTGACAAGGTATTGAGGCAGAATTTGTGTAAGACCATAAACTTAACTTACAACTAATATAAATTAAATGTTCTACTGCTTATTCCTGTGGCATCCTCCAAGCACTCCATAAAGGGGGGTTTCAAATACATGTTCTTGAATAAATCTATATTCCCAAGACTCTTCCCCTGATGGTACCCGGGTCTTGGGAGGTCCATGGATAAAACCTTGCATCTGTGGATCTTTGTAAATTCATCATGGGGCTGATGAGAGATACTTCTCAAAGATGGAAATGGCCAAGTAGTGTATTAGTCGCACCAATTTAAATGTAAACTTCATCCTCAAATATCCTCCAAGTTGAAACAAACAAACAAACAAACAACCTGTAGTTTTCAGAAGTAGTTTCTCCCTTCTCATCCACATAGCAAACAAATGCTAGCTAGGGAGATAGCTATGTTGTAGAAGGCTTGCCCAGCATATATAAAGCCCTATGTTTCATCCCTAGCAACGAAAAGAAAGAGTGAAGGAAGGAGTAGGGGGAAAGGAAGGAGGAGGGAAAGAAAATTTTCTCCACCTGATAGAGGGAGAAGGAAAAGGAAAGTGGATGTTAGAGCTTGGAAGGAGGAGGGACAGGGGAGGAGGGAAGGAGAGAAAAACAAAAGGGGAGGAGGGGGAAGGGAAAAAGGAGAAAAGGCAGAAGGGAGGAGGAGGGTGGGGAGGAGGTGAGAGGGCAATTAAGAGAGAGATGAAGTATCCCAGGAACTATACACTGGTTCTGGAGTATAGATGAACAGGGTCACATGAAAATAAAGGTCAACCCTGCTCCCCAGCCCTGAGGTTCTCCAACAAGGGGGTCAAAATCAGAGTCTTGCTTCCCAGTGGTTCCTTGGGAAAGGCTCTCTGCATTCAGGGGAAAGGATGCAAAGGCTGAGAAAAGGAAGGAAGGAGGAGCAGTATAGCTGCCACCATCAAGCAGAAACCACCGGAACCTTTGAGAATTACCCGAAATGCTTCTTAGAGTGTCCTCCAAGAGACCACTGGCTTCCACCCAGTGTCCGTTGAGGGGGTTGCCCTTGACTTGGGGGTTGTCTGACTTCTGAGCACTTTTAGTTTGTACTTCTAAGACGTGACCCTTCAGACACAGTCCTCAAAGAAAAACCAAGAGGCACAGCTCAACCCTACTGTGTCCGAAGTAGCCTGTGCACAGCCTGTAAAGGTCAAGGTAGATGGCAGGCCCCAGAGTAACAGGGGAGAGCAGCAGTCCTCTCTGCGTGGTCCACTTGCAGGTCTTGCTAGTGTGAACTGTAATTCTCTCTTTGTTGCTCTCTCTTGACCTGGGCTCCGATCTCCTAGGGCAGGTACTGTGTTAGAAACCATCTCGTAGAATCCCTCAGTCATCTCCTAGCTGTCTCATCCATCAAGCCTTTCCTGACCCTTCCCAATGGCAAGACTCATGAAAATCAACGTCTTTTGAACATATCTAAGAAGATAAGGTACGAACTCTATGATAAGAAGTTTAAGGTCTGCAACCCTCGCTGTCAAAATATGACCAAGAACTTTTGTTTCAGTTCAGTTACAAAAGAAAAAAAAATTGTTTTCTCCCTATCTTTGGAAATTTAAAAAGGATAATTAAAAAAGAAAAAAAATAGAGAGAAAAAATCCTCTGAAGTATTTAAAAATGCATATGTATATCTGGATTATGTATATATTATAACTCAGTACTGTGTTTTGACAGGTATTTTATCTTGTTATATAATTTTTTAATTTTAATTTTTAATTTTAATTTTTTTAAATTTAATTTATTGAGTCAACTGATAAAATGTTACCTTTAAATAATTTAAGCAACTGGCCTATATTTTCTCTACTCTAGACTTCTTCAAATTAATTTGAAAGATTTTTTTTCTTGTGCCCTTCTCCTCCTGTTTGCCTGATGCACCCTGACATAAATTCAATACAAATATGAGTTACTGTTCAGAGAGGCAGCCCAGCAATGTTAATTGACTGATCAAAATCATGGCCTCCCATCCCTAAAAGAATCATGTTTCGAAAGTCCTATAAATTTAAAGTAGAATCTCGAGGTCCCTGACTGAGTGGGGCAGTTTGCATTATTTTACCATTTTGTAAAAGCATGGTTGATTTAAAAAAAAAAAAAAAGTGCATTGCCTACAAAAATGTGTAAAACTCAACTACTTACTACTTAGAGGTCACTTAAAGTCGGTATGCATCTGTCTGGTATTAATGATGTCAGCCTTCCAACCAACAGCTTGATTCTGAGCAAAGACCCTGGGCCTGGCACTGGGCTGATGGCTGAATTTGTTACCTACAAGGAATCATGTTGCTCTTTCAGATTTCATCAGCCCCTCATTTAAATGGCTTGGAACCAAACTCTCTAAAAATCTGAGCTGGTTCCACTTGCCAACGCAACCAATATCCCACTAACTATACAAACACCTAAAGCAAGAATTCTATATTCTCCTGAAAAGATGTTTGCCATCTGCTAACAGTGATAGTCCCTATCATTGTAAGCAATGTCTAATCTTAGCTTTTCACTTCTGTGCCTACTCAGTCTTTTCTCTGGCCAACAGTATTTTCTCCCACTTGGATGTGTATATCATATATATGACATAAAATGTATAGCCTGTAAAGTATAATGCTCCATGGTACTAAATGGTTTTACATGCTGTGTAACCATTACCACCTTTCTAGAATTTTCCATCATTGTTCAAAGAATCACCAAACTCATAAATTAGTAACTCTCTACCTTCCCCTTTCTCTACCCCTCGGGAACCTCTCTCTTGTGATCTCTGCAGACTTACCCAGCACCCCGTTAAAGGAGTATCTTTGTTTTTTCTGTTTTACTTATTTCACTTTAGCATAGGATATTTATTTCCTCTCTATGTCGCTATGTCTCCAGATTGTGTTGCCTTGTATGGCAGACTAATACTCTACTTCCACTGTACTTACTAGGCAGGTTTTTAGCCATGCTTCTTCTCAAAGACACGTGTGTTGTTTCTTCTCCCGGCCATAGTGAATACTGGTGCTGAGAATCCATACACGCATCTCTCTGAGAACCACTTTTCATTAAGTTGGGTCCATACTTAGTAGTGGACCTTCTGGACCACATTAGAATTCATTGTTTACTTTCTGAGGAACTGACAAGCTGTTTCCATGGCAGCTGTGCAAGGTCCCATCCCCATCAATAATGCATGGGTTCTAATTTCTGCATATCCTGGACACTCACTCCTATTTTATTGCTTTGTTGTCTTTTTTTTAATGATGGTTGGGAAGTGTTATCTCATTGTGTTGCTGATGTGAGATGCCATTCCCTAATGTCGGATCATTTTTAGTAGCTTTTCAGCTGTTCTCTGAGTATCTGCATATCCTTTGTGAAAACGTGGCTATTCAATTTCTTTCTTGAAGATCCAGAACCTCATGCATGCATGGAAAACCATCTACCTTTGGGCTATACCCCCAGCCCATTCACCTACTTTAATTTTTTATTGAAAGTAAAATTTTAATACAATACACTCATTCCAAAGCTAGAGGAATGGATTTGTAAAGCACCACAACATTGATTGATGATCCGTGGGGTAAAGCATTCAATCCACAAACATCTCCAAAATCCACAAAAAGCTCGAAACACCGGTGCACATCTGTAGTGCCAAAGCTTAGGAGGTAGTGACAGAAAAACATCTGGAAGTTCACAGGCAAGCTAACCTGACATAGCAGCAAACAATAAGAGTGCCTGTCTCAAGCAAGGTGAGGACCAACACCTTGTGGTTTTCCTCTGGCCTCCACACCTATGGCAAAACATCTTTATACCTCCATTCACACATCAGAACACATGTGCACACACACACACACACACAAACAGACAATTTTTGTAAAAGTATCAGAATTGCACATGTTCTGATTAAATGTACATGTGACTGAAAGAAGGGATGGATTAAGCATATAACCTGTTGGGAAACAATAAACTGGGCAATAGAACTATTTAAGACTGAGCCTATGTCTTAATGCTCATCTTCTGATGTTGTGATGTGAAATGAGACCCAAGATTTATTCTAAAACATGTGTGATGCAGTATGGTATAACTTTCCTCAGGAGCCAGAGGGTCCAAATATTGGATCTATAATGCTACCTGGAATAAGTGATATTCCCTCTAAGCCCATAATTCATCTCTCCAATGGTTCTAAAAGCTGTGCATGTCTATACTCAGTGCACAATCTATAGAAACATTGGAGATAGTAGTTGGTAATGCCCAGACACCTCGCTCTTACTACTGTCATTCCAATGGAGTAAGAGTTAGACAGATTCCCTGGTAGTCAATTGGATAGAGAAAGTCATGACTAGGTAACGAAGAGACTGAATCTTCAAAATGCTGGTTTCTTACTCCCCTCCTGACATAAGACAAAAGCTTCATAGCTTAGCCCAAATTTTTAGGCATTTTGTTTTCTGGGCAAATGTTTTCTCCTGCCAGTGGGATCTCTTATGATAGACTCACTCAACAAGTTCAAAGGCCAGATCAGTACATGTTTATAAAATAGCTGCTGGGAAGTCAGCCATCCAGTCTGTTTGAAGAAAGACCCTTCACAGATATTTAAAGTATCCAGTCATCAAGGAAAAGCTGTGCTTGGCCTTCAGGAATCTTCCCTGTGCTTTTTTACTTTTGCCTCTTGCATGTGTGTGCTCCCTCACTCCTAATAAAAGCTGTCTTCAATGGCTGATTCTGTCTGCTCCTATATGCTTGTGTTCAACATTTCTCTGCTGTAATCTGTTGCTCTTAAGACTGCCGCGCCTTATAAGTCTTTAACTGGCAGAGAAAAGAAACCCAATCAAAAATCTTTTTTTTTATTAGATATTTTCTTTATTTACATGTAAATTTCTCCATTCCCAGTTTCCCCTCCA
>NW_022196903.1:91835329-91840492 GCF_008632895.1 Mastomys coucha | reverse complement strand
ACAGATGTAGAGGCTCACAGCCATCCATCGAACTGAGTACAGGGTCCCAGTGAAGGAGTTAGAGAAAAATCTTTATATGGTAGCAATGATCAGCAGTGAGAAAATTCTATATCCAGGTGATATTTAGACAACTGTTTTTGACCCAGAGAAAACATTTTTCTTTTGAATATGTCTGAGGAAGGCAAATGTCACCATTCACAGACACCATGTCTCCAAGTATCAAGCAATGACTCTCAGCCTATAGTGATTATTCAGTTGGTTTTGGTGAACCTGTGTTTGAAAACTAAGAATATAAACATGGAGGCATGTGCTTGTAATCCCAGTGCTGGGGAGGGGGAGACAGGCAGGTCTGGGAAACTCACTAGTTAGCCAGCCTAGTCAACATAGTTTGTGAGTCCCAGACAAAGAAAGAGAAGAAGTCCTGCCTTAAAATCAGGGTAGATGGGACCTGAGAAACAGTATCCAAGGTGTCTTTTGGGTTTCACATGCCACATTGGTACACATATGCATGCACCTCTACACAAACACACACACACACACACACAGAAACAGACAGACAGACAGACAGATAGACAGACAGAGAGACAGAGAAATTATTCTATCATAGTTTTAGCACAAACTGACAATACCACCCAGCATACAAAAATGACTTTCACCAAAATATTTCATTACCTGAATTATTAACCTGCCTCCCAGTTTCTCAGTGACCAAATTTCTGCTTTCCCAACACATAAAATACTGGGCATTTCCTGGGCATGGGTGAAACACCACTCTGATACTAATGGGCATATACCATCTACCCTTGTGGATAGTGTTGTAATAAAAGTTTCACCATACTTGCTGGTAGATCAACCACCCTGATGATAACCATGTGATCAGCAATCTTAGGAGTATACCTGCTACTCAATGTAAAGAGTTTTGAGCAAACAGTATATATTCAAAGAAGCAGAAAGTCCATCATTCCCACCCCCACCCCCCAACAAGAGACAGCATGACTTCAACTTTGTAGCTCCTTCCTGTCAAATGAGACTCCTGGGTAAATTTTAGATGTCCAAAACAAAGCAAACCCCCTTCCAACAAAAGGAGAAGAAGGGGAGGAAAAGGAGGAGGAGGAGAAGGAGGAGAAGGAAGAGGAGCAAGAGGAGAAGGAGGAGAAGGAGCAGGAGGAAGAGGAGGAGGAAGGAGAGGAGGAAGAAAGAGAGGAAGAAGAAGGAGGAAGAGGAGGAAGAAGAAGAGGAGGAGGAGGAGGAGGGAGAGGAGGAGAAGAGACAAGACAGTAAATCAGCAATGATATTAAATTGAAAAAAGCAAGCTATTCACATTTGTCCCTATATACCTAAGTGTATGTTACAAAGGGCTTGGAATACTGTCTATTTCAACATTAGCCTAAGTGAGAGTGGCTTTGAGAGGTCTTCTGTGTTCTTTGCTCAGGCCTGAAAAAGAAATGGCTACATTCCCTTGCATTTGCTCTTAGAGTCATTAGCCTTCGACAGCACTATCATTTAAGAAATTTATCATCAGTGCTGTCCTTCGCACAATGTATTAGTGCAATACATTATAAGAACACCTCGCTCTGATGATGTATGGCTCCAAAGACGGCAACATCTGGGGACAAATGGGTCTCGGAATAGACGGCATAAGAGAATGAATGCAGAGACCCACCTTTGCAGTATGGTTCTGAAATATGCCAGAATTTGTTGCTCTCAACCCACCTCTCCACTTCTTATAACAATCTTTCAAGATACTTTGATTTAAAAAAAAAAAACTTTTTTATGACATTAAATTGATTTCTGATGACAGAGAAGGACGGTTTCTAAAATTAGTGGGCTGGTACATTGAGGGATAACACGGCGCACATTTGATGATAAATTTCAATCATTGCTTTCAAGAAAACTCTAATTTAATCCACCTCTTGCTCACTTAAATTTTTCAGGAGATTCTCCAAACGAGAAGAAGGAGATTAACGTCTGATGTCTTCAAGGGTATTAGAACAAAAATTGAGCCACAATTAATTAGTCTCGACCAAAATCTGGCTTTCTACATGGCTGATGATACACTTTTTTCAGAAGCTGGATTCTCCCATTTCCATTCTTCAAAGTCTGGAATGCGGCTCTCTCCATTACTTTGTCTAAATAGCAGACAAATATTTTAGCTAACTACCGAAATAAATCATTATGAACATTTAACCTCAAAGAAAGTTATAGCAAATAAAAATGCCTCTCTGGCCTGATTCATGCACAGGAGAGCCATGTGCAGGGTCACAGGCGTCTGGGTTAAAATGGGTTCAGAGCGCCCATTTTACAAACTCCAAGGGCGCCTGGGGAACTGATGCTACTTGGTCATTTTATGTACAGTGCCAGCAAACTCGGCACTGAAGAGAGGCCTCAATCTAGTTCACAGCCTAGAGACATTATCTGAAGATGCTTCTTTAGTTGGAGTTGATCAATATTCTTTATGCTAAGGAAATAGAAAAGCCTTCGGGTATAAAACCTCATTCATAACTGCATAGCTATGATGTGAGTTTGTTGATATGCTGAGCTGTCTGAAATCTTAGTACAGTAGATCTGGGAGAACATCATGTCCTTTCACTCCATGCTCACCAATGTGAACCTCTTTTGTCCTGGAATCACTCACAAGTGGCCCTATTCTATGACTCTAACAATTCTCAATTTACAGGATGTCATGAGAGAGAAAACCGAGTCCACACCATTTGTCTAGGATCCGGGGTGCGGTCTTGATGTCCTTCGGTCTGAGACCCTTTAGATTGACAGAATACCACATGCTATTTGCAAAAAACCTCAATCATCACAAGGAAATCTAGATTTCAGTGAGCCAGAAACAGATGGAAAGACACACGGGTCAGTATGACTGACAGATATGGAAAAGTGGGAGAGAAGAACAAAGGTACAAGAGACAGATGGGAGAAAGAAATTACTGTGCTTCCAGTTGTTCGTTATTCTGTGAGTTGACTGCCTAGACACAGAACACTGGTTGCTGGAGTCACTAACCCTGTTCCAATGTTAACACAGAACAGGTTCTACCTTCCAATGTCATCATTTCCTGTTAGGAACTCAAGTCTGCAAACCAAGAAAAATAAAATAATGAATTAAAGGACATATCACAGCGTTGCAGTCCTCCAAAATTCTTCCCCCCACCTTTGCTTTTATAAGTGGCCAAATTATCGTTGCTTGTCACTTTTACTCCAGTAAACTATTTTCCTCTCTTTGCTACTGTCTCTTCTAACTTAGAAAACAGGACCTCTGCCAGCACAGTGGCTCATACCTGTAATCTCAGTACTTTGGAGGCTGAAGCAGGAAGATTACTTTGAATTTGAGGTCAGCCTGGGATACACAGCAAGTATGACCTTGTCTCCAAAAGCAAACAAAAAACCCCACAAAAGATAATGTTTGATCTTTCTAATGTAAATGACTATTTTATTAAATACCAAAAAAGGGGGGGCGGTAAAGGGCTGACAAATCATCCTGGAGTTCATACTTATGGAGAACTACAAAGACGTGAGCAAGAAAAACCAGGCAGGAAGGAAGCAGTGCATCATGACTAGGTGTGGTCCATGGGACCACCAGTCCTGACCTTAAAAGTAGATACTTTTAAGCAACAGTGTATCTCAAAACTTTGTTCAGCTTCCCATCCTTTCAACCTTGTAGTTGAGCTAAGTTCACAGTAAAATAATGGAGTTGTACCCAAGCAGTCCCACCCCACAATGGCATCTGCAGGACAAGTTCAATGGCAGCCTGCCGTTCCTCTTTCACTTCTCCACTGAACTGAGTGAACTGACCAGAGGAGCTAAATGTTCTAGCTAAATGTTTCCACCTCTCCTTTTCCTTTACATCTTTTTTTTTTTTTTTTTTTTTGGTCATCGTTGTGAAGATTCTAGATTTGATAAGATAGGGGTGCAAGGAATTTGACTATCTTCAGTAGGTTCTCATCTCTGAAAAGAAAGCCAAATGGCCCACTGTGGCCAGCCAACTCAGAGGTGCAATGTGAAGTCAAACTTCCAGTCCGCAATGACAAAACATTTTGCTGCTTTCGTCTACCTCTTCTGCACATGCATCTCAAGGAGCTCTTGTTGGAGAACCACTAAAGATGTGAGCAAGACAAAGCAGACAGGAGAAGGCAACAGTGCATTGTGCCTCGGTGTGGTCCATGGAACTACCTACCTGTCCTGACTTTGACTGAAAGCTTCTTCCCTTCCAACCTTCACACCACCTGTAGATATGTAGATATGTAAACTATTGATAAATGTCACAGAATTGTTATATTATTCCCCAAAATATGGCCAACACAGGGCTGGCATTCTTACTTTCTGTCTCTGCTTCCCTGTGTGCTTCTATTTCTGTTTCTCTCTCTTTCTCTCTCTCCTCATTTATACACTATATCAGAAGGGAAATATGATGTCCACCTCATTTTTAATTTGTGGCAAATGGAAGAGCATGAGAAGTCAAGTGCTACAAAAACTAACATCAAGCTGATGTGGTTTTGACAGAATCCAAGAGGAAAAAAACAGGAAAATTATGTATTTGTTACACTAATGAACATCAATCACCTGCTTCATGTCTAGACTTGTGTCAGTCACTGGGAAATACAAAGAAGCTCTGAGATATTGTGTTTGGGGGGTCCAAAAGTTTTTCAGTGTAGCTGAGGAAGTGGAACAGACATGTAAATAATGAGGCATGAGTCCCAGGCAGAACACAGACCTGAAGTGAGGGGCAGACCAGCATGGGTAGTAACAGTTGAGAAGGAGAAAAAGAAGAGGCTGCAGAAATCTGGACACAGATGTAAGATTTATATTACAGATGTGAGGTTTATATTATAGAAGTAGGGAGTTCTAAGAAGGCTCACAGGAACATAAGGATATGGACAGAAGTGGACCTTCTAGGGGAAAAAAAGATAGGAAATGTATCTTATTTCCAAAGATAAGCAGGCAAGCAGTGGGACATGGTGGTTTAAATTCCTATCAGCTCTTGGGGAGGCTGAGGCAGTAGGGTCAAGAGTTGCCTGGGCAATATAGAGGGTTCAAGTTCAAAATGGCCTGTGTAGCAAGAACTTGCACCACCAAAACCCAACAAAAGAGCAATTACAAAGGCAAGGACATTCAGGTGTATTTGAAACAGTTGACAAATGGAAGCCCTCCGTAATACAAAA
>NW_022196903.1:91776228-91835319 GCF_008632895.1 Mastomys coucha | reverse complement strand
AAAAAAAATCATATAGAAGCAGGAGCCAACAGACTCGGTAGTCAGAGCTTTATTTCCTGTGAATACTGTCCTGCAAATGTGAATTTGAAGCAACAGTGAGGGGGCATAGTTACAGTATAAGAAATCTCTTTAAATAGTGAAAAAATAAGAATAATTTTTTTTTTATTTCTACACTTGAAGAAGGGGAATTTTTTGGGAGATTTGATTAATATGTTTAAGGGGCCAACATCAGGGGGCAGATTATGAGATAAGATGAGATTTTTGCAACCCTTAGGTCACTGGAAACATCTTAAAATCTAGTGAGAGCCACAGAGGCTGCCATCTGCTTCTCTGTTTTCCCAAATTCAACACAAATATATAGAAAAACACGAAGTTTTTGTTTGTTTTTTGTTGTTGTTGTTGTTGTTGTTTGCCATGAGAAATGAGTATGTTCCTTCTTTTCTTCCACCCAAGAATAAAAGCAATAACCAGAAGCACTTTTCTTTAAAATGACAGAGGTTGTTTCATTTAAAAATGGCAGCAGGGACCATGTCATTCCAGGATGAGAATGTTAAGCCATATCACACTTGAGTCTGGCACGCCCTTCAGATGTGCACCAAACCTGATCAGAACCAGTGACTTCTTTAATGATATTTTTGAGAAGCAACCCAAGAAGACACAGTGAGATGATAAGATACTGAATCCAAAGGGACTTGACTTCATCCAGTCAATTAGAATTGCCCCTGGAGTTTACGATGCAAGTCAGAGTCCTGTGTTAGAATTTTACAGTAAGAAACGAAATTAATTCCACAAATGTTCCCAGTCTGAAGACCACAGACCCAGAAAACCACAGAGACTCTTATAAATAACCAAGTGTCTGTTCTGCACCATCAGCCTTCCAGCATAGTCCTTAATGATGTCAGTCTGAGCATCCTGGGGGCAAGGGGGGAGCCTTGCTGGGGGATAACCTGCTGCCACTGAGTTCTCTAGGTAGCAATGGAGATGGCTTACAGAAATCCCTGTGCATCTCAGTCCCAACTCAAGGACAAGCGAATATCCAGGGATAAAATCTTCAGGCCAGAGAAAAACAAAGGGCCCCTCTTGTTCCCTTGCTGCCTGCAAGCTGGCACTTCTTCCCAGCAGGTGCTCCAGAGCTCTGTCACCTCCCACCTCTGCATCTGGTGCCTGAATGGGTTTAGTCTTTCTTCCTCTTGATAAGGACTACCTTTGTGAAACCATTAATAGAGCTTTCATAGGTCTCTTTGAAAATAATATTAAAAGCAGAAATGATTCTAGCTTTAAGCATGCATAGAGATGAGTCTCCACTGTGAGCAAGATTTTTAAAGTCAGGGCCGGTGGTGCTACCAAAACCATGAACTTGTACAAATGCATTTCATGTCTTGCAAATGGAAGGAGAGGATGCTCCAACTACTTTTGTGACTTGAAAACAACCCCAGAATCAAGAGCTGGGTAATAAGGAGGGTTTTTTTTCTTTCTAATATTTATGAAAATACTTTCAGCTGATGAACTGAAAATGATGTGGCTCATTAGGGACAATTAATTAGAGAAGAGGGTTTTTGAAAAGTATAGTAATACTACTACTACTAATATAATAATAATAATAATAATAATAATAATAATAATAATAGCATCTAACAAGCTCACATGTGGAATTATTTAGACAAATTTGTTTAATTAGTTGTTTTCTTATCACTTGTTAATTTTTCATTATAAATACTTTATATGATGAACTCTATTCTCTTATCAGTGAATTTTTTTAAAAAAATAGAATAAGTGGTTACATGTTGCCTTCTTTTATATATAAATAGCTTAGTGTGCTCGTGTGTGTGTGTGTGTGTGTGTGTGTGTGTGCGCATGTGTGTGTGTGCCTGCTTGTCTGTATGTGTGCCACATACACGGAGTGCCTATAGAGGCCAGAAACCTCTTTCTGCTATGTGATATCCCCAGCACTGGAGCTGCAGATATTTGTGAGCTTTGTGTTGAGAACCAAACCTGGGTATTCTCCAAGAGCAGCAAGTGCTCTCAACCACTGAGCCTTCTCGGCAGCTCCCAAGCTAGCTTTTTCCTTACAAAGTAAATATATCGAGCAGAAACAAAAGAAATCAGACTTTTTCAAAAGCATTCATTTTTACTCAAAACAAAACCACACCACACTAATTACCACATAAAGGGGCTGTAGTTAATTCTTCCTGAAGAATTCCCTCCTGGCCTCTCATTTTCTCCACACAACCCACACACACACACACACACATACACACACACACACACACACATACACACACACACTTTCATGACTCACTAATGTGGTGAAAGGAAGGCACACTCTAAAATCATGTTTCCTGGAAATGAATCTCCCACTTCTGCCTTGCTTCTTAAAGTTATCATGTCAGACTCTCCATGCTTCTTGTACTAAAATGCAAATATTATAACTAGGTAGCTCAAACACATCATTCACTATGACCAGCCCTGCCAAAAGTAGCTGGCATTTTCTCTCTATGACACCAAGGAACCTTTCTTTTACACACTCTAAAACTCACATCCTCTCTTGGTAAATAGCAACACATGCTCATTTAACAATGGGCATTTCATAGGGTGGCTGAGAAAGGGAGGAGATGACACACCTGGGAAGAGACTCAAAATGTGCCTGGTAAATTATAGAAGGCACTCAATCAACAGTAGCAGCGGCTGTGATGATCATTATTATTATAAATTAATATTATTACTAGTCCCATTAGCTAATGGAAAAGGAATGAGATCCATGTTATCCCAGTCAGAGAGGGTGGAAAATGGAGAAAAGCCGGGGGCAGGGCATTTTGATGTTTCTGGTGTCTGGTCACCCAGGAAAAAGTAAGGCTACAGGAACAACAGCTCCCTGGCCCTTTTGCTGGCAGCCAGGTATGACAATTCAGGTTTAGTCACCACTGCCACAGCTGTAGACAGGTGAGCAGTCAGTTGGAGAATCTCCAAAGGAAGGATGTGTGAATAAACTCCTTGATCATTTCCCACAAGGTGTTAAAATTTCACTCCATCTAAGGTGCCTAAAAGCCCCATTCCTGTTGAGGTTTTGCATGCTTCTATGTGTCTATGTCCATATGTATCAGTATTCGTGTGTGTATGTACATCCGTGTGTGTGTGTGTGTGTGTGTGTGTGTGTGTGTGTGTGCGCGTGTGCGTGTGCGTGTATGTGTGCATGTAACTATGTGTATGGGTGTCTATGCTTTATATATATTGGAGCCCATGGATTCCTTGGTACCTGCCTCTGTGGATGTCCACCTTGTCTCCCACTGAATTTGGAGCTTACTGATTGCTAAGACTGGCAGGGAAACGAGGCTCTGGGATCCTCCTGTCTCTCTCTACCTCTTGTTACTTGGACTGCTCACTGTCACACCTGCTCATCATTATAGGGATTAAACAGATTTTTATGCTTATTCAGCAAGTACTTTACTCATTGAGGTGGTTCCGTGGTCCTTACCTTTTTTCTGAGACAGGGTCTCTCACGTCTGTAACTCACCAAGTCGGCAAAGGTGCTGAGTAGCAAGACCTGGAGGAGATCTGCCTAACTCTAACTCTCCCATGCTAAGATTACAAGCCAGCAAAGCTTGACTTTTCTCTTGGGTTCTGGGGATCAAATTCTGGTCCTCATGCTTGCAAGATAAGTACTTTACCAACAACCTCACTTTCTTCAAGTCTTTGGCAACCTCTTGTAAGAACAAAAGGCAAGGAAGCAGAGAGGTGTTACCCGAGGGAAGGGAACAGAGACATCCTTAAAACCCAGAGTTACACTCGGCATACATTTCTGTAGGTGCCACCAGAGGAGTGGGATCATCACATAGGATGGGTGGTTGCTGCTTCAGAGAAACACCGCCACTTGTCCAGTCGTGATTCACAAAGAGGAGGATTATGATTGAGTCTTCTGTCTAAAACAAGCAGAGCCAAGCAGGACTTCCCCAAACTTCTTTTAGGATTTTACTTTTTTTTTTTTTCCCTTTGTCAATTTTCTCACTGTTGTGACAATATTCTGGCAGAAGGAACTTGAGGAAAGAGGGTCAATCCTGGCTCACAGTTTGAGTGTTACTGTCTATCGTGGGGGTCGGGGATGAAGGGGCACGGCAGCAGGAGCTAGAAGCAGCTGGTCCAGCTGTGGAAGTACTCAGCTAGGAGGTACATACCGATGTGCTACTCATTGTCTGTGTTCCACGCAGTTCAGAACCTCAGCCCACAGAATGGCGCCACCACCGTTTAGTACGAGTCCTCTCACCTCAGTTAATCTAATCTAGCGTCTGCTTCCCAGGCATGCCCAGTGGCTTCTCTAAACAGAGATTTCCCATCCTGCTGACGAACCAGTGCTGGCATACAAAGTGTCTCAAGTGTGAGACAGATCACTCCAGACAAAGGTGAGTAAAATCCCTTATGCAACACTTCTGAGCCCCTTCGATGTGCTGACAATGAATCCCATTTTCCCTCCCTTCTGGTGCTAGTCTCACGAAACGCTCCTTGGACTGAGCAGGCGCCTAGGTAAGTGGACCTGTAAAGGACTTTGGCAAAGCTTGGGGTGGTCTGAAAACTTGTTCAGTTTGTCTTGGTTTTTTTTGTTTGTTTGTTTGTTTGTTTGTTTTTATTTTTTATTCTGTAACCTAAGTCCATATTTGTCTTTTTTTTTAAAGAAAGATTTTAGAATTCTTGTAGCTATCCTTAGTAAAGCTGAGAGGATATTTGTCTAAAATGCAGGGCTCTGAATCTTTAAAGCCACATGTTTTGGAGGGATTTATAGGAAGAAGAACACGAACTGACTTCTAGGGAAACGATATTTCCCTAAACTCCTGTATGAACCTGAGGATTAACTGTGGAGTTATATTGCATATTTAAGGGAACATAGGCTGATTTTTTCCCATCTCTCACCACATTGCTCATAAACGGTACTTCCTCAGACTCCATGGTAGTCATAGATTTTTCACATGACCAGAGGAAAAGGAAAGGTTGTGATTTTGACTTCTCTGGAGGTAAACACATGGAAGGGAGATGAACTTACACCAAGGAGCATGGTGTTCAATGGCATCAGCCTGTCTGAAGTCTTACAGCAAACGAGTGTCAGTTGTGTCTATAATCCCTCCAGTTTATCATGCCATATTAGCCTTGTAGATGCCCCCATATGCTGGTGGTATGTGGAGGTAAGGATAAAGATGCTTAGCTCCACTGGAAGGTAGCTAATAGCCACTGATTGTATGCTCTCTGACCCATGGATAAGTGCAGTGTCCAAGGTCAACATGAGGCTTAGAGGAGAGACGTGGTTTCTTCCCTTGGCAAACAGTGACTGCTGAAGGTCTGTGAACTGGAGCTAAGCCTGTCGTGGCCACTACAGAGGAGATGCCCTCCCGGTAAATGGAGCCAATGCAATAGAAGAGCATACTGGAACTTGACAAAATAAAGGTCCCTGACAGCAAAGCCAGAGCCCTTGGATCCAGCCAACATTCTGAAACACAGCTCTCCAAAACTCACCTCCCAGGAGAGTCAGGTGATTTCTCCTGAAGCCAGTTTAGGGGAGGGGGGTGCGTGTTGGGGGAGAGCTACTTCTACACTGCAATAAAGAAGTAGTTGAATAATCCACTCCTGGTCTTAAAAATTCATGTAAAATTTGCATTTCTCCTTCATAATATAGCCATGTTTGTTTTAAAAGAGAAATACGTTAAATTATTTACCTTCGAGCAGAGTTGACTTTCCAGGGAGACGTGCCATGGGTGTGCAGTGTCTTTCTTACCTTCTTTATCAGTGAGAGCTCACAGTTGGGGAGCCCCGTTTTTAGTTAAGTACGAATGATCTCAAGCAAGGTTAGCATATGGATATCTTTGGGGAGCCATTATTCTTCAGACACAAAGGAGACTGACTAGAGGCCGATAGATAACTGCTTAATGGTGAATTTTCAGCTCCATGATTTCAGTTTGGAGTTACATCTCTCTCCTCCAGTTCAGAATCTCTTGTGGTCTGTTTAGGATAGAGCTTGGGGCCAAAGGATGATTATTCATACAAGGATCTCTGTCCTTCTGTCCAAAATCTCTGACACTTTAACCCACCACTGTACCTTCTGACTCAGAATGCCAAGCTAACGTCTTCTATGGCAGTTTATTCCATGTACACATTCCAGAATAAGTTTCCACAGGTCTTGCCTTAGTAATTGTACTTCAGTCATTCAGAGCAGAGGTTGTTTCCTTCTTTAGGGCTGAGATCATGGGTTTCCATGCTTCAGAGAGAAGGTGGTTTATTTGTTTTGTAGTCTGGGCTCTCAGATTCTATTCCAGCCATCATCAAATTTCCTGTCTTTGTTTCCTTTGCCTCATAGAACTGAAACACGGTATCCAGACACTTCAATATTAGCTAACATCACTTCTGAAATTTAAACAGGGCTTTTAAATGAGCCTCGAAGATAGCTCAGATGGTACCAAACAAGCAAAAGAACCTAATTTCTAATCCCCAGCATCCACAGAAAAAGCCAGGTGTGGCAGGGTGCATCTGTTACACAAGCCCTGGATGGAGAGGAGACAGGCAGAGGCCTGATGTTTGCTAGTCAATCAGTTTAATCCAACAGTGAGCTTCAGGTTCAGATGAGACCCCGCTCAAAAACTAAGGTAGAGAGTAATTGAGGGAGGCACCTAACATTGAACTCTTACCTCCATGTGCACGTTCAATCATTCACATCCAAAAAAAATTAAATAACATCTTTACATCTGTTCATTTTAGTCTTATATCTAGCTTCCCACGTTGGAGCTTGGGAGAAGAGCCCTAAATTTAAGAATGTCATTTGTCAGAGCCTAACCGGTCCTTTCAATGTTGTGGCCCAATCCTTAGGATTCAAAGAATTCCCAAGACGGGGTATGGAGGGAGGGTTGGGAAGAACTGCAGTGCTCTGCATAGGAAACCAGATGATTGCCCTTCGAAGGGGCCACAGACAATATGCAAATGAGAGAAATTAACCTGCTTCAGTAAACCTTACAGTGACTTGGTCCCAGGCCATGGTTTGCTGAGTCAGCCGTAGGCTAACCTTTTAGGCCAATGCACTTACCACTGTCCTGATGCTCTTTTATTCTACTTGAGCTCCTTAATTATGTTTCAAAAGAAATTGTTCCCTTTGTTTTTTTATTCTCTGGATTTGGGAACATCAGTTTGTGGCATCTTCACTGCTAAGCCAAAGGGTATGAAGCCCAATCAAGGAGAAGAGCAGCAAATTGCAAAATCCAGCTCGGTGCAAAATCGTCAGAGGCGATTACTCCCAACAGATTGCATAGGCTGTCAACAAGCAGGTATTAAAGAAAATGAGAGGACAACGGAGATGTAGCCCACGAGAACAGTGTCATTGAGAGCAGCAGATACTCTATCCCTACAGACATCCTTCCTCTGTGAGAGGTGATAGTTTGACAGGAGCATGGGATAAAACCTTGGGGCTCATACAGAGACATGTGTTCCCTTTGAGAGGCAGCCTAGGAAGACTAGAAATCACTTGGACTCTGTTAACCACAGTCTTGAGTTCAGATCCTTCTCCTGCTTCTTCTATTTGTGTTATCTCTTTAAGTCTTGATTTCCATTCTTATGGAACTTGATAGGATTTATGAGAAAACAAACACCAGGAGGAACAGTGCTGCAGAGTGAGCAGTGCTTTTAAATGTTCATCAAGGGGCAATGTGTTAAAGGACTGGTGTGTAAGATGTTCTTCTTAGAAGGTGGTGGAATTTTGGAGAGGCATGGTTTTTTGTGATGTCGATAGGTTATTAGACCATGCCCTCGCAGGGCCATATAAAAGCCCATCCCTTCTCATTCTCTTTTGTTGCCTAGCCTTGGCATGGATAGTTTAGTACTACAACTATGTGCTTCTGTCAAGGAGTACTGCCAAGGTTCAAAGAGGCCCCAAAATAGTAAATCCAACTAAGCATGGATTGAATCCTCCAAAGTTGTGAGTCAAAAAGAACCTTTATTCTTTATAAGTTGGTAACCTCCAGCATTTTGTTATAGTGATGCAAAGCTGGCAACACAGGTAAGAATTAAGCACACCTTTTTTTTTTTTTTTTTTTTAGCTTTTCCATGTGCCGTATTGACTGGGTTCCCTGAGATGACAATTTGAAAACAAAAGGGACTATAGCACTTCCAAAGCATCAGAGGATAGCTGCTCATTCAGCACTTCAGCTTTTTATTAAGCATAATGATAAGAAAGATTCTGTAATCAGCACATGTTCCTTTTTTGCCTAATGACACTAATCTGTTTTTATCTTAGTCATTTAACTGAGCTTCATGATTATCCCAGGCAAGGTTTTAGGGATTTAAATCATTTGTTTGATGTTTTTGCTTTTAGGCATGTTTGATTATTTATTAAAATCGATAAAATCAGCTGCATCAACTAGTTATTAAAACTATAATTCCTTTATTGGTGAACACCAGGAGGGCTGAAAGAAATGAAAAAACCGAAAATCACACGTGACTCCCTGATTATGCAGCAAGTTTCTACAGGAGTGGCCTACATACTCTGCAGTCACTTAAGCCTGTTCACAACAAGTCTGTTCTATCTTCAGTCAATACGGAAAGGACCAAGTGCATCAGCATATGTGCAGCTCGTGTGCCGATTTATGCTTTAAAATAAACACACGTTTGAAAGAAGCAATGCATTCTGGTCTCCAGAAAGGAAATACCAAATACTTGCTAAGGGAGAGTAGTGGCTGCTTCCTATTAACCCCTTCCTTCTCTCCATGGATGTAAAAGCTTAGGCCAGGATACAAAATGATGAGACACCCTAGGGAGAGGGAAGACCACACAGAGAAGTAGAGAGCTGCAATGGTGGCCAAGTAGCATCTTCTAGTAGCTTCTAGCCCAGACCAACCTAGGAGTGCCCATTGAAACAATCAGCATTATGGATGTATACCATGTGAACAAAATCAAGTCAACGCCATCTTCAGTCACATTCAAAGCTATTCTTTACTCAACAGTAGGCAGCCTAAAGGGAGAGAAAGGATAAGCATATGAACCCAGATTTCTAAGAACGTGCTCAAAATAAAAATACCTGGTTGAAAAAAGTTAGTTCTCATCACTCATCAAACCCAACCCCCAACTGATCTATTTACAACCCAACATTCCAACTGAAGGATCACTGAACACCATGGAACAGGAAACAGAAAGATTATAAAAGCCAGGGGACCAGGAAGTCTTCTCTGAGGTTGTGTCTCCTAGAAATGGCAGAGAAGCTTCACCATGATAACTCAGTGACATAGCTGCTTAAACAAGACCTGAACAATACAGTGGTCATGGTAATGCTGAAGGGGGATGTCTCACAGAGTCCCATCAGTAGGCAGAGAATAATGGTAGCCTGCAAGTGACTGCAGAAAGAAGGACAATTAGTCTCCCCGTGGTGCCTCCTGGTGGGTTACTCAGTACCAAGTGCTCAGCCCCCAAAGAATAGACACACAAGCAACACTAAAAGAACTAAGAAGGTAGCATATTACACACACACACACACACACACACACACACACGCACACACACACACACACACACTTAAATTTTAGAAGGGCAATGAATTTGGGAGGAAGTGAAAAGAATATTGGAAGGATTGAAGGAAGGGGAGAGGGGACGATGTGTACTTATATTTTAAATTTTAGAAATTGCAACAACAACAAAAAAGATGCCAAGCTGATTGAAGTAGTGACCGTTGGTCAGCTCAAGATTGACATTCCCCTTCAAAGACATTTCAAAAGAAAGAACTCTTCTGAAATCCTGCAGGAAAGGAGTAACATGAAGGGCTGCACAGCTCTGAAGGCATGAGTTTAGAAGTAGCAATTCTGAGCTAGTTCTGCCCCTCAGTATGAGAAGATGCTGGGAACATGGCCCATCTGGGATTCTACTGTTTCACTAGTACAATGAGAAAGGCTGGTGATGGAAACAATGTGAGAAAGGGAGGTTAATAGGATCATTTGGGCTGTATTTACAGGTTCAAAGAGCCATATGTGCAAATGCTAAAACATGAGATCTGTATATCATTTCATATGTAATCAGAGAACAGTACTTGAGAATGTAAATATATATTACATTTTAAGCATATTTAAATTCTGTTTCATTAACTGGGCACATTTATTACCTCTTATATAATATTAATGTTGATTTTCAAATGATAGTATTGTATTGTATTATGTATGTTTACTAGTCATTTTAATTTGAAAATGTCCAAATATAAGAAATATAATTTTGCCACCAATTTTAGCATTACATTTTTAAAATTTGGACTTATTGCATTTGTATGTATGTGTGTGTTCCTGATTGTATGTTCAACATGTGAATGCACAGCAAGTGGACGCCAGAAAAGGGAGTCAGATCTCCTGGAATTGAAGAGATAGATGGTTGTGAACTGCCTAATGTGGATGCTTGGAACTGAACCTGAGTCCTGCACAGGAGCATCAAGTGCCCATAACCACTGAACCATCTCTCCAGGCCAATTTTGACATTTCTGTGCTTGTACTGTATTGCAATTCATAGTAGACTGGACTTAACCTGCAGCTTTTTTCTTCTCAAAGTAATCCTGGGTATTGTCTCTAGCTTTGTTCAGAGCTTCGATTAAATCGGGATTTCTGGTACGGAACAGATTAGCAATCATGCTCTATGAGGGTGTGAAGAGAAACTAGATGTGGACCCTTACACGGTCCCCTTCATGGGATACTTGCCTAGTGAATCACCTGATGTCTAGTTGTTCAACTGACAACCAGAGGGACCCTCGCATGGGAAGCTTCATTCCAGTGACACACCTTTTGTAGCTTTTGTCAGCCCCTGGGTTTGTTATAACTGTCCCAACAGCATCCTGGCATCAGAACTGATGCTGTTCCATGTCATAAGCCTGGGGCAGGCTCTGATTCTTCAGATGGAAATGGAAATTCCAGCCAGCACTTGGACATGAAACAAGTTCCAAGATTCTAGTCAGGTGGCGTCCAGAGAGAAGTCCTCTGCCCCTGAGTCAAAGGAGGCTGGAATAGACATCTAGGGCTAAGGAATATGTCAGAGGAAGATCCTGGGTGAGTAGAGTACTTAGGGGAATGGACAGGGCAGAGGCCACTTCAGCATAGAGAGAAATAGCTAAAAGGTTCTGTGACAGAGATGCCTGTAAGTCTTAGTCTCTGGACACAGGCTTGATCCATCCAGTGTAGTACAGAGCTGGAGACCCTGTTGAGAGTAAAATAGTTACCTTCTGGTATGAAAGAGTTAAATTTCCATTACAATGAATGCCACGGCCTGGGGATCAAATTCAGTAGTAGCCTGTATGCAGAAGATACTTGGTCCATTCACAGCATCATGGGAAAGAAAAAAGAAAATGATGAAGAAACAACAAAATCTTAAGAAATCACAGTAGCTTTTTAACTATAAAAGTTAACTGGCACCTAGGTTACTATAATGTATGTATAATAATACATGTATTAAGTATAATTTGTAGCTTTTCTATCAGGTTTTCATGGTACCAAGACATTTTTTTTGAGAAATCAAGACATCCTTCTGAACTATTGAGGCTCATCAAGGGATACAAACTATTAAGTCTTATAGTGGGAAGTGAGAGTAACTGTCAGTACAGCTTTGTGGCCTTGGAGGTACTGATAAAGTTTGACCACATGAAGAGACTAACTTAGAAGTCATGGGCAACTCTTAGACCTATGTTTGCCATCTCTGTTTTTTGCATAAACACATATAGAACAAAATCCAGGCAAACACAAATAGCACTTACTCCCAGTTGCATGAATAACTTAGCCTTTCTTCCTCTTCTGTGAAAGAAAGAAGAGGGGAAAAAAAGATGCTTTTAGCACTGTAAGAAATTAAGTACCCAAGAGAAGAAAGAAAAATGGTAGTAAATATATAAAATCTATGCAAATTAAATCAGTATGACACCATTATCATCTGTCAAACTGGCAAATTAAAAAAAATTAATTCCCAATGAAGGCAAAATAAAGACACTTTCATTCTACAAGACTAAAAGAATTTGTCACCAGCAGATACTTACTAAAGAATATATTAAGGAGTATTCTTTAACAAGGAGGAAGATGATTCCAGATGAAAGAACACAGATGCAACAAAGGCAGGAAGAACAAGAAAAGGTAAATATGTGGATGTGTCAGGATGGATATGAAATGTACAAGACAATAATGTTATTGTCTTGCTGGCTTTGGCTTTTGTAAAATGCGAAATTGAAATCTATGCATAGTGTTCGTTATTAGGGAGTAAACAGCCTTAAAATGGCTAGTGAGGAAGTTCATAAAGAGGTTAAAAAGATTAGACTTCCATAAGTCGAAGATGGATCCCTAACCATGTGAATACCAAACAATAGAAGAAAAGTTTCACACTCGCTTTAACATTCCAAATTGTTAACCCCCCAAAATGATGGTAATAATAATAATAATAATAATAATAATGCAAGTAAAACAAAGCAGGGTGGAAAGAGAATACATACTATATCAATAGCTGCAACAGCTGTAAATGCCTTATATGCTTAATTTTAAATGACAAAGATCAGCCAACTGTGTCTCAAGAAAAAGAAAAGCAAAATCTTATTAGTACATGCTGATCCGTAGGAACAAGAACAATGTGTTGAAAATATACTATTTCACAAAGAGGAAAAATGCATAAAGAATATCAAAGTGGTAAAATAACACAATGTGTCTCAACTCCAAAAGATCACTGGAATTGATGACACAAATTTAAACAGGAAATAGTTATCCCATTATGAAAATACAATGATTTTAAACCTGTACACACTCAATAATTGCATGTTAAAATACATGAGACACATTTTTTAAAAAGAAAACCAGAAACCCCTGTAATGATTGTGGGAAAGCTGGTGAATCTTTCTGTTACTAACAGAGCAAATGAACAAAATCAGTAAAAATACAGAGTAGTTGAACTACCCAAGTTAAATCAGTATGGAGAATGCTGTCTCAAACTAGAGAAAACACATATATTCTTTGTACACACACACACACACACACACACACACACACACACACACACACACACACTTAAAAGAATAACCATGGCTGGGCGGTGATGACATACATTTTTAACTCTAGCAATAGGGAGGCAGAAACAGGCAGATCCTGTGAGTTAGAGGCTGGCTTGGTCTACAGAGCAAGAACGAGAGCAAGTTCCAGGACAGCCAATTGCATATAGAAAAATCCTATCTTAAAAAAAAAAAAAAGATAGATGATGGATAGATAGATAGATAGATAGATAGATAGATAGATAGGTAGATAGATAGATGATAGATAGATAGATAGAGAGATAGACAGATAGATGATAGATAGATAGATAGATAGATATGGCCACAATGAATACTGACCCATACAGAGAAAGTTCCCGTGAATCCTAAAGGTAAGAATTTGTCCTCCAACTAACAGCAATAACATTTGAAAAAAACAGCAAGCGCCATATAATCATTATCTTTGAAATATATTTAGCTATGTTTATATCTATGTATGACCACAATCCTCTCTGAAACCAACTTTAAAAGCTTGGGGCTGGGAACAGGAATCAGTGGATTAAAAACTTGCCATGCAAGCATGTGGATTTGTGTTTGGAGTCCCAGAACCCACATAAAGCTGGACACAGGAGCATACACCCCAATACCCTGTGGCAGGCAGGAAGGTAAACCTGGGACACCCCCCCCCATTAAAGCCCATGAACCAGCTAGCCTGAAGTATATAATGGTGAACAGAGACCTTTCTCAAAAAGGTTGAAGATGACACTTGAGGTTGCCTTCTGACCTCGACAAGTCCACAGATAAAGGGGAAGAGGCATTTTTTTTTTAAAGTAAAATGTTGGATAAAAATTGATATAGACAAATGAATAGTATGAATGAAGTATATGTGATTTGATGGCTGGCTCTCCTCTATTTAAAAAAAATAGTATTTCTTACTTACTCTAAGTTCAATGAGTTCTTATTCGGAGACCATAAAATTAGTATGAGCGAACCCTCAAGAACTTTTTTTATGTCCTCAATCAATAATTTCTGTTCTCACATAGGGTCTTAGGCAGTTTGGCCTTCCTAAAAAGGTGCAAATCCTTTAATCAAGTACTTTCTTTTTATGACAATTGATACTTCCAAAATCTATCAACATATCTGTTCAAGTGTATATCTATGAATATATACATATTTATATTTGGAAATATTTATTGACACAAGACTAGCAGTGACATAATTATCTGCATATTGGATGCTGGTTAGATCAACCTCTAGAGTAACACAAAGAAATCAAAAATGAAGTCAGCCCCGGTATGCAGCTTTACTCTGTTTTGGGTAAAGATCTTTGGCTACAAGATCGGTAATATGTAAAGCTGAAATACATCTTTGAATTGTAACATATTTACTCTTTCTAAATTAAGTAACCATAACTGGTTATTATAAATAATTCTTGATTACTCATAAATCAAACGAGTATAAATCAAACAAATTGGACCCATGTTAGCTGGACATCCTACGGGATAGACAGGAGGTGAGAGGCACCATCATGAGTTGGCAACCCTGGGCCCCTCAGCCTAAGACTGTGATTACACATCTTGCCTGAATGTTGGCTCTTTCTTTTGTATGTGTTCCCATATTTCAGGATCTCCAGCTGCAAGTTTCTTTCTCTCAAGAGAAAGAAAGAAGTGAACGCACCCAATCCTTGAGTCTCGGAGGATACCAAGCTTGAATCACACTCCCAAGAGGTGTCTACAGGGAGACAAAATAAAATCAAGATGCTCTCTAGAAGTCAGAAAGCATGTTGCTGGGCAACTGCTGTGTGGGATGTCTTCTGAGTGCAAGGATGTAGGTTCCATACATGCAACCAGATCTTTAGAATCTTTAGAGCACAAGAAACTTCCCTTCCATATTCTTTTAGACCCTTAGTTCCATGAGAGCAGCCATTGTGTTTCTCCCTCTCCCTCTCCCTCTCCCTCTCCCCCCCCTCTCTCTCTCTCTCTTCTCTTTCCTCTCTCTCCTCTCTCTTTCCTCACCCCACTACCTCTCATGTAGGCCTCAAATTCATTCTGAAGTCCTTTAAGGTTGATTGATCTTGAACATCTGATCCTGATTTATGGGATTATAGGCCTGTGCTACCATGCCTGGCATTAGGTAGTGTAAGGATTTAAATCTAGGACTTTCAGCATGCTGGACAAGCACTCTACTCACAGAGCTACATTGCCAGCCCAGTTTCTCTTTCATTTCTATATTTCCAGCCCCTAATAAGAATATCTTAACACCCATGAGGTAGATAATAAATAGTGGCAAAGGGAAATATTTAAAATGTAATTCAACAGAGGAAAAAGAGAGTGAAAAACAGAGAAAGGGGGTGGGGGCTTTCAAGTACCTGCGGTTTCTTTGTAATTATAGAAGGGATAAGAAAATTAATCATTACAGTGAGTTATTTAGGCCTATAAAAGTGCTTACTTAAGGGTTTTGTGGTATCATTGTTAGAAGGGCTCTGCCTCATTTTGCCCTGCCCTGACCTATCCCATTGTGTGTGTGTCCACAGAGACAGCCAGGCAGAAAAACCTCATTGTCCAATGGAACAGACTAGCTTCAGTGGAGAACCCCCTCCCAGGCCTGCACACACAGCAGCTCGGCTTCTCCAGGGCCTGGGGAAATAATGACTTGTGGAAAGATAAATAGCGCAGGGTTATTTGGCCATCGCACTGGGGCTCCAACTCTTTAGAAGTCTGCACTGACAGCAGAAACATTGTTAAGTGTCTAAATAATTTGAATGATATTAGGAGGGAGGCCCTGGTGAGTGGAGGGCCGCGACGGCTTGATGACAGCAGGCTGACAGTGGAACAGAATTTTGTGGGCTGAGACAATTGTAAAAGCAAACAATGGGGATATTGTCCTGCTGTTATTGTGGGATGCCGTAATTTATGGATGAAATGGAATTTCAAACAAAATAAACAGACTTGAATTTGTTAACTAATACAGTAAGCAGAGAGCAGTCTGTCGTAGGAGAAGGAATGAGACTGTTTTCAATGCTCCTGCTATTTGCTAAGCAGAAATGTGTTTATATTTGGCAGGAAGCCTCGCCTTTGTTTTTCCTAGCATCTTGACAATGGCCTTCTTTCTTTAATCCTTAGCACAGATAGAAGATGTGAGTAAGAGCAGAACACTGTGCATATGTATCAGTAAACAGCTATGGTTATAGTTCCAGAAGTTCCAAAAAGACTGCCTTCCGGCAGCCAGGAAAAGCCTCTGTAAAAGTGACAATGAGTTTACTTTTGTCTTTCAAATCTTGATGGCACTTTCATCATAGACTCTGTGGTCCTGTGAGGCTGTGATACTCAACCACTATGTTCAGATTGCTTCTCTACCACCAGTCATCTGTGATGCTGTGGCAAAGCCCTGGCTGTCGGGAACATTATTTAAAAGTACCCACTTCTCTCCAAAGGATAAAAGGAGGTTAGTGAGCATGGCCAGGCCAGTGATAGATGACTGTCATTTATAGGCTTCTCAGACACACCTTCTACGCTGGGGCAGAGGGCAAAGGATATACCTTACATGTCACTGATGTCACTGCTGGGAATAGCATCTTCCATAGCAGACAATAAATGTGTGTGTGTGTGTGTGTGTGTGTGTGTGTTTAAAAGAAAGCACATTCAATTCTTCTACAGGTAAAGTCTCCATCTAACTCATAGCTACATTTGTCAGGACAAAAAGAAGTCTGAGATACAATGAGGCACAGTCATTTCTCCACAGAGATGTGGCAAGGGTACACATCTGCTGCTGCCTTCATCGCAGCAGGACATTGTGTTGGAAAGGAGAGAGAATATTCTAGGATGAAAAGTAAGGGCTGAGGTAGCCTCGCATGGGCAAGCAGCCCACAAAGGTGGGATGTCTAGAAGATGGTGTGTATGTGTGATTGCATTGGCAGGTTGTAAGAGGACGAGCAAGCCATCTGAGACTTCTTCAAGGATGGCTTTGGACACAGATTTTCAGTATCCAGTTATTTCCACCAACTTGTGGGATCCACTGAGCTCAGTTTGTATGACCACAGTATCCTGATGGACCTTTAGGGGCCACTAATGAGCGATTATTGATGACCGAATACACGCACATTCTCTCTCTTGAATTGTAACTAAATAAGCAACCATTTAGAAAATGTCAAATAAATAGTCAAAATAAAATTTCAAATAAAAATTCCACTACAACCAAAAATTCTAAATGGAATAAAAACAAAATACAGATAAAACTCCATACAAATCCGTTTAAGGCAAATAAATATGCATTTTTCTATTCTGGCCTTACTTAGTCATAGGCATATTCTAGGGACAAAGATCATTTGATTCCTACTGAAATGTAGGTGATTTGGTTGAGAGATAGCGCCACAAAGGTTCTACTCCATGTTTTCTTTATAGGTAGCATTATATTTACCTTACCACCTCCCCCCGCAAAAAAAATCCTTCCGAAAATTCACAATTTTACTATCAACTCTGTCCTTATTTAACTAATGTACAAAACCTTTATCTGGGCAGAGCGAATGACCAAGGGACATTTTAAGTAGAAATTAAATAGACCTTTGGCTTCTCGCCCACGGCTGGGGGGTGAGGGGGGATGTCAGTCCTTATACAGAAAAACAGGCAAGAGATAAAAAAGATCCATTCTATCTATAATCCAATCTTCTTATGGCTGTAGTACAAGTTTCTTCTCAGCTAACAGAAGTCCCTGCAGAAGGTTTAAACAATCTCAACAATTTCATTATGTGAGCGCAGCTAAATTCAATAATGTAAAAGGGCCCAGAGAGGGTTCCCATATGCTGCATCCCATAGCCTTTCCTTCCAGGGGAAGGCAGAGAACTTGGCTCCCTAGAAACTGAATCCACTCCAATTGCCTGGAGCACAAATCTTGCTTTGTTGACATCAACCAAGCTCTCCTGAGGACACACAAAGAAGAGAAGGAGCCATTAGAATTTCTCGTGACTCTGCTCTGAGCCAAATCCAGTCTCCCTGAAATGAATGGAGATGCTTGTTACGTGGCCCAAGAAGCTATTTTGTCCATTTGAAAATTAATTAGACCGTAGCTCCATGAACAATCCAAAGATGCTGTCCCAGTGTTCTTAGATGGATGACCCTGGCTACGCTCCTAATATTAACAAGTTTACCCTGCAGCAAAAACATGGCCCTTTGGCTGAGCTGGGGCTCTGTTCCTAATGCTTTTCTGTGTGATAGCCAACTCCAGGCACAGCCTCACTAGAAGGAAAGTTTGAAAGAGTTGTTAAAACTTTCCCATACAATGGAAATAAAAGATGCTAGAAAAGAAAGCTTTTTTTTTCCTTTAAGATTTATTTTTAACTATGTGTATGCATGAGGGGGAAGCATATGTATGAGAGGGTGGGTAGCAGCAGCACTAGATCCCTGAAGCTGGAGTGACAAGAGGTTGTGAGTCAAGGGGACATGGGTGCTGAGAACTGAACCTGGATCCTGAACAAGAACAGTTTGCACTCTTAGCATTAAGTTCTATCTCTAGGCCCGGGAAGGCTTTTCTTCTCAGGCACTAATTTAGTTAATCACTTTCCAGTAGGCTTTAGAGAAAAATGTTAAAATGTATAGTAATGATGTCACTATCCCCTTTTGATTAAAGCTCTGTAAGGGTACAGGTGGTATGGCTCCTTACATTCTTAGTGGGACAACAGGGCTACAAGGTAGGCTAGAAGGATCAGGCCGTGGGTCTAGGTAATAACCCGTTTTCTTAGGTATGAGCTTGAGGTTATGCTCATGGCTGCCTCTTCCTTGGGCTTGAGGGGAGGTGTTCATAAAGAAGCTGATAGCCACTTTGAAAATTAATCTGTGCCCTGTTGCCTTTAAGATGGCCTTTGGTAAGTATATATGGTGACATAACTAATATTCAGTTAACTGTAATGTGCAGGTAAAAGCAGGGATAGTAGGAATTGAGATATACTATTCAGAAAATAAAGTTCCAGAAACTCCCAGGAAGTAGAGAAGTGTCAGAAGGCACAGTCAACTTTTCAGGAAGTGTATTTTCTGTCAGGCAAAGAAACCCCTTCCTCATTGCAACTGATTGCAGGAAGAACAGATTTCTGGTTCTAATCGAGCCAGTCCATTGGTGGCTGGTAATGAGTTATAGTCTCTCTCCCCTTGTGCTCTATGGCTCAAGTTCTGTGCCATGGACTATCCTTCTGAGGAAGCCATGGAACTTGTGCACTATAGACGAACAAACGAATGTCAGTCAGGCTGTATAGAACAGCACAGAAACTGGTGCTTAGTGAGTGGCAAACAAGAGGTCTTATCCCTCTCCCCCCACCATCTTCCTTCTCTCCCTCTCTCCCTCCCTTCCTTTTTTTTTCCTCTGTGTCTTCCTTTCAAATTAGAAACATACCCATTTTCTGATACCACCATCTCCTCAGAAAAGCATATACATTGTACAGCAACCATCCTGGAAGACATTGGAAGTCAACTTCAGGCCTACATATACACATGCACCCAACAAATGCAAGCATGAACACACACACACACACACATACCACATAAATTTGCACAAAGACTTTTAACAGTAATGATAAATTCCCTCTTCCCCTACCCCTCCACTAGGGATTCATATCGTTTACATGGAGAGACATCTGCATATACACACACTTTCCGGCTTTCCTGATGTAACTAATAGGTTTTAGACAGCTCTGCTTGTCTTTCCTAATTTAGATTTTTGTGTGCCTTTTATGATCTTAACAGCGAACAACCATCATTTTCTCCTCCATCCCCTCAAAAAGATTTGTGTAAGTCCAGGCTCTTGACACAGACACAGTCAGAGATCGCTGGGCAGTGCAGAGCATGGGTGTCAGGCATGAAGTAAACCCTAACCCCTGTGCTATAGAAACTGATGAGGACTTACCATGGGCTTTTTAAGTCCAGGTCAAAATGCAACGTCTTGAGCTGAAGGAGAGTAGTCACATGGTTCTCTTCTGTGGAGCCATAAGACTTGTCCAAGAAGAAATATATTCCAAATGGTAAGGTAGGGCCGTCTCTTTACAGGTCGCTGTTATTTGCAAGAGGACAGGGTTCTGAAACCTTGCTGCTTCTTCGGTCTATGCTTTGGAGCAAGCTGTCCAGCTTTGCGGAGATCACCCCCTATTCTCATCGCTATAAACTCCACTCACAAGTCCTGTCTGCATGATTTTCTTCACCTTCTGCTCAAACAAATACTGCTTTCACTGAATAAGGAGCAAGCACCCAAACAATGGAAGACCTCACATTTCTAGTTTCTGTATTTCTACTCCAGGCCGTAGAGAAGAAACAGCCTTCAGACGGTGAACTCAAAAAAGCCTACCAGGAAGTTACATGGAGAATCCGGGCTGATCCACAGCAAGCAATGAAAAGTTGGTGGGTAAATAAGCAACCAGAGGTCTTCACAAGCAAATTAAAGTGGTAAACAGAAAATCTGGAAACAATGTAATAATAAGTCATGTCTTACTAGGAACTTCACAGTTTTCAAAGAACACTAATATCTTATCTTGGCCCCACTGAACCTTACAACAGACTCAGAAGGAGGCTGCTTGGATAATTGTACCCAGACTACAAAAATCCAAACTACTTGAGGATTTTTCTACAATTGTAGTTGAAAATGCACACTGAAGAAGCAGGGGCTTGGGGTGAAAATTTGATTTTAATATATAAAATTTAATTTAATATTTAATATTTAAGTTTAAATTTTAAGTGTGTGCATGCATGCTTGGGTGGTGCGTGCATGCGTGTGTGTGTGTGTGTGTGTGTGTGTGTGTGTGTGTGTGTGTGTGTTGCATGTGTGTAGGCTTACATGTGCCACGATGTGTATGGGGAAGTCAGAGACTCAGTTAGGACCTTTCGTGTGGTCCATGTTGCACACCCCACATGACAAAGTCCACAAGCTTCTGTGCAATTTCTCCTGTACCCACCTTCCATCCCCCCACAGGAATGCTGGGATTATAGATATGTATCACCATGTCCAGCTTTTTCACACAGGTTCCGCAGCTCATACTTAGGTCATCAGGCTCATGTGGCAACTGCCTTTATTTGTGCTGCCTCTCCAGCCCCTGATTCTTACTTTCAGATGTCTGAATGGGCGGGAACAAGTTGACCTAGCATCTGTCATTTACTTACCTGAAATACTGGACTATTCCATAGTGTAGAAGTCACAAACTGATAAAACCACATGTCCTAGCACTACCCTGTGCATTATGGAATCTCTTTCATGGGTAGGAGGGAATGATAAACGGGAGTAAAAGAGCTCAGGACTCTACAAGGTGACTAGTTGTTCCTCTTCCCACCCCCACCCCCACCTTCCCAAAAATGTGTCTCTTACTTACAGGCTCTCTTAGCCAGACTTTCTATCATTGTTACAAACACTTCAGAGAAACAGCTTCTCTGAAGGAGAAAGGAGGGGAGACATGTTTTTGCTCATGACTGCAGTGATTTAAGTCCATAGTTTGCTTGCTCCATGTTTCTAAGCTATAGTAAAGCAGAACATCATGGCAGAGGGCTGAGGAAGAGCCAAGCTGCTCTTCAAAGAGCTTCCACGAAGCGGAGAGAAGTTCAGGAGGAAGAGGCCATAGACAAGATCCATCATCTCTACAGAGTACAACCACAGTGGCCGGTTCCTTCAACTAGGTCCTACCCCCTGTGTCCTCTATCTCTCAGTGATGCTGCCCATGCCGTGAATCTCCCGATGAAGGTGGAGGCCTGGTAGAGCAGTCTCCTATCAATAGCATCACAGTATGGACAAGCCTTAAGCACACAAGCCTTTGGAGGCCATCTCCTAGGCAAACCACAGCAATGGCTGTCCCTCCCTCTATTCAGTGGCAGTTCCACTAGGAGGACTGCTTGTTCTGCTCACTCAGATGGCCTTAGAACAAGGAATGGCTCCTAGCACAAAGTAGATGCTCTGAATTATTTGTGAATGAATTGCTCTGCCAATGAGTGAGATTCATTGTAATCTTCTCCGGATCGCAATACAGAGAAAGGGTCCAGCGCAGAAGCACGAGCTTTTCCTTCTGGGTATGTCCCCTAAACCGATACATTAGAGAACTACAGCTAGCATGAAAGCAAAGACATCTTTGGAAGCGGAGTAAAATAATTGAAGCTCAGGTCACTCACGCAGGTGAAAGTTAGGGGCTGGGAAGCAAATGTGTTTCCATGCTGGCCCACCAGAGATTCAAAGGCTGCTGCTGTCTCCCTCTAGGCTTCCCTACCCTTGGTTACACCTCATCTCCTGTTTGGTTTTCCAGATGTCTTAGATTAGAAACAGTCCTGCATACATCTTGCTACTTAGAGGCCTCAGTGAACTCACCGCCTCCTGAGTCCTGTCTGCCTTCCCTCAGCCCTTGTGACCTTAAATGTCCCTCAAAGAATCCCCATAAATGAACTAAGCCGTGAATTAAAAGAACTAGATTGAACTGAGGCAGGAGAATGAAAGTGTCCTTTAAACGCTAGTAGGCATTGCCTTCGGCATAACAAAAGGAGTTAAAACATAATTAAGATCTGAAGGCTGATTACAGGAATGTGTGCGATTATTTTTTATTATTTTCCCCCTTTCTATCTCTGTGATGGGATGTGATCAACCTCTGCCGTGCTCCGTTGCTTAGTAGCAGACAGTCAGAGTTTTAATTATACGCTAACATAAGCTAAGGAACAGAAAGCTGCCTTATGTCTAATACGTATACATCAAGAAAGACATGTGACAGCATCGCAATTGCTTTAGTGCCTGATAAAGAGTGTCTCCAGTAGGGTTGTCATCAAAAGATCAAGAACAGAGTGGGAAAGTATTATTAACAAGGCTGCAACTCTATTTATATGTCCTCCATTGTTTGTGAGTTCTTGTTAGAAGCTAGAAATGAATTTTTATCCACTACTAATTTCATCAGTTCTTTATTTTTTTTAAAGTCTGCAAGTATTAAAAAAAAAAAACTTTTGTCAATTCCACTGCCAACTCTTTCCCTCCAGATAGAATTCCTTTTTATTCCATCAAACTTGCAATTTCTAAAATATTATATCTTGTAATAAAAAATTTAAACCATTAGTTCATTCATTCTTCCAGCACTCAGCAGAGATGCATTCTGGGAGCAAATCCCAGAGGAGACCTCTGTCCTCATTGAGAATATATGTTAAGGGAAAGGAAAAGCAATCAAACAATAATAAACCAAAGAGAAGATAACCACAGGCTGTAATCAGGGTTGTGAGAAATGTGGAGTATATCGCACAAGATTGGGGTAGCTGAAAACGACAGAACATTCAGAATTACTTGGTTTACATCAGGGCTGATCCATCACATTAGAGGCATTTCTTTCACGTTGAACATATCTTTGAATTAATCAATGCCCTATTCTATTTGGTTAAATCAAGCTTTTATGCTTGACCACTGCTAGCTATGTTGAATATTGATTTCGACTTTAAAAGTATATTTTGGACTTTCATATGATAGAGGGTGAGATCTTCAGAATACATAAGGCAACTGAGTAAACTGGCCACTGTGGCATCTATATTGTTTATTCTTCTCAATAGATGGGTTTTCACCTGGTGGTCCTAGATGACAGCTTGGGCTTCATCTGCACAAAAGACAAAGGCCATCCATTTGCATAGCCATGAAATTCATTCCATGGCTGTAAGGGAAGCTCACCTAGGTAGCTTTCATTCTGGGTAGTCATACACACACCTGGGAAAACAGTAGAAATGTATCACTAAGGAAGAAGCACTGAGTTATTGAAAGACTAGCAGTCATGCGTATTGCCACCCAGGGTAATGTGGCAGCATAACTGATACAGGGAAACCCAAAGTATTTCTCAGGAGATATCCATTGAGGTGATCTTAATGAATGTAAGAAAGGAGCTGGGTAAATGCTTAAGTCAAAAAAGAAGTTGATGCATAACCATAAAGACTTGTTTGGATCCCATGATCTACAGTTAAAAATAAAACTAAATGAAACAAAACAAATAAACAACAACAACAGCAAAAACAGGTATGACTACGTGTGTCTGTGACTCCAGTGCTAGGGGAAGGAGGACAGGGAAGCAGAGGGTGGCTGAGACTTGGTAACTGCTAGCCTAAATGAAAATCAATACAAACTCCCAGTTCAATGGGAGATCTGTCTCAAGGGAATACAATTAGAGGGACAGGCTTCACCTAGACTCCTCTTCCAACCTCTGCATGGGAGCATGGGTATGTAAATGCACCACACAGATACATGCATGTGCACGTGCATGTGCATGCATACACACAAAAGAACCTAAGGGAGCTTCCTCTATGGAGGGGGAAAGAGGGTTGGAAGCAGAATCAATACTTCCAGCTAACCACGTGCTCACAGTGTAAGCCTGTCTTCCTTTGCTATAATACTATATGCTACTATTAAGTTCTATATGGGATGGTGATTTCTTCTCTTACTATTTTATTTTTATATTCTCAAACCCTCAAAGCACATTACATTATGGCAATTTGAGTCATCAAAAAAAATTAAAAAGCCCCTCAACTATTGTCATCCTATTTTGAGCATATGGGGGAAATGTTTGAGAGCATATTCAGTAGTGACTTGGTATTTGATATTTTATTTAGGTGTACATGTATATGTGGGGTTTATGGAGAGGAAGAAGTAGCCAAACAACTAACCATCTCTGAGAACCAGCATGCATGGTATAAATAACATACCAGGTTCAAATAAAAGCACTTACAAATTAGGGTATTAAATCACAACCCACATTACAGTAACGTGATTTGGTTTGGTGTTCACCAGAACAGAGCTGACCGTATGGAACTAATGTGATGTTTTGTGTGAATGTCACATTAGTTATGCATTTGTTATACGATTTTCATGGGTGCCAGAATGTAATTCATTGGAATAAACAGAAGAGCGGAGTGGCATTGAGCCTAATGCTATAAAGGGGAATTTGCCTTCATTAAACTCTCTCATACAGTAATTAAGGTGACATTATATCCAGAGCATTTTCTTAATGAATATCTTACACTAACATCAAACAAAAGGGGGAATCAGTAATACTGTTTATTTTTTGCAAATTTCCTGTGAACAAAGGTCACTGGCGTGCATGGTTTTGTCTAAACATATCATACAGTGGCAGCATGTCCTACTGCTGAAGACAAAGCAGAGTGGTTGGATTATCAAAGCAAAAGCATTTAAAGCTTTGTCTTGAGTCCCCTGACCACAGAAGGCAAGAGACTAACATGGAGATCATTCCTTACTGTACATCTGGAAGGAGAAATTCCAAGTGCATAAATGCCTTCTCTGAACTAACCAGATTTCCCCCAATCTTGCATGTATTGAGCTACGAGACCAAGGCCAAGACTGTGGCACCTAAGAACTCAGGTCTGTTTAGAAGGACTGGATTATAAACAAAAGCTTCAAGGGCACACACTATGTCCTTTTTAATCTCTATAACCCTAAATACCTAACATATATTATATTACGTACAATATATTATATATTATGCATGATTAGATTGAATATAAATGAATGTAACTTGTTTGCAAAATAAGTTTTGTTTACTAATTGTGGATTGCAATACACATATATAAAATGTCCAAATCAGGAATAGCAATATGTACAAAGGAAGTTAAAAACCTAACTTTTAAAGTCTGGGCTCTCATCTCTTTCCTAGGGGATATGTTTGTTTATGTTACAGGGGAGTCTATAGAGAATAGATAATGGGGGACAGAAGGCAGATGGCCCTCAATATCAGCCTCTCTAATCTTTGTTATATCCCATATGAGAGGTTAAAGATTATCTTTCTTCTCGGCAGGATCTTTGCCTGATGGGTTGTTTGTTTTGTTTATTTCTAGATATTTCAAAATGGGTGGTTAGACTGTCTAAAGCTCCATCTCTCCTACCAAATATATTCTTTTCTCTGGGTTCTCACTGTCTCCACATGAATCCGAGGTCCTTCTAGCAGGGATAGCCTGTATTGCACTGTACAACCTCACTACAGCCTTAGTTCTGAACATAAAATTAACACTAGGCATTGTCCATGCATTAAAAAATGCCAACAATTGATGCTGGGAACCTCTTAGCTCAGATCTGAGACTTTTGTGTTATGATCTCCAGTAGTTTTACTGTAGATATAAAGTTATCTGTTCATATTGAAACATAGCACTTTTATTACTGAAAACAAACACTTAATATTTTGCTACCATTGTGTAGCATCAAATTAGTATATTTTTGTATTATATTACATTAGAATGCTTGGCTTGAAAAATTGCTATTTGAGATACTGACAACTTTCAAAACAAGTAGTCAGTAAATTTTGGTTTTTAGTGAAAAATTACCTGAACAATTTCTGAACTGGCTCTAAGCATACTTCTTTCAGTTTGTATTATGTGTTTTTGTTTGTTTGTTTGTTTGTTTGTTTGGAAACAGGGTCTCTCTACATAGCCCTGGTTATCCTGGAATTCACTTCATAGACTATGCTGGCCTTAAATTCACAGAGATTCACCTGTCTCTGCCTCCTAGGTGCTGAAATGTATTTTCTTCAGCAATATGGTCTTACTGAGATGTTAGAGAGGTAACCAATATTATTAGCAACAGCATGTGATCTTTGAGGGTGTCTATATGACCCCTTTGGCTGCAGACTCAAAAAGATGCAACCCATACATGGTACTAGGAGTCTTATTTTATAACATATGATATCTAATTATTATTTACCCCATTATATGGTAATTCCATTTAAATTCTTTTATATTATAGTTGTATATTTTAGTAAGCCTCTACAGTAGTAGGTTTTCATAACTTTTCCAAAGACCGTTAGTGTTAATAGTTTATATTCCCTCTTTAAACCTGCCCTCCCATTCTCCTTCCCATTAATCCTTCTAGTTTAGTTTCCTATTTATCTCTTTATAACCCTATTGTCTATATCCCCTTGTGCATATGTGTGGGGTACACATGTACACATATGCCCATCCATATGGAAGCAGTAAGTCTATTTGGGTTTGTTCCTTAAGAGTCATTCGTCTTGTTTTCTGAAATGGAGTTTCTCTTTGGCCTGTAGTTCACTGATTAGGCTAAGCTGACCTGACCTTGGGAGCTCTCTGGAGCCACCTGTCTCTGTTCTTCCAGCACTGAGATAACACATGTGTGCTATCATGCCCAAAGGTGTTGTTTGGTAGATATTCTGTGGATCTTTTACTTATGTGGCAAGTATTTTACAGACAGAGCTTTCCCAGTAACTTGATATATTTTAGATGAAGCTAAGACTCAGAATGATAAATTATTTTCTCCAGGTTCTGCAGTGAGGAAGACAGCTTTTAGCCCAAACTCTATGTTTCTTCTAGGCGAGGGAATGCAAATAGCAAAGGCAAAATCAACCAACATTTGTGGGAGTTTCTCCTCTGTGGGTAAAACCCATAGACTCCAAATAGAATTACAGATTTTTAAGGGTTGGTACTAACCATTTGAGGGTTTTGTAAACTAATAATCTTCCAACATCTTCATAAAAAGCAGCAGGGCCCTTGTCTGAAAATTAATAAGAGGATGAATATTTTCTCAATTAGGAAAAATAAGTATATTGTCTCAAAATAAGACACAGTCTGTTAAACTCAGTATGGTTAGCATTTTGGAAATCTCAGGAAACTTCTATTTCTCCTTTTATCATAAATATATGAATGCCATGCTCTAGACTATTATCATCATGTAGAATTCCAGAGTCGGTGGCTTAGTTGCCTTCAACAAACGCTCTCTATTGACTTTGAGTAGATGCTTGAGTATGAATGTCTATGTGAGTGTTTGCATATAAGTAATCAGACAAGTGTGTATTCAGAAAAGAACAAGGCTAACTAATGGCTTATTTACACACAAATCAATAGCTTAGCCAATATCCTTATTGATGATACTCAACTAAAGTAGGCCTAATGCTCCCAGCTGTGTGCCATGATCTAAGTATCACTTGACTGGAAGAGCCTTCTACTCTTTCTATATTTTTGTCTGGCCTTCAACTTGGTATTTCTTTACTGCAGTCTCCTGAGAAGTAGAGACAACACCACCAGACATGGCTCCAACAACTTTCTTCCTTTCTTCCCTTTCTTTTTGTGCAGGTGTGGTACATACATGGACCATGTGTGTTTTCTTCTCCATGTGGAGGCCAGAAGCTAATATCAGTTGACTATCTCAAACAATCTTAATTTCTAAGACAGAGATGGACATTTTGGGCTCAATGTAATGGCTCGATGAGTCATTAAATAGGCCTTTCTTCGCCTCCCCTACATGGAGATTGCAGAAGCCTCTGGCCTAGCTTTCGTGTGAGTCCCCGGGTCCCTGGGATCTGAACTCAGGTCCTCATGCTTGCATAACAAGTACTTACCCACTGAAATATTTACTCATCCCTAAAGACTTGTTTTTAACTCAGTTGCATCTTGTAAGGTCCATCTCCAGCCTGGAGTCTAGGAGAATTCTTCTCTAAACCTTAAAATGTCTGCCTTCTAGCCTAGAACAGCTTCTATATAGTTTCTCTTTACTTTCCTGGCCCATTTTAAAAAATTAAGATTCAACTTATAAAACATGAAATTCATGATCTGGAATGTACATTTCAGCAGACGTTATAGATCCACAATGTCCTATAATCCTAGTAGTCTAATTCCAAAACATTCTTATCATCTAGCCTCCATTATGCAAATACTCTCCCAGCTTTTCTTCCTACTTTGTCTCAGCTCATATCTTGTATAGTCTGAAATGCGAGTCACTGTATCTTAACCACATTTATTGTATCTATAAACATGAATCTTTAGCAATCTGTCCTGTGCACAAGTTCTGTGGAACCTGGTAATATGTATATGTTACCCCTGGTTTGGCCCCAAATAACATTACCACCTTTGCCCCTCTTTGGGAAATGACTACAGTCTCCCATAACTACGTTTTGCAAAACTAAACCAAGCAATCCAGAGTTCACACCTCCAGTTGCTCCTGGTAACTTTCCACTGCCCCAAGTGTCTCAAGGCCAGGCACTGGTCAAGGAGGTCTGAGCCCTGGCTGTTGGTCCCAAAGAGACTCCAGAAACTAGCCAGCCCTAAGCATGATTAGCTTGCCTCCCCTATTTGTCCTGAAAAGCCATGAGAAGGGGTTCATAGCACTGATTCTGCTTCACAAGTGGCCATGGTAGTTCTCAGATGGTTCCTATAGAAGTGAGCATACTTCCTTGAGATCATAACAACAAACTGTGCTTTCAATAATCATTCTCCACCTACAATATGTCAAGATTTCTAATATTCTATACTTTAAAACATTCTAGTCTTAGTTTTAAGCTTAAGGGTAGAACAGTTACTGAGCATTTGTAAGGTCTTGGGTTCAATCCCTGGTACAATACACACACACACACACACACACACACACAAGCTGGGTGTAGTAGTCTATAATCTAAGTACTGAAAGGAGCATCATGAGTTTGAGTCCAGCATGCTTTACATAGTCAGTCATGGATGAACCTGAGTTATATAACAAGATCCAGTTCAAACCCACAAACCAACAAATAATGACCTAGCAAGACATAAAAGACAGTGCTGGACCCCACACAGATTCAATTAATAAAAAATCAGGAACTATTACTGTGAAATATCAAGCAGTCTGGGCTCTGCAGGGACATTCCTGTGTGACCTAAGAGATGTTAATTAAATTCCAGGATACATTTCTTTTTTTTTTTTTACTGTAAAGTCCTTGACATTTTTAACACACAGCTCATTTTTACAAATACTCTTAAACAGTTGGTGGTGGACTAGAGTGACTGACTTGCTTTCCCTTATCAAGCTCTGCCCCATCAGCATCACTCAACAGTAAATACAGTTGCTTTCTTTGGTCTTCTGGGTGTTCGGAGACTTTTGAACTCATCCACAATAGATAATTTTGCTACCCCGGCCCTCTTGCAACTTTTTTTTATTTGAGATGACATCTCACCAAATTGTTCAGGCTGTCCTGAACTTGTTATCTTCTTGACTATTGGAGATTACAGGCCTACCTCCTGTAATCTGGCTCATTTTTTTTTTTTTTGGTATAACATAATTTTATACCATTTACTTCAGCTTGTATAGTACAGTGAGCACTCTGTTGCAATTCATTGGAATTGTTATTTCTAACCCTCCTCCAAATTTTGGGATTCTGTTAAGAATACAACAGGCATCCAGTTCACATTACATACATCACCGCACATAGCATTGATCATTGACTGAGATATTGATTGAGAACTTATTATGTGTGAAGTTCTTGATTAAATCAGGGACAAGAAGATGAAAGGAAATGAGTGGGCAGAGTTGGCTCCTCCTGGGTGAGCACTGGGAAGTATCCGTCTCCTCCCGTACTCACAAGCTTCCTGTAGGGATGGATGTTTTATTTGGGAGGGGTAAATTATTAAAGTGTAGTCCTCCTTGAAGCTGGAGTAGAGAGAAAAGCCACCTACCCGTAATTGTGGCACTGGGCTAAATGGCACACTTGTAGCATCTCATCCCATAGGAAACTGTATGCGCAAATAGGCAGAACCTACCAATGGGTGCTGTTTTCACTGAGGACACAGAAGCTACAACATGAGTTTCATTTTCAGAACCTCCCCTGGCTATAAGTTATGGCTACCAAGGGCTGACTGTCTCTCTGTGTGTCTCTGTGACTCTCTGGTTCCCTACTCCCCTAGTAGTGCTTGCTGTCAGAAGCAGATCCTCTGTGTGCTAAGCAAGCCCTCTAATATGAAACCACCCCAAACTCAAGAAATGTCTCTGGAGAAAGGTGAAATCCTGCCTCCAAGGAAGACAAAACTACTAAAGTACCAATAGAGCCATCAAGGACAGTGGCTTTAAGAGGGGATGAAGTAGGGATGACATTCCTGCCACCTTGAGGTTATTTTTAAATTGGAAAGACCTAAGGAAGAACTGGAGAAACTGGACATAGAGAGAACACTACAAAGGTATCCTGAAACACTCTGTAGTCTCAGGGGATTCTCATAGCACATTGTTCTTCTGGACAGACAGCCAACTTCTTGGGGGTGCGGGGAGAAGGCTCTGGTTTTAGCAAGAACTCATATATTGCAGACACCCAAACTGGAAAGGGAAAAAGCCAGCATAGTCCTCACTTACCACAACGAATCTCAGCTCTGGCAGTAGTAGTAGCACTTGCACTGATTTCAGTCCTTCATGTATAATTTCTGTTTTGTACAACGTATAGACATATAATGCTCTCTTGCCAACAGTCTTTCACCTCAACCTAGGTATGATTAAAGAAAACCTTCAGCATCCAACAAAAGAAATAAATATTAAATACTATCATCAGTCTTTTATAATAATCCAAATAAACAGATAGCATCTGCCGGCCGGCTTCACCCATCACAGGAAGCTACGTGTCCCATGATTTTTGTTCCTCGCTATTACAAAGGAACAGCTACATCTCACAAGCTTTGTTTAGGAAACATATCCAGTCCATAGACAGCTTTTAAATTCTAATTCAACTATTCTTATCTGAGCTACAAAGGAAAATTTAATTTATTTTTTGCTCAAGCAGAAAAAAACTCATTAATTTAGATTACTGACTCATAGGGGTAGTAGGAAATAGAGCAAATTATGAATTAATATCATTGACAAAAAGGATAAAGAAGTAGAGCAGAAAAAAGAAGAAAGGGAACGGGGAAGAGAAAACCTTTATTTTTAAGTGTAAAGAGAATAATTTGTTTGTATAATGTGGCTAAATTGTCATAACAAAATATTTCAAGGCCACATCTTATTCAGAACCATTTCTGTCTTGGGCACTCACATGCATCCCAGAGGTTACCAGTGTGACACTTTGACAATATTCAACTGAGAACATTTTTTCTCCTTCTAAGGAAGCTCTTGCTGCTTTCAACACACTAAAGGTAGGAAGGGGCAGGATGTTGCTCAGATCCTACTGTGTAGAATTTGATGGAAAGGGCACATAAGTTGCAAAGAGGTGGGGAGTATGGAACCCAGCAGTTTTGCTATATGCTCAGTTCAAGTCCAGGGTAGTTCTGTACTAAGTGGGAAAACAGTGACATATTCAGGGACCATTGTTAACGTATTCTGCAGTCCAAATCTCTTAAAACTGTGGTCCACATGCCAAATCCATCTCCTTACCTGTTCTTGAGCAGGTCCTTTGTATGAGCGACTATTTGCAACCTATTTAACCCTCTGGGTTCCCTATAATACAAAATACTATGTCATTCAAAACAGAAATCCACTTTTTTCATTTGTAGATATGTGTTCCCCAAATTATATCTGATTATTAGTAATGATACTGTGTATGGATTCTCACCAACAAAACATTCTATGGAAATCTGTTCTATCATAAGTACCAACATGTATCCTTGATTTTGCATCTCCACTTCCAAAGCCTTTACAAAAACAGTTAACAATGGTCATCATCTGAAATGGACCAATCTAATGGACTCTGTACAAAGTATCTGTTACGGATCAACTGTAAAACTGTCCCCCGTGGGCACAAGGTTTAATGATCTGATGGCTTGATCTTGAGGCTCAAACTTGGGTTAGGCAGTGAACAAGTAGGAGGCCAGGTCTGGCTGCAGGAAGTGGGCCACTGAGGCACACTGCTGAAGAGTATCTCTTGTCCTTGTCTCTTCTGCCCTGAGGTGAGAAGCTCTGCCACGATGCTATGACTTCCCATTGGCCCACAACAAGGACCTAGCCAACCTTAGATGGAAAGCCTGAATAAATCTCCCTCCCCACTTTTCTAAAGATATTTTGTTTGCCACAGTAATGGAAAGAAACAAGTAGTAAGTGAAGAATGGTTCACAAGTCAATCAGCAACTGGGATCCCATCACCTTAATGAAGTTTGCCCTGTGTTGCCATTTATTCATTAATTGATCAATTGATCAATTGGTCTATTGACTATTGACTCTCTCTCCCTCTCTCTCTCCCTCTCCCCCTGCCCCCATCTGTGTGTGTGTGTGTGTGTGTGTGTGTGTATTTGTGTGCATATGTAGACATGACCCAGAGCTCAAGAAGTGATGGTAGGACAACTTAAAGAGTCAATTCTCTCCATTCATGGTGTGGTTCTAGGGACTAACTTCCGGTTATCAGTCCTGGCTGCAAGCACCTTTAACTGGGGTCCCATCTCATCAGCCCTGTGTTTCTTTTTTTTTTTTTTTGAGACAGGGTTTCTCTGTGTAGCCCTGGTTATCCTGGAACTCACTCTGTAGACCAGGCTGGCCTTGAACTCAGAAATTCGCCAGCCTCTGCCTCCCAAGTGCTGGGATTAAAGGCATATGCCACCACCGCCCGGCCAGCCCTGTGTTTCTAATTATAGTCAAACTTCTTTAACAAGGTTGCACATCTAGTAGCTTCTATTAGCCAAAGTCTACTAGATGAGTGGGAAATTAGAGGAGAAAAGAGTTTCTGTCTAGCTGAAATCAGAGCACCAAAGCTTATATAGTGCCCACAAAAAGGGAATATTGAGACAATTTCATGTGGCACATTGCCTTGTCCAAGACATAGTTCTAATACCTAGCAATGGCCTAATTGATCTAATGCACAACAGTATACTAGCAGAAAGTTTGGAAGGACGAGAGGGAGACAAAGACTGCTGTCCTCTATGACCCCCTCTTTTTTTTTTTTTTTTTTTTTTTTTTTTTTTTTTGCTTATCTCAATTTTTTAAAAAAAAATTTTTATTAGATATTTTCCTTATGTACATGTCAAATGATATCTCCTCTCGTGGTTTCCCCTCTGGAAAAAAAAAAGAAAGAAAAAGAAAGGGAAAAAAACCTGCTCCCTTCCCCCTCCCCCTGTTCACCAACCCACCCTCTCCCACTTCTTGGCCCTGGCATTCCCCTACACTGGGGCATAGAACCTTCATAGGACCAAGGGCCTCTCCTCCCATTGACGACCGACTAGGCCATCCTCTGCTACATATGCTGCTGGAGCCATTAGTCCCACCATGTGTACTCTTTGGTTGGTGGTTTAGTCCCTGGAGCTCTGAGGATACTAGTTAGTTCATATTGTTGTTCGTCCTATGGGGCTGCAAACCCTTCTTAACATAAAATTAAGACTGTCAGGGAATCTTCAGGGCGCCAAAGACAGTAATGTATAATAATGACTTTAAAATGACACTGAACCATCAACTATAGGTAAAGGTGAATGCATCATATTCTTTCTCAGAAGTAGAAAGAAAGAAACTTAAGAAAAATGCATCAGGGCCTGGGAACTGCCCCAGTGGACAGGGTACTTGCTGCACAAGGGTGAGGATGGGAGTTCAAAGCCTTAGCATGCACAGAAAAGGCAGGTAGGTGTGGCAGTTCTGACTGCAGTCCATGCACTCAGGAGGCAGAAACAGGGGATCCTCTGGGCAAGCTAGCTAGCTAACTGCAATCAGGGAGCTCTGGGTTCAGTGAGAGAGCACTCTTCAGTTAAAGAAAGTGGAGAACCATTACGAAAGGCATCCAAAGTTAACCTCAGATCCTCACACATGTACCTGCCCATGTGTATACCCATGTGCAAATATACTTAATGCATGCACACATCACACACATACACACACAGAGAGAATGTGTGTGTGTGTGTGTGTGTGTGAGAGAGAGAGAGAGAGAGAGAGAGAGAGAGTACCATCAAAAACACTGAAAACAAATTTGTGTCCATTTGAAGACAAACTCAACGGTCTGTAAGTTAATTTGTATGGAACATTCATTCTCCCCAGCACTCATGTAAATGAGCCGTGATGACAGGCTGCATGTAAACAGCTATCTCCACAGCCCTAGCAAACAGATTCTCTTGCCCTCATACTTTCATCTATTTTTAAAAAATAAGGCTACGCTCCTATTGACAATATTGTGGGAAAACTTGTCAGCCCTTGTCCCCTGATCACGCATATGAATATTTTATACCCAAGTGACAAGAAGCCATTTGAACTTGGCTTAGGGAACAAAACAAAGAAAGAAAAGGCACCGATGGAAAAAGAAACAATGGCATGTGAAGAAAATGCAAATGGAGAGCTGCCTTCAGGAGGTGGAAGGACTGTTTCTCTGAGTGGGTAAGGCAGTGTCTGGAAGGACAAACTCCAGAGGAAACCTGCTTTGCTTTCTCCTCCTTGTGCTTGGAGCTTCTGCATCAAATACCAAGAGAACAAGTTAAGTGTAGGAGGCTCAACCATTGGCTCACGGTCTCTGAGGTTTTGCTCTAACAAACCATGGCGGGGAGGATATGCTGATGTCACTTGCCTTTAAGACATACAGGAAACAAAGGATATTAGTAAAAGGAGGGGACTACGAGAAGATCCAGCCCCCAGGGATTTTGTTCCAGTGACCTTCCTCCAACCAGCTCTGATTTCCACAGCTCCCCCCAACTCCAAAAACGTCTGTTCAGATTTTGGATTAAATCGTTCATGAAGTCAGATCGCTCATGGTCTGTTAGTCTCTGGAGATACCATCATAGACACCAAGAGGTATGCCTTCCTCCTCTCCTAGGTATTTCTCAATCATCTGACACTCGGATTAACTGTCACAACCCTCCTGGGGCACAGGATCCACCCAGTTCAACGCACACATACAGAGAGCCTTCTGTTTCCCATCCCCTGGCAAGAATGAGTGGCCCATGGCTAAGCTTGTCAGTTTGCACCAGTGACACCAAGAGATGAGAAATTCTCCACTCCTGTTGATAACTGCAAAGCTGTGTTTGGGGCCATTAGCCGCTAAATCACCTCATAGAACAGAACTGAGCAGAGGAGGGAGCAAGAATCTCCACCAGCTGGGTGATGTCACCCAGCTCACCTCCGAGAGGCTCACTGCTCGGGCTGTTGCCGGACACATCATCGTTTCTGTGTAAGACAATGGAGTTTGGCTTCTGCTACGTGCAACTGAATGCATTCTGAGGAGCCAGCAAGCACTGGAAATGACCTAGGGGAAAGTCCCCATGCATTCAGAGGTATGCGCTTGGAGAGTCTTCAGAGTGCCTTGCTGCTCAGCTTTATTCATAGAGTCTCTATAGAAGTCTCCACTTCCATCTCTGTCTCTGTCTGTCTGTCTCTCTCCCTGTCTGTCTCTCTCTGTCTGTCTCTCTCTCTCTCTCTCTCTCTCTCTCTCTCTGTGTGTGTGTGTGTGTGTGTGTGTGTGTGTGTGAAAGATAGAGAACAGTTTATTGAAAACTAGCTTTAACTGAGGAAGAGAGTCAGAGAGAGTCAATACTTTCTACCTCTGCATTTCCATTGCCTAGTACTTGAAGGCAGACAAAAGGGGAAACTCCCAAATAGAAACATCTGGGAAGGGCATTGTATTGGTCAAGGTAGAATGTGTCCAAGTCTCTTGAAATGGATAGTAACAGGTATCTGTTGTCATACCTGCCCTGAATCATCTTCTCTCCTGCTAGAAGCATTTATGGTGCTCAGCGTCTGGGACAGCAATCCCTTATCTTTTAGATACTGCTGAGTGAACCCAGTAGGCTGGACTCAGATCTAGACAGTTAGTGTGGTCATCTTTGGGCCTTAATGAACGCATCCAAGGAAGTGTGGTCAGAACTAACACAGAAACTTTACTTATATAGACTTTGGCATACGAACTGAAAAAGGGATGCTGGTTCTACCCTCTACTGCCAATGGTGGCTTCACAGAGATGAGCCATCTACAGAGAGAGAGGCAGAGTCAAAACAGCAGGTCAAGGCCTTCCTTGAGCCCTAGAGTCCAGGCATCTGTGATGTTGCCTTTATCATTTACATGGGTTAGGGTTTTTTGTTTGTTTGTTTTGTTGTTGTTGTTTTGGAAAGTTGACAGATGTGTGGTGTCATCTGGAAAGAGGATTGTAAAAGGAGAAAATGCCTCCAAGAGATTGGCCTGTTGGGTTATTTTTTGATTGATGACTGATGTGGGAAGGCCCAGTCCAGTATGAGTGGTGCCACCCCTGGGCTGGTGATCTTTGATGGTGTAAAAAAGCAGACTGAGCAAGCCATGGGTACAAGTCAATAAGCAGATTTCCTTTATGATCTCTCCTTTAGTTCCTGCCTTGAGTTCTGACCATGACTTCCCTCAGTAATTCACTATAACCTGTGAAATTACTTTTCCTCCTCAAGTTATTTTTGGTTGTGGTCTTTATCATGACAAGAGAAAACCAAACTAAGACACCATGTGACTTCATTGTAAACTCCATTCTGTTGCTTGAGCCAAGTTCTTCCATCCACTGTTAATGTACTAGCAAAAAGTAGGGACTCAGAAAATATTTTTTAAAGACATGGAATGAAAGAAATATCTTAACAGTCCTTATAAAGGACTAGAAAAGCCATTTGGATGTTTTCCTTGGTTTTGTTGTTGTTTTGGTTTTCTTGTTTTGAACTCTCACTATGTAGCCCTGGCTAACCAGGAACTTGCTATGTAGACCAACGTGGTCTCAAACTCACAGTGATCTGCCCTGCCTCTGCTTCCAGAAAGCTGGAATCATTAAGGGTGCAACCCATCAAACCCAAATGTCTTGGGTTTTAAAACTTCTCAAACAGATTTAGTACATAGTACAATATGAATGTAGTTTTGTGGACTAGCCCACATCTAATAAACAAGTGAACTTTGGAGGTATAATCTAGTCTATGGTTGGATCTTTGATGTTTTTGAAAAAGGAGTATCATTAAAAATCATTTAAAAAATCAAATTCTTTGTAATGTCTTCCACTAACAACAACTGACTAAAGTAACAAACCAATTATCCTGTAGTGAAAAATCTCTGCTTTATGTCTCCACTATTATTTGTCCATATTTAAAATGCTAATAAAAACACTCTAGAAATGACTGATTTGTTGTTGTTTTTGTTGTTGTTGTTGTTACTACTCCTAGAGAAGGTGGTGTCTTAGACTTGTGCTCAAGCAGAGTTGTCATGTTCACAGAAATGAAAATATTATTTTTAATCTATTATTTTTAAACTCAAAAGTTGTTTAACCAGAATAATGTTATCTCTTTGGAGGTCAAGGTGAATTTGTTCTCTTAGAAGTAATCAATTTCTAATGACAGTGGTTTCTACTGATAGCCTCACACTCAAATATAAGCACGCTTTTCTTAAGCAAATGGAAGAAATCATCTTCATTGCCTCCGTATATTTTCTATGCAATTTATACAACTCATCATAGTACTATTTGGAGCCATTAGCAGGTATTTCTGTCTGTCTGTCTGTTTGTCTGTCTGTGTCTGTCTCTAGCTCCCTCTCCCCACTGGTTAACTGGGAGACATGGAATACTATTCTGGGTCTTGAAAACTCTCAAGGCACGCTAACATATTTTAGAATGTGAGAAGTCTTGCAGTTAGAGATAATCTGCTCAAATTTGCTTAGCCCAGCATTTCCCAAAGTTAACTTTCTCAAGATTAACTATAGCGTTTCACACCCCTCGGTACAACCCCACCTCCAGACCCCCCATTCCTCAAAGCAACTTTGGGAACAGCTTGCAGAACTAGCTCCATAAAGCAAAGTTTGGGGACTCTGCTTTGGTGGTTTCTATCTCCACAGATTTTGCTGTCTGAATAATATATAAGGAGTTTTGAGTGACAATTGCACCCATTTGAATATATCTTCAACTGACTCCAAAATTAGAAGTTTAAAATGCAAATTTTCAGAAAGCAAACTGTCTTTCCCATTTAGACATGTTGCTGAAATATATTTGATTTTGTATAGGCTCTTATCACTTGCCACCATATCCGCTATAGGTTATGGGATCAAAAGACTGATAAATATTGAACACAAATATGATTAGCTATGCTTCAATTTTATCTACTTAGAGATCCCTGATAATCTTAATATGATGACCGTACACTTCAGTTTGTTTATGTAGTTATATTTTGGTATATACCTCTTGAAACAATGGGGATAACAGGGCATCTTCATTCATCCTCTGTACAAGATGTGTACCGTACACCTGTGTTGGTATGATCAGGAGGACCTGACACTCTTTCAGCTGTGCCTCAGATATGGCAGCAGAGAATCTTCAAACATCATAGAAGCCAACTTCGCATTACTTGTCTTAAACAAGCTTTTCTACTTAGCTACTTGGCTATGCATTAAATCTTGGCATACACAGAACAATAAAAACAGGGCAATTTTGGAGGTATATCTCTGCTGGCTGGATTATGAAGATTAGCTTCTTAGCTGATGTTCAAAGAAGTCATTGAATGAAAGCACAATCAAAAAATAAACTACCCCCAAACCATTTCAATATCAACAGGAAATGGAGCAGACAGGATGTAGTCAAGATACCACTTTCTGCTACATACCATCAGCCCACATCACAAGGGATTACCACATTTAATTCTCTAAGGAATGTGAGAATCCAGCTCCAAGCAAAGCTTAGCATCAGAAAATGATATAATTATTCTCCTGGCAAAGGTGTACCTACAGAATACACAGGTTTGATGAAATTTCAAATTTAGGTTATTGGTATTAAGGATATTTTTAAGTGGGATGAGTTGAGGGTTTTTTCCTTTTTCTGTTCTTTTATTAAATAGATTCTTTACACATATAAAATAAAACATCCTGGTTATGGTTTCCCGTCCCTCTACTCCTCCCAGTTGCACCCTCTCCGACCCAGATGAACTCCCTTTCTGTCTCTTTCGTCTCTTATTAGAAAAGATCAGGCTTCTAAGAGAAAGTAATAAAATATAACAAAACTAAACATAATCAGATAAGGCCAAAAATGTTATATTGAAGTTGGACAGGACATACCCAACCAAAGGGAATGAGTCCAAGAGAAGGCACAAGAATCAGAGACCCACTTATTCGTACACACAGGAATCCCATCGAAACATTAAACTGGAAGCCATAATGTCACACAGAGGACCTGGTGCAGACCTGTGCAGGCCCCGTGCTTACTGCCGCACTCTCTGAGTTTATATGAGCTTTGCTCAAGTTGATTCAGAGGGTCTTGGATTTCTTATTAATTTTCTAGAATATCCTGACACCAGCCTCTGGAGACAGCAAGGTCTCCTCCTCAGAGCGACCTGTGCTTGTCCCCTTTTGCCTTGTCCCTCCATATAATTCTTATTTTCACTAGAGACTGAACTTGCCTATGTTGGCTAAGTGTGGCAATACTCTCAACTTCACACAAATCTTAAACTTACATTACTGTGTCCTGTTTCTCCAGTCACTGTCTATACATAGGGTGATTTCAGATAACCTAAGTACATTTTCCATGTTGGGAAAGAAAGTGATGAAGATAATAGAAACATCTGCTATTACTGAGTATCTTGTGCTTTCAAACAAATATTCAGATATACGTGGTTAGTCTTTCCAAAACCACCATATGCTGGCTCTTATTCTCCAATGAAGACATCTCTCCAGTGGAGACATTGGAATGATAGATAGCCTGCTCAGAATCACATAGTTAGAAAGGACCAAAAAAGTCCAGTGACAAGAAGTTGAATGGGAAGCCCCACTTTCTTATTTTGTGCATCTAGAATGCATTGGCTAGCTCTGAACTTGAAAGACGACTTGGTTCAGCTTTCTACATAGCTAGAAACCAGGCCTGGATTAAGATACAGAGGGACAACATTTTTTTTTAATTTTTTTATTAGATATTTTCTTTATTTACATTTCAAATTTTATTCCTTTCCTCTTTGAAGACCTGCCTATCCCATTCCCCCTTCCCCTGCTCACTAACCCACCCACTCCTGCTCTGCTGTCCTGGGATTCCCCTACACTGGGGCATCGAGCCTTCACAAGACCAAGGGCTTCTCCTCTCATTGATGTCCTACAAGGCCATCCTCTGCTACATATGCAGATGAAGCCTTGAGTTCCTCCTTGTGTACTCTTTGGTTGGTGGTTTAGTCCCTGGGAGCTCTGGGGGTATTTGGCTCATATTGTTGTTCCTCCTATGGGGCTACAAACCGCTTCAGCTCCTTGGGTCCTTTCTCAAGCTCCTTCATTAGGGACCCTGTGCTCAGTCCAGTGGATGGCTGTGAGCATCCACTTTTGTATTTGTCAGGCACTGGCAGAGCCTCTCAGGAGACAGCTATATCAGGCTCCTGTCAGCAAGCATTTGTTGGCATCCACAATAGTATCTGGGTTTGGTAACTATATATGGGATGGATTCTCAGGTGGGACATCACTGGATGCCATTTCTTTTAGTTTCTGCTCCAAACTTTGTCTCTGTATCTCCTCCCATGGGTATTTTGATCCCCCTTCTAAGAAGGACCGAAGTATCCACATTGCTGTCTTCTTTCTTCTTGAGCTTCATGTGGTCTGTGAATTGGATCTTGGGTATTCCCATCTTCTGGGCTAATATCCACTTATCAATGAGCACATACCATGAGTGTTCTTTTGTGATTGAGTTACCTCACTCAGGATGATATTTTCTAGTTCCATCCATATGCCTAAGAACTTCATGAATTCATGGTTTTTAATAGCTAAGTAGTACTCCACTGTGTAAATGTACCATATTTTCTGTATCTATTCCACTGTTGAAGGACATCTGGGTTCTTTCCAGCTTCTGGCTATTATAAATATGGCTGCTATGAACATAGTGGAGCATGTGTCCATATTACATGTTGGAGCATCTTCTGGGTATATGCCCAGGAGTGTTATAACTGGGTCCTCTGGTAGTACTATGTCCAATTTTCTGAGGAACCACCAAACTGATTTCCAGAGTGATTGTACCAGCTTTCAATCCCACCAGCAATGGAGGAGTGTTCCTCTTTCTCCACATCCTCACCAGCATCTGCTGTCACCTGAGTTTTTGATCTTAGCTATTCTGACTGGTGTGAGGTGGAATCTCAGGGTCGTTTTGATTTGCATTTCCCTGATGACTAAGGATGTTGAACATTTCTTTAGGTGTTTCTCAGCTATTCAGTATTCATCAGTTGAGAATTCTTTGTTTAGCTCTGTACCCCATTTTTAATAGGGTTATTTGGTTCTCTGGAGTCTTAACTTCTTGAGTTCTTTGTATATATTGGATATTAGCTCTCTATCAGATATAGGATTGGTAAAGATCTTTTCCCAACTTGTTGGTTGCCGTTTTGTCCTATTGACAGTGTCTTTTGCCTTACAGAAGCTTTGCAACTTTATGAGGTCCCATTTGTCAATTCTTGATCTTAGAGCATAAGCTACTGGTGTTCTGTTCAGGAAATTTTCCCTGTGCCCATGTGCTCAAGGCTCTTCCCCACTTTCTTTTTTATTAGTTTCAGTGTATCTGATTTTATGTGGAGGTCCTTGATCCACTTGGACTTAAAGTTTGTACAAGGAGATAAGAATGGATCAATTTGCATTCTTCTATGTGCTAATTGCCAGTTGAGCCAGCACCATTTGTTGAAAATGCTATCTTTTTTCCACTGGATGGTTTTAGCTCTTTTGTCAAAGATCAAGTGACCATAGGTGTATGGGTTCATTTCTGGGTCTTCAATTCTATTCCATTGATCTACCTGCTTATCATTGTATCAATACCATGCAGTTCTTATCACAATTGCTCTGTAATACAGCTTGAGGTCAGGGATGGTGATTCCCCCAGAAGTTCTTTTATTGTTGAGAACAGTTTTCACTATCCTGGGTTTTTTTGTTATTTTAGATAAATTTACAAACTGCTCTTTCTAACTCTATGAAGAATTGAGTTGGAATTTGATGGGGATTGCATTGAATCTATAGATTGCTTTTGGCAAGATGGTCATTTTTGCTATATTAATCCTACCAAGATGGTCATTTTTAATATATTAATCCTACCAAGAGAGACAACATTTTTAACTGACTTGCCCAAGTAGAAGTTTAAGAAGGACATGTCTTTGGATATAAAATAAAATCAGCCAACAGCTGGGAATATAGCTCAGTTGAAACACTTAACTTTTTTTTTTTGCAAAAAGCCCAAGGTCCAATCTCCAGCATCACATTAACTGAGTACACTGAAGTCCACCTGAAGTCTTAGCAAGCACAAGGAAAGGACAGGAAGAACAGAAGTTTGAGATCATTCCTGGCTACATATCAAGTGTGAGCCTAGACATCACATTCCATCTCAAAAAATACAAAATGATAAAATAATTTTAAAAAAGCTATTCAAGTAGTATGTTAATGTCTGAGGAATGGACAATGGTGCTGGAATACGCATGTGTGTGTGTGCGTGTGTATGTACAAGCATGTGAGTGTGTCTGAGTGTGTATAACTCAAGACTAAGACTTTGTGTGCTCCCAAAGTGATAGTTAATAGACCATCAAGAGGCAGAAACTGAGGCTGAGTACAGCTGTCACCCTCCAGAGGTGAAAAGCCCCGACTTTCAACTTACCTGCTTTTCATTTTACTCAGAAAATTGTCTTGATCAGATGGGATCTTCCTATTTTGCACATACATTTTTTAGATATCATATAGTCATATTTCTATGAAAATATAAATAATTCAAATAATTCTGAAAAAGAAAGGCCTCAATTACTGTATATTACAATTTGAGAAAAAAATTAAAGTTAAGAGAGAGCTGACAGTCGGATCATAAGTATTACGGGAAGTTTCTCATGTCTTCTCTCCTTCTCCAGAGGTTCAAACAGATTTTTTTTTTTTAAGGGGTAAGGGCAGAAGTTTAAGGTCTGGCTGGGGAATAAAGACCTGTTCTGTCTGACACTTCCCAATTCAAATCTAACATTTATCAAATGATTCATAAGTACTGCTTTTTTTTTTTTTAAGGGAGCTGGCGGGCTGGGTATATTAAGCATTCATTATTATAAATTTGTATGTTAAAAACCCAGGATCTTTTCAGTAAATATGCAAAGGTTTCTCTGACAATTTCTCTCTTTCTTAATAAAGCCGCCTCTCCCTGAAATATTTTACATAAACCCCTTATATCTAAAGTGAATTGCTGGCATCTGGGAGTTCAAAGTCTCCCCAAATTCAGATCAGGGGAAATGCTACATAATTATAGCTCATTTGAGAGTAAGTCATAAAGTAATCAAAAATGTTTCGAACCAAAAAAGTACCATCTTCGAATGACATTTGAGCTAAACAAAGAGCTGCTGGCAATTACACTTTTCTAGCAATTTCTTATTCATAAGCTGAGAGGAAGGGTATGCTGCCACTGCTTTGAGAACATCTACATCAGTCAAAATGGGCAATAACTGGACACAACTGGCCAACACAATGTGAAAAACCAAATGCTTTAATGAGGCTATGAAGAACAACAGTTCAATTATCTCATTGGATACATTAATATCAATCATAATATACAGTGCTGTGGACCATACAGAAAGTATTGCTGTGCTCAACAGCAGGGCTGTTATTGACATTACAGTAGCAAGTGTCTGCAAGAGACAGTCATTTGTTGTCTTTGTCAAGAAGTTGGGTATTTTCTATACTATTATCAACATCAACTTCTCCCCAGTGCATTTTTTTTCCAAAAATACTAACAAGTTACATTCCTTTGTGCTTTGTTTATATCTTTTAATGTCCTGTCATTTGTTTAGTCTTATTGCTTTATTGTTTACAAACAACCAAACTGAACTGTGTCATGTTCTGGGTATGACCAGATTGCTTGTATAGTTTTTGGCAAAGTCAGAAGGTTTGGTATTTCCATTACCTTACCCAGAGGCAGGTGGGTAATTTTGGTATTTTGAGCACTCTAAACGGAGGTCCAACCCTGAGACACAACTCTGCACCCAGCGGCTGGGGAGTGGCAAGAATCATTCTTTCCTTTAAAACGGTGAGCAAAAACACTGCCTCTTGGCTTCACCAGTCCCTGAAAGAATCCACATTCTGGCTGGCACAAAAGAAATAAATAAAACCACTCCCTATGTTGTCGCCTCTGAATTGCTTGCCTGCCTCTCCCAGCAGCTGCGTCTTGTGAGGAAAGTGCCTGGGAAGCCAGTGATGGCAAGCTCAGAGGCGACACGCCAAGGTAATGGTGCAATATGCCATACTTTCTCTCAACAAAGCTTCCTAGAAAGTTGTTCCGCCTTGGCCACAGTCAGGTAGCCGTGGGTTAGCCAACTTTGTGAAACCTTGTTCAATTGTTTAAAAAGGAAAAAAAAAAAGAAAATGTCAGAATCAGCTAAAAAAAAACCTAGCATCATAGCATTGCAATCTTCAACTTCTGCATCCAGCCCTCCTCTCCCCCACCACACACACATAAATATGAAGAGAAAAACAGACAATGCTATGATTGTATCAGTGAACACTATGGTACAATTATCTTTTTCATGCACATTTGCATTTCTATTCTAGGAAAAGAGTCACACACTTAAGGGAGTCGAAAGAATGGGAACTTATTTTCCCTACCCCCTTAAGTAGTAAAGCTACAAGACTGGATAGCATCATCAGTGTTTCCAGAGATTTGCATTACCCAACATGCATGGGAACTGCGCTTGACTCTCACCAAGGCCATCCATTCATACATCTGACAATCACTGCTCTTGGATCTCTCCATCACCCATCACCAATTCACATTTGACATTTAAACACTTAAAAAAAAAAAACCCTCCTGAAAAAGGTTTCCTGATGAAAGAATTTGGCACTGTCAGTAAAATATATTTCATATTAAAAATATCTGAAGGGAAATTGGAAGCTCTTAGAATGTCTACAGAGGCACCATGCTACGTCTTCCTTCTTCACTCCAGATTCCATCTTGAAACTTTCTCCTATTTTACAGTTCAGTCAGTGCTGGTCCAAAAAAGACTGCTGAGATTTTAAGGCACTTCATTCTGAAAGGATATGCTTTATGCCACTCACAATTCAGTCACAGGCTGCTACTGAGAAATTCCATTAGACAGCCTGGCTTATACCAGTATGTATCACCTGCACAAAACATCTAGACTTAATACATATAACTCTACAGATATTGCATAGGGTTATGCAAGTAGGTAATGCACAGAAACTAGCTTTACAATGTTGCCACTTGGTCAAAATGTTGTTATCAAGTAATCTGCCAATACAGTATTTCTCTCTTTAAAAAGAATCCAGTCAGTTTACTGAAATAAAGCCCAATTGAAATGACCATCATGGGCATGGTAAATGCTATGGCTATCAATCTTCAAGAATATAGTTATTTTCATATCCTAGAAATGCATGTGTAAGTATTTTTTCTAGAAAGCCTGGTTGTTAACCTATTAATACTATACCTTAAATGTGCTGAAAAACAGTTTCAAGTGATAGTGGAATATACAAAATATTTGCAAAGCTCTCTTTGAACACAAGACCTTGCATAAAAGTAGTCTTTCTTGGGTGTACAAAGAATGCAGAGAACCACCAGTGAGTTGTAAAAGTATCCAAAACTCACCATTTTAAGATGCATATTCTTACAAATTAATACAAACACTGAAAAAAATGATGATAATAAAGAATCTATACAATTAAAATGGCTAAAACATAATTTAAAAATAAAAATAGTAAAGCCAATTAGAAATGTGCCCAGTTCAGTTGTCTTTATCAAAAGCAAATTGGAAAAAAAAAAGTGAAACAAACTTCCGATGCTCCTCAACATTTTACTCAGAGAGGACATTCATTTCCATTTCAAAAAAATCTTATGAAAAATTGAATCACACTTATGAGGAAAACTATAACTATGCCCAATAAAAGCTAGCAGGTCAGATCCTATGTTTCATGCCTTGGTCTAATAACTTCTTTCAGTTTGGGTTAGCATAAGTTACATTTTCTAGCCAGACAATCCTCATGAAAATGACTGCTAGATTTATTTGTCTGTATGTAATATAATCTTCTTTTATGCAGTTTTCAGTACAAAGATATAGTAACGCTGGGAGGGCACTGTGTCTTTAAGGCAGTACCAGGGAATCAACACATTGATAGAGTGAGAAAGCCTTGGATGTCTTTTCCACCGATGTCATTGTCGTCGTCGTCTTCCTCCTCCTCCTCCTCCTCCTCCTCCTCCTCCTCCTCTTCTTCTATCATAATTATCACTATCTTCTTTGTTTTCGTCTTTTGGTTGCTTTACATTCATGTAATTAAACCTTACATGTTAATTTCAAAGGAGGTCACAGACAGACAAAGCTCACACCAAGTTTTCCCCTGAATGAAAACAGACAGACACTTACTTCTCTGAAGCAAAAAAAATCCCCTTGCTCAGAAAGCTCACGTTTCGAGAAATCAGTTCACAGATACTGCACGCTGAAGGTACAATACTTAGGAGGCCTTTGTAGTTGTAAAATAGAATATACAAGTCTGGCTCACAAAATTCTAAAAATAAAATATATCCTGGGCTACTGATAAAGCACGAAAAATTCATATTAAAGGAAAATTATCAAGAAAACCTCTTCAGGTAAATTATAAAGTCTACTGAAGAAGAGAGGAAGCAGTCCGTGCAGATGCAGAACAAGGCAGGCTCGCTAACACGCATGCTCTGTTTCTTCTGCGCTCATACTGCTCCTCCGGCTGCTTGTTTTCGAAGCTCCTGGGGACACTGATGACAGCAGTGGGTCGGTGACACCAACAGGTGAGAGGGCATCGTCCATCAGGATGTCTTCCAAGTTGGAGCCCATCTTCCTGGGGATGCTGTAGGCTGGGCTGCTCTCCGGCATGGTGCCGAGGTTGTTGGTAAAGGTGATGGTACCGTCCGTGAGATCCAGAGTCGTTGTACATGTCAGGTCTGCCTGGTGCTGTACAAGTTCCTGGCTGCAGTTCTCAAGAACTGGTTCTTGCTTGATGATCCGATTCACTAGATCAGGTGAGCAGAGACCAGTAGATGGGATAAGGGAAAGTCCATGCGCTCTAGCCTGCATCTCGAGCTCCTATGATAAAGTCAAAGTCAGACAGTTAAGTAAGCTATGTGCCAGCTACATTGAAACTGTGCAGGCAGTGTTAGGTGCGGTTACCCAAATCCATGGACTATATATCCCCGTTAGTGTCTCTACCTAAGGTTTCAGAGGATAAGGAGAAGCCAGTTCTAACAAAGGGGCCACTGTAGTACCCATGTTGATGATCAGGGGGACTGCATGTCGGCTGACATGTGGTAACATCATGTGGAGCTCTCTAGCCCTTGTATTCTACCGTACTGTGAACCCAAGACTGCCTTTAATGACTGAAGTCTATTTTCTGTTTTTAAAACATCAGACCCAGGGACAACTATAAATTGTCAAAACAAAGTTTGCTACTTTTAAAAGATAAATTCTGCATTTCCCAAAGACAGATAGTATTAGTATAAAGGAATACCCCTTTAGTTGGTATATATTTTATTATGAACTATAAGTAGAAACACCCTTACAGATATTAATGATTAAGATTAAGATATTAATGGTTAAGATAAGCACCCAAGTCAGACTGGCCATCATCAACAAAACAAAACAAAACAAACAAACCCCATCTACAGCAAATGCTGGCCAATGTGCTGTGGGGAGTCAGGGATCCTCACCACACTGCTGGTGGACATGTGAACAGATACCATTAACAGCCAGTGTGGGGCTTCTTCAAAGAACTAGAAACAGAATTAGCCCATGGCTTCCCCATTCTGCCCCTGGGTACTTTCTTGAAGGGTTCTATGTCAGCAAACACAGAGATGCTTGCACATCCATGCCTGTGTGTAGCTGTGCTGATCACACTGGCCAGGATGCAGTTGACCTAGATGTTGGTCAGCAGATGAGCTGATAGGGAAACCGTGACACATCTACACAGAAGAGCTGTATTCAGTGCCAAAGCAACACTGAAATCGTTTGCAAGAAAATAAATGCAACTGGAGATCACCAAGTGAAATAAAATAAGCCTGACCATGGCAACTACTGTTCTCTCTCATATGTGGAATCTTTCAAGCTTATATATATGTGTAAGACATGACAGTAGAAGAGAACACTACAGGAAAGGATAAAGAGGGCCGATGGAAGGAAACTGGGTGAGACAAGACAGCACCAGGGGATGGCAGATATGTGAGCAAAGTCTAGCATACATGCATGAAAATGGCACAGGGAAGCCCATCTTTTTGTCCAAGGCATATATGCTAATAAGAATATAAAACGGGAGCTAACAGAAATACAATGCTGAGCAATGTGTAATACGATGGTATATAAACTGCTTAGGAGATATTTTAAGATCTCAAGGGAGATGGCGATGGTTTCTCAACAGCTACCAAGTCCCAGGCGATCCCCTGATTTTAGAATGGGTGTGCTACCCACATTTTAATCTCCATTTTCAGTGAGACCGTGCTACACAGTTGTTAGTCCCCAGTTTCAGGGCAAGTGTGTTGCACACATTTCAGTTCCTAGTTTCTGCATGAGTGTGCCACATACTTTTCAGTCCCCACTTTCACGGTGACCATGTACATGCGCACTTTTTGGTTACCTCGTAGCACTGCAAAATGGGTTTCTGGAGGGACTGTAGTGACAAGGCCCTCATGAGCATTGGCATGGAATGGGAGGGAAGGGAGGCTTATCTAATCTAATGCCAAGGTCTCTATAAACCGTGCAGTGTCTACTAGCACTGTGCATTAGGAAGGCTTGGAGTCCTGAAAAAAATCGAACAAACCATTAGTAAGCTGTTAAGACATAAATACTCAATATATACTGTTTGGGTGTGACCAAAACAGTAGGCATTTCTTCTGCATTCTGGATGGGATGAAGAAGTTACTAAGACATCAATGGTGCCAGGAAGTAAAGTTTCGGGGGTGGAAGCAAACGTTCTCCAGGTTCTGAATGCACAACCAGGGTTCCAGGAGATGTGACCCACCTCTCCCTGGCAGAGGGAGATTACTATCTCTTAATTCAGCAAGGTGCCTTGGAACCATGTCATCCCCTCCCTGTCTCTGACTTCTGATGAATCCCCATATTCCTAAGTTGAACATCAGGGATTCCCTACTGATACCCCAGTTCTCCTTCTGTATGTTAATGCCTGCCAATGTTTGTGATAAAACAACATATTAAAATAAAATATAGAGGGGAAGTATGTCCTTTGGGATAGGAAAAGCACTTTGTACATGACACGGCCTCTCAACCTGGCCGACAAGTGTGGGGAAAACCGTGGCTGGTCTGTGTTCCAATGCTTGGATCTGTGAGCTCCTGCTCTGGAAGAAGTATAAGTCAGAGACACAGGAACATGTGATGCCAGATCTATGTCTGCCTGCTCCTTCAGACCAGCTCCAGAAACAAGCCTCTCCAGGCATCATGCTGGAGCCCTGGGCCATTTAATAAAACAATTCCCCTGATAATAAGGCCTCCTGTTCTTTCTTCCATGAAGATTTCTGCATGCACCACTGAGACTGAAATAAAGGAAAAGCCTCGGGCCTTGGCTGGAAACTCGGGCTCTTGTAGCTCCACACCAATATGAAGAGTAGCAGAGCAGTTTGTCTTTTCAAAAGAAATAAGCAAATACATTAACTAGGGGAGACACAAACATCTTACTGTACCCCTTTGTTGTCTAACTAGAAGTGCTTATCAACAAATTAAAATAGTTACTTCAGTTTCTAAAATGAGCTGTTAAATCTTGTAGAGAGCTCTGAGGCCTTATGGCACTGTAGAGCTTGCCTAATTCATGATTTTTTTTCCCTATAACATAGAAAAGTGGTAGAGCCAGCCTCACAGTCAACAAAAGAAAGCCAAGGGGGCACTACCACGGAATTCCCAAGGCCCAAATTCCACAAGATTCATATTTAAAAAGAATGTGGGAGTTTGAAACCTCAACATAAGGTATGACTAAGCTTCTCCTTAGAAAAACTGGCTATATTTTAATAATTTAATCAGGGAATAACATGAGCTACCTTACAAATGGATACACTAAGTAACAGAAATTAAATACCTAAGGCCATTTTATAGAAGGGATATAATATAAGACAAATAACAGCTTAAAGGAGGGAGAAGGAAGTATGGGGTACGGGGAGTAAAGAAAGATGCTTAATTTACATCCAGCCTCTGTCTAGAGGTTTCCTAGATTCTAAAGCCCAGGCCTAGAGGAGGACCACCTTCTGCCTCCTGTCCTCATGGCTGAGGATCAGTGCAGGCACAGCAAATATGCTGTTAACTTTCCAGGAATGTGTGAAGTGTTTAGGAGCACCAGGAAGATGGGTGTTCAATGACCATGGTATACACCCTTAAGCAGAATGCAGTATTAGATTCACTCATACTGAGCATCCAGCCAGGAGTACTAACTTCTGCCTGGGTCTGCTTCTCTGATACCCAGGCAGCGTGTTATGACCTTCTTGGCTGTAAGAAGTATATACAATGCCTCTTATGATGCTTGGGGGACAGGGTAAGATGAAAAGTCCCCAATGAAAGTGACAACACTGTAAAGGAATAAGACATTTAACAGACTATAATTCAGAGGGCTACCACAAAAAGCCCTTGACCTTGGCTCAGTCTCTGGGGAAAGAGCCTGCAAGCAACTGATTTACCAATCTGTTCACCTTGTCCAAGAGTGGCTGCAAACATGCCGTCAATATTAGTTTGGAATTGCCAGCAATGTTTTACCAGTAGGTAAACTCACAATTATGGGACCGACAAACAGGAAGGACCACCTATATTAAGACTGTCTCCAGCTCCCTCAGGGCTCACTACATTGCCCTTCCTCTTGTCCTGAAATCAGTTTCCATGGCAGAGGGAGGATACCTGTACTCTGAGCAGCAGATGCCGGTTAGCATGCTCCAGCTTCTTCTGTCGGTTTTCAAGGTCCTTAGCTCGTTGCTGTTCCCGTTGCAACTTCCGGATGTAGTCCACAGAGGCCTTAAGAATGGTTCCCTTGTTCCATCGCATGTCTCTGTGATGAGACAAGACAATGGACCCTTTCAGGAATTAGGAGTTCAAAGACAATTCAGTGTTTGATGTATAGCTGGAAAGGCAATTACAAATAAGTAATGGCTAGATCCCATTAAGTGCTTACCCCACATTGGCCACTGGTCACTTATTTAGTATATAGCATTTCACTTTCTCCTGGTGAATACCTTACATAAGGTGGAGACATTGTGCAGGTGTTGAAACCAGCACAGTATAATTCCATCTAGATCACAGACCTCTCACTAGGTGAAATCTATTATTTATGTGTGTGGATTACTATATGTCATGCATAAACTATCTTAAACAGTTGTATATACCTGGGACTATAAAGACTTAGTCTCTGGGACAGGATAAAAAGAACCAAAGTCCTGTGAGACCCCACCACTTGAAAACACCATCTTGAATTTTCATCATGAATTATTATGGGCATCATCTAGCCTCTCTCTGTATCCATTTTCTCATCTGTGAAATGATGACACTATGTGCTTTTGAGCAGCTTTGTAAATGAGTAACTAATTCAAAGGAGATGCTTTATATGAACTTGAGATTATCGTTCAGTACTGGACCAAGTCCTGTGTTAAGTGTCTAACAGAACAATGGCAGCTCTCATGGTTAGAAAGCTGTTGAGATTCTGCCCTGGATTTCCAACCTCAATGGCTGCCAACAGTGTGACTTTCAGCTTCATCCTTGTGGATGAACGTGAATGAAAGCTGGTCTAACATAAGCTAGGGCCATCTGGGAAGAGGAAACAGCAATTCAGAAAATGCCTCCCTCGGATTGGCCTGTAGACACACCTGTGGGAACATTTTCTTGATTAATGATGGTGGTAGGTTGGCCCAGACTGTCTGGGCTGTGACACCTCCAGGAAGATGGCCTGGAGAAATTTAAGGCAGGAGGCTGAGCAAGCTTTGTAGAGCAAGCCAGCATTTCTATATGCCTCTGCTTCAGTTCCTGCTTCCAGGTTCCTGCCTTGAGTTCCTTCAGTGATGGACTTTGATTGAAACACAAAAGCCAAGTAAAACTCCTCCTACCCAAGAGGCTTTCTTGTCAATATTTTATCACAGCAATGGAAAGTAAACAAAGACAACGTTACAGTAAAAATCTTTGAGTACCCCAGAACAAACAATGGGGAATAAACATTTGTGGAAGTAATCTTTCCAGTCCCTTTAGTAGACAACTGTCACAGTGATGATGACTACAGTGATAAAATAAAAATCTCTCTGAGGTAAATAAAACTGTCAACCCCATCACCTACAGCAACTAAGAGCTGATCAGAAGTGTCATATGGAATAGGTGAGGGGCGGGCCATTTAAACGAGCCACCTGGCCACTGATCCTCATATGGGTTGGCTGAGGAACAAAACAGACATTCTCCAAGGAGAAGAATAGCTACACCCTCCCCCGCCCCACCCCAGAGAAGCCCCTGACGTGGGTCCCCAGTGTCTGAGCACCAAAAATGGCAGTCCAGGGAGGTGTCCTAGGATACTCAGAGTGAGCACTGAGACCGATTCTCAAGGCTAAAACGAGAAAGCAAGAAAAGCTGTAGCAGACAGCCAGAGACACAACTGTAATGGACCATGCCTCATACAGGCCACCAAAGAGAGAAGCCAGAGCCAGGCTTCTCAAGCCAAGCTGTTGGCCACTCAATTCTCAAGACATATTTCTCTCAGGCATCTAGGGGGATGACTACTTGAGATTCAATCAGTTGTGTTTCTTGGCTAAAATAGAGTCAAACGTTATGTTTTGGGTAATTTAGGGGAATCTTTCTTCATGGTCAAGTATATACTAAAGTACACTCACTCTGGGGAAGGAGCTGGGACTGTAATCAGGTAAAGTGTGTCTCTATTTCAGTTCCAAGGCACACTCCAAATACCTGGTTTGGAAAACCCATAGTGCGGTTTTATCTTAAGACAATGTCCACCATGCAAACTCCCTATGAGCCCCTGCTATAAACACGCAAGCATTCAATTCTGATGGAAGAGACATGTAAATCCAAGCTTTACGCTAGAGCCCCCTAACTTCATAATCTGTTACTGAAGAGATTTGCATGCTACAGTTTTAAAAGAATACGCTAAAAAAGGGAGAAAGCTGATAAAGAAGAGGAATTGGGAATTCAATTTCAACTATCATGCAAGACTGACTATAGGAAATGAAGGTCACAGCCTTTAGGAGGATAAATTTGTGCAGCACAATGGAGAAGCTGGATGTCTCCAGCTTCAAAATGCCTCTCCTTGAAGCCTGGGAAGCCAAAAGTGTTAGAAGGCAGAAGCGGCTGCACATTTATCAAAACCACCTCACAATAGGTAATGGTTTTATTTTATTTTGCTACAAATTCCCCGACAATAATGTGAGTCGTGAATTTAATAAGCCTTGAATGAATAATGCTTGATTGCATCTTTACTTTTTATTAGATAGCTAAAAGGTCATATTCAAAGGCTAATTTCATAGAATGCCTGTGGGGGCCATTAAAATATATACATCCCCCCAGCTCTTCATCTCAAATGGGCCAGTTTCTAATGGATAAAAATTGTATATTTGTTGACCAGTTTGCTGACGTGGCAGATAACGTGGTAGGAAAGACTTGAAAATGATCTGTTAGCTGTAATCTCCAAGAGAGGAGGTATAGAAGACTGAAAACTGAAGCAGAGATCAGCTGACTTGTAGCTTGCAAGAGGATTCACCATTGCTTTTTCCCCCCTCAATTGGTAAAACACACACAAAGACTATACAAGTTTTCATAAAAACTATTGACCTTCTGCTTTTCCAGTATCCTTGAACTAGACATTTCCAGCGTCTGTTCATCAATGCCCTCTTAGAGATGCTACGTAGTTGGGGTTCTTCCATGCCACACATCTTGCCTTAACAGCTATTGGGATCTTGTATGCATGACCCTGAAAGGCTGCCTTAAGTCCCAAGCTCAAAATTTTCTGCCGAGTTCTCAGATTCCCATAAACCCTATCCCCCACATTCAAAGCTAACTACCTCAGGTCGTACAATTCAGTACATTTCTCTTGAAATTTTAGTCCGGTGAAATTAAGCAGAGGAAGTGCTTAGAAAAAGGAAGCGAGGGGTGAGAAGGGAGAGAGAGTTCTTTAATTTCTCATATGAGAAAACGGAAAGGTGTGGAAGTAGATGATGCAGATGAACATGCGATTATACTCACGGATCACTTGACTTGGGGATCAAAGTACCTAGCTCCTTAATGCGGTCATTTATGTTAAATCTTCTTCTTCGTTCAACTTCAAGAAAAGAGCATGGGAAAGGCCATTAGCGACCGTGGCGCACACGTTCAGCACATCTCATTAAAGGCATGTGCAACACTGACTTCACCAGCCAGGGCAATGTAAACTTGAGCCCGCTTCACCCTGTGCATATCATCCTTTTTGCTACTGGAGGGGAGTGAACTTCAAGAAGGGATGAGCTGCCTTTGGAGTCCCCTCATTTATGAAGCTCTTAGGTAGGCAGTTTCCCCACTTCATTCTGTAATGGCCCTGAAACCAGGGCAGGATCCTCAGCTACACATCAACATTGGACACATCTGTATTGTACTTGTTTAACTAAAGAGAAAACAAATTTGCGCTCACAAAATGTGCACGGATCTGTAATGACACAATTCAAATAAAACCAGCAACAACAATTTAGCACATTTTGGGCAGCGCACACCTGCTCATGCACAGCAGCAGAATTACTTTTGATGCTGAAATTTAAATTTTACATAATTTTTCTGGCCACAAGATATCACTTTTATTTGGATTTCTTTTTACCACTTAAAATAATAAAACATTTGGTTCTGCTCATGAGATATATTAAAAGCTCCTCTTCTAGCCCAGGACTGACAAAAATAAATATACCCGTTACATATGTAATTTCAGATTCCTTAGTGGCCATGTCAAGCTAGTAAAAGGAAAGACATTAAATTAACTTTAATATTCCATTAAATCCATTTTCTATAAGCCATTATCATTTTAACAGGTAATGAATATAAAAAATTAAATTAGAAGGTGCACATTCTTTTCTTCACACTAAGCTTTCAAAATCAAAATATTTTACACTTCAGCAAATTTTTGTGTTTAACACTAAAGATCAATCCCAGTGCTTTGCACATGCTAGGCAAGTGTTTCACAGGCCCAGCTCCCAGGCCAGCTCCCAGGCCAGCACAGCCAAATCTGGGCTAACCACAATTCAGATGCTCTAGGCATTAAATGGCAAGTAGCTACCACACTGGACAACATACATCTCCACCATGCAACCTGTAAGCATCCTCATCCTGTAGTCTATACCCACCAGAGCTATCACTCTTGGGGGATAATGACCTAAGATAGTAAATGTTTTCAATTTGCCTAATCTAACACATAAATCCCAAATAAGTTAAGGTCTAATAAAATGGGCTTACTTTCAGTGCCCTAACATTTTATTTATATCTGCCCCCTAATATTTTGCATGTGTTGATAACTAATGTTATTCATAATTTTCCCAAATACAAATTACCATTTGTCTTAGCTGAGTAATTATTCCAATGATTAAATATAAATAATTTATATTATATATGCACACAAATATATACCTATATATAATGCTAATTTCTACCATAAGAGTTCTAGAAATTAAGAAACATTCATAGAAATACTACATAACAGCCAATGGTGCTGATGAAGGGAATCTTAAACATGAGACCTCACAATTTTCAGCTCAGCTTTGCCATACCTCAGGCTAAATGGTAACTTACCTCATTAGTATTGACATCCTTTCAAACATCTAGGCTGGAACACTGAAATAGGCTCCACGCCAGTCTCCCTCCATCTTCTCCATCTATCATCTAATGTCTTTTATCGTTAAAATATTTCCTCCTCTATTTTCTGCTCTAGCATCTCTCCCGTTTCCTGCCATGGAATGCCACGCCTGTCTGGGTTTATCTTACCTGTCTTCACTGGCACCTGTGAGTCCCACAAGCCTACTGCGCCCTCTACCATTTGACCAGGGGGAGGGACTCCGTTAAGTCCCAAGTGAGGTTATGTCAACCCCACCCCCACCACTTTCCATTTTATCCAAGGGGAAGTCAAGTCCTTGAGGTGTCCTACAAGGACCCGGTGGCCCTGTTCTGTCCATATCACCCTTCACCCTTCCAGTGTGACAGCATCTTCTCTGGCAATGGACCTGTGCTCTTCCGCTTTGTCTCCACTGATGCTGTTAGTCCCACATCCAAGGCAGACATGCATTGGCCATCTTCCTCAGCTATCCCCTCTGCCTACAGCACTCTTCCTCCAGGGCCCTAAAGGTGCCATCTCTTCCTGTAAGTAGCAACTCCAGTTTACCTATATGAGTTCCCAGGTTATCCTATTCAAAATGACCCATGTCCCCCATGCCTATTATAATACTATGTTCACTGAACTCCACTTCCTCTTCTCATGGAACTATGAATCTCATATGTATTGTTCACCTATTATTTGTCACCTTTGCATTACCAGGCAACTACATGAGGTGGCATGGTAAGCATGACAAGAGTCTCTTTGCTAAACAATCCCACTCCTGCCTTCTCTCACTTCCTTGCATGCTTCTGGGTTCTCTCGCTGTCAACATTTAGAGATGCCACGGCTACCTTTTTGGGCAGGATTTGCCTCTTCAAACAGTTAGTATAAAAGTGATGTGACTTTATAAAACTTAATAAAAAAAAGCACCCTAAAGTGTATGAAGCTAAAGGTCAAAGGAACCCTTAACAATACCAGTATCTACATGCCTGGGGCAACTATCACAGACAAGCTGGTCTCAGGATCTTGGCCAGTGGACCCACAAATCCAAATAGGTACATTCCTCTAGTGTGTTTTCTTTCATAATGGGGTATGATAGCAATCATTATCCTTCTCGTTCATCTCAGTGATTAGTATGTGGCTCCTGACATCTGACTTGAACATACCTACCGGTAGTAAACCTGTTTGTCCAATTCGCTTCACTAGACAAGTTTCTTGTATCAAACTGGAACTCAATAACTTGTAATGGTGGAAAAAATAACTAAACACATTAAGGCATTCACTTGCACATTTCAGCAAAATCCTAAAGCTAAATCCTAAAAAGGGAGGGCTGAGTCAAGGTCAACTGGACCCTGAGAATTACTTCCCAGGAGTTAGCCAAGACTTGAAAACTGTATTCAGGGCTCTCCAACTGAGAGCTGAGCCCAGCTGCAATTTACTGACAAGGTTGAGTGAGGTCTCTGTGGGGCCCTGAACACGAGGACCATGGTTGACAGGATCACCTTCATTTCTGACGTCTCAGTTATCTGATGCTCTGATACCACATCATTATTTTATTTCTAGGGAGTTTTAAGAGAAAGACTGTCTTTGAGTAAAAATATTAGGAATCGGTGGGAAATTTTTAGGCTGCAAGCTTAGATCTTTGGTTTAAAAATAAGGAAGCTTTTCAGATGGGAAGGGAAGGTGAGAGGGGTGGTGCTGATGTGAGCCCATAACTAGGGCACACAGCCCTCACCTGCATCTCTCAGTACCCAGCACAGAGAGGTCAATATAAAGTTCCCAGGACAATGGACTTGAGAAAACTGGTAACAATACAAAAACACAGTGGCGAAATGGCTGGGAATCGACTTACAACACAGAATAAAAACTATGTGGCAGTATTTAAGAAATTAACATCAAGTTCTTAGCACTCACTGCTCAGGTAAAACTAGATAAATAAAAGACAAGCCACGGCAGAATACTGACACTAAGGTACAAGGCATTAAAAAGCACATGAAGCAGAAGCAAGGCTTTTCACTCTCTCTGTGCACCTAGCTTCCTAGGAAAGGCCAGGGAAAACAACACCTAACTGAAAACTAGCGATGTTTGCTCCTGGCTGTTAGAAGGGAGAGGGGCTCTTCTCTCTCTTATGTGGAGAGCAAGGTTTCTATGCAGGACTCATTTTCAAACTTCAATGTAAGCAACAGCATACAAGGAGGCTCCACACGCCCCTATCTCTAAGCCCAACCTTTATTTGCACTGTGTAGTCTCTCTTAAGTATGTACCTTAAATGTACAGTTTCCCCAGGAAAAAGCCTCAAGGTTTTGTGAAGAGTAAACCCCACACATAAAAATGTTCTAATGTTACATAATATTTTAGAGTAACAGATAAACATCATACATTTGGTGGGATACTTCACCCAAGACAACCTTCTCTGTGTTTCTCTCCTTTTCTTCTGTCTTCTTTTTTTAACCTTGAAATCTCATTGGAAAAAGTAATCTCCAAATCCCCTTTTGCTAATAAGCTCCGATGTGCAGTTCTTATTATAATTGGGTAGTTGGGGATCAAGACTCCCTCCTCTTTCTCTCTCTCTCTCTCTCTCTCTCTCTCTCTCTCTCTCTCTCTCTCTCTCTCTCTCTCTCTCTCTCTCTCACACACACACACACACACACACACACACACACATACACACATACACACACATACCTACTACCACAAACAAACAAAAATAGTTCTTCAAAGATATAAAGCTTTATCCACTCCTCTGTTGAGGGGCATCTGGGTTGTTTCCAGGTTCTGGCTATTATAAATAAGGCTG
>NW_022196903.1:91670538-91775475 GCF_008632895.1 Mastomys coucha | reverse complement strand
GTTTTTTGGAGGGGAAACTGGGAAAGGAGAAATTTACGTGTAAATAAAGAAAATATCTAATAAAAAAAGATATAAAGCTTTGTCTCTCTGTCTCTCTCCTCTCTCTCTATCTCTCTATACATATGTGTGTGTATGTATACAGAGAAAAGATATATATGTAAATGTATGTGTATTCTGGAATACACACACACACACATACACACACACATATACATACATATATATATATATATATATATATATATATATATATGGAGGGGGGATATAGTTTAATCTGAAATTACATCTCTCTGGAATCTCTCACTGTACCTTTAACAACGAAATATATTAACTTTCCTGTGAAATTGCTGGAATCTCTCTTTTGATACACTAAGAACACTGACTTTAATGTCTAATGCCATAGATATAAATTAAGCAAACTTACTTAAGTTGTGATTGTCCTTTTTCTGCCTCTCTTTAGCCAATGCTCTTGCTTCAGACTCTGTGGGGAAAATACACGCTGTGCACGTGAATGAAGTCATTAGAAACTGGAACTTTGAGGGACAGAACAATATAAATTACAAAGCATCTCTTCTGAACATTTGAAACTTAATTTGCTGGAGTCTAATGAAAATGTGACTTTTCAAATTACACCTTCTACAGGCTTCTGCCTCTTCTAATGCTACATATGTCAAATCTATGCAAAGCTCAGTTTCTACAAACCAGATGAATAGCCACAGTACGCCAAGTCCATATGCTAGTACTAAGAAGAATAAAATAAATAGGCACTATTTGATGTCATATCATTTTTAAGATTTACTTATTTTAATTTTATGTGCTGTGTGTCCATGCACCATGTGTGTGCAATGCTCAAGGTGGCCAGAAGAGGGCATCAGATCCCTGAGACGAGTTACAGATGGTTAAGAGCCACCGTGTGAGTGTTCTTATAAACACTGAACTCTCTCTCCAGTCCTTGATAGCATATTCTATTATTAAGAGTCAAACTCTATTTTCAGGACAAATAACTTTCCAGTACTTTATGCCTTTGTAATGCAGTGACGTGGAAACTGGCTGGGAATGTTTCAGAATCGGGTTTCATGGCCTTTGACTAGCTCATGAGAATGACTTTTTTGTTGTTATTGTTTGTTTTGTTTTGTTTTTCAGAATGTGGAGTCATCTTCTGTCAGCATCTACTAGGACAGGATCATGTCATGATTCTTAGGAGTCACTGTGTATTCACTACTTGTCTGACTGTGTTAAAGTAAGTTAGGAAGGGTCTAGATATGTTTGGTGGCAATTCCATTTGAAAAGTTGTATTATATTTTAGTGTCAAGAGATTTTTCTTTTTTGTCATGTGAGAAGCAAATAAAAGTATTAAACAAATTGTGCTGTTTATTGATTTTTGAGACTTGTTATACCATGCTAGTTTCCTTTCTAAAAACAAGATATATATGGTCTATTTATATATCATAAATGTAAATACCCATGTCCCACTGCATTGAAATAGTCAAAGAGGTTGTAGGCTTAGTGTAAATTAATAAATATAATTAAGATGATATCATTTAATGACATTACAGCCTTCTTGGTCTGCGTAAAGCCACACTGGGAAGTTCATACCACGGTAAAGTCACCAAGTGGTCTATTCCCAGAATGCACGCTGTAATCTCACAGCTCCTAACTGCACACGCACGCATGCACGCGTGTGTGTGCAGACAGACTTTTACTGTCCATTGCTCCTAAGTGCTTTTTTTTTTTTTTTTTTTTTTTTTTTTTTTTTTGATTTTGCTCTTGGAAGTTTTTGCTTCTTAGTAAATTACCTTTCAATCCTCCAATTAATACTTTCTGGGGAAAAACTGTTTTCCCTCTGTTGACATTTTCTGAATAGTGTTTGTTGTCATGCTTGAGGATCGGACAGCAATCTTTATGACAAATCCAGGACCCATGTTCTCATCCCCACCCCCAATTCTGGGAGAACTAAATAATAAAAAGGGATTTGGGGCAAGGGCCATAAAATTTACCATGGTAGAATGCCAGTTCTAATACAGTTTCTGTCATGTTTTATTGGTCAAATGCCCTCCCTGAAGCATCAGACGAATGGCAAAATAGGTAATTTCACACTTGCCTCAAGAGCAAACATTCTGATGGCTCCATTTTGTGATTTACTTCTCCTTCTATAATAAATCTCTTGCACGTGATACAGGAAAAAAAGAGGAGCAGGCATCGGAAGATGTAAGAAATAAATTCTTATTCCATCCCAAGTGTGGACTCAAATGGAAAACTCAAAGCCCGGTCCTCTAAGTCAAGTCTCCAGGGGCTTGACAAGCAAGACATATAGCCGGTAGGAGAGAGAGGCACTTTACAGGGCAGAGGTACTGCCAATAACCCCCAACCCAGAGGGCATGGACACAGGCTCTCAGCAAACCCTGGAAACTGGCAATTTACTGTCTTAGTACTGTATATTAAATGGCTGCACGGAGTCTCAGCAACCTCGGGCACTGGAAGCACCTCCACTAGCTGCCCAGGAAACATTGCGATTACACCGACAATGCTCCCCAATGGGGAAGAGAACAGAGTTTTATAGGAAGAATCATGTGCCCTGGGAACGTACCTGTGAGCTCCCTTTTTATGTTGGGAAGGTTGGCCGGACAAGAGTTGCTGATGGTGAGGCCTGGGGGTGGCAGGCCCTGGTTGCTGTACAGGTCAATCAAGTTTCCAGAGACAGGTAACTAGACACAGACAAGAAAAGCAACGAGTTGGTGACTGACTGCAGAGGTTTTGGTTTTTGGGTTTTTTTTTTTCCCAATAAAACTCATACCCTATTCCAGGCTTTGTGGAAGCGACACTCTTTGCAATAAAGAACTGTGTCCTTAAGACAGGAAAGTCTGAGCATCCACACAGAATTATATGATCTGTTTATACAGGGAGTAAAAAGGGTGGCCTGCACTGACTTCTGTCTCGTGGGCGCATTCCACGCCTGTAGGCATGGTGTTACCTGCTGCCAAAGGTGGCAGATGTCCCATGGGCACCAGGTATTCCCGTGAAATAGGAGTCCACGTGTGGCTTCCATTAGAGGATGCTTCTCTTCGCCCATCTTTCACCTCTCCCTACTTTTCCCTCTTTCTTTTATAAAGAAAAGCAACAGGCAAATACTTCCCTTTTGTAAAGTGGTGTCCTTACGGCAACGGCAAAAGAAAAAGCTGGCTTCCTTGAGAGTGAAATTATTCAAAGAGCCACAAGAGGGAGCTCAAAGACTTTAATAAAATATTTACAGCGTTAAAGAAAGGATTAAAGAAATGCTTAGCCTTTCCAGCTGAGCTACTGAGAGTGGTACTGTCTCTCCTCAGCTTCTCCCGGGATGGTTTAGAGCAGCAAACCCATTTTCATTCTTTCTTGACATTGATGTCCCAGTTGGACATGGATTTCCTGGAAGCTAGCTGGAGAGGACAGTCACAAGTTCCTCTTCTGATGGCCTGGAAATCTTTCTCCCCATTAGCTATGCATCACGCCTTCCACCCCGGACCCTTGGCGTTTCCAGTCGATTTCAAATTGTTCCTTGGCACTCTGCAGATTAGCCTCCCCTTTACCCGATCATATGCTCTCCATTGTGTGTTAGACAAGTAATTTCAGAACGCATCTAAGAGGAATTAAACCATGAAGCGACCCAGAGGTACACAGCAAGGTGACACTCAATATACAGAATGAGCTAGCTTTACTTGAAAACCTTGGGACAAGAAGGGATTAGGATTGTTTTTACTTCTTTATAACTTTGTAATGTTTATGCACATATTTATCTTGGGGATAATAACTAGATGTAAACATGAAATTTATTTATGTTTCATTTACATCTCATACATATATGTGGCCTGAAGATAATTTTACATAATTTTTTTTTTTTTTTTTTAGTTCCCTGGCATTTGGACTGTGACCTAGCTTATGCAATTGGGTATTGCACTCTACTTAAGGCATCAGGTTGACACTAAAAATGATGTCCCAGTAGGACATGGATTTCCTTGAAACAAGCTGGATTTGGGGGTTAACAAAATGGCAGAGTAGGTAAGATACCTGCCAAGGCTGACAACCTGAGTTCAATTCCTGGGGGCTCCTGGATTGACTTCTAAATTTGACATCTGACTTCTACACGTGTGCTGTAGCACACATGCACCTAAACACACACACACACACACACACACACACACACACACACACACACACACTATGTAGATAGGTAGGTACAAAGGTCAATGATGACAGACAGACAACTAGATAAAGGGTTGTAGAACTTGTTGGTTATTTTATTTTAAGTTTTAGATCTGGGAGATGGGAAACAGCTCAGTGGATAAACTGCTCACTGTTCAAGCATAAAGACCTGAGCTTGGATTCCCAACACTCACATAAAATCTGGGCATATATCTTTTATAACTCAGTGCTGAAGCGGCTGTTGGACAGAGAATCCCTGAAGCTTACCTGTAGCCAGCCAATCTAGCCTAATTGGCAAGGCCCGGGTTCACTGAGAGACTCAGTCTCAAAAATAATAGCTGGTCTCTGGCCTCCATATATGCATGAACTAAAACCTGGCTAAAGAGACTGAACATAGTGGAAGCTACTCTCTGATAGGTGTGTCAGGAAGATTGTGGTGGCAGGCTGGGCAGGCAGGTGGGCAGGGAAATGAACACTTATAGAATCTGCATAAACATAATATACACACCCACACCCTGCACACACGCCAATGAATATGCACTGTGCTAATTTAAAATGTCCTTGGGCCACATTTCAAAGCCTTCCAGCTAAGGCTCTGATAAATGGTGCCTGATTATTAGCAGTCATTGCCCAGAGTGGTTCTACTGAGAAACAGGTCACCTCAGGGTCAACCTTGCTCTCCGTGTGTTTGGTTTTGTTCTTGTTCAACTTAAGGGGCCATGAGAGGCATTAGCATGTTTGCATAGAGCACTGTAAAAGGCCAAAAAGATGAAAGTTACAAAAGCTACTAGGAACTAAAGTCTAAACACATTTCCCAAGTCCAAATCTTTAGTTTTAGGGGACTTATGCCTGAGCACTAATAAATCAAAAATGCAAATTAAAACTTGGAAACAGTGAGCTGCAAGATTAATCCACTGGCTCTAGACATAGAACCTGTGTGTGCCTTATGTCCTCATATACAAGCTGGATATGAACATGCACTCTGTTACAATGCTCATGTGGTAGAGACAAATGAGAGACATGCAAGGGCCGGTACAACTAACCCAAAAATGGGCATAGTGGCATATACCTGTCAAACAGACTTTAAGAAGCTAAGGCAGGAGCTCAAGGGCAATCCTTTCTCAAAAATCCCAAATCAAAACCAAATAAAACAAAGGTCTCTAGGTCATGGGAGAACGCAGTTTGAAGAGAGGGAAGGGAAGAGAGAGAAGGAAGAAATGGGGAGAGGGAGAAAGGGAAGAGAGAGGAGCAGAGAAGAAAGTGGGGAATGGAGGGAGGGAATGGAAAGGCGGAGGCAAAAAGAAAAGAACAAACTTTTATAGTTCTTCTTCTGGGTTAGGAAAATCCCCTTACACACAGTTAAGTTCTAACAGGGTCAGAATAACACCCGTGGGCTAAGAGAAGAAGAGACGCGTGTTTACTTGGCTGATCTGCATCTTTGCTGGCCTTTCTTTCTATGCAGAGCATTTATATCTCTGGGCAAGATTTCACTGTCACACACAAGGGGTGGTGTGGACCCAGAGAGCCACAGTCTGGTCAGCTCAGGTAAAGAGGGGAGGGTGCTGCTGCCTTTGCCCCAGGCACAGTCTGAACCCAGTGCTCTGGTGCCTCTCACCACCAAAAGGAGTATTTTCCCAAGTAAGTGATCACTGTACAATGTTATTGTTTTTCTCTGTGCATGGGCCCTTCTCTGTCTGAATATCAATTGCACAGTTAACACAAGTAAACTGGGACTTTTATTCTTTGTTTGGGAGAGTACAAGAGGCCCCTTGTGCCCTTGGAACTGTTACCTCTAGACCTCAATTCCCTTAGGATAGCTTCCTTCCTATGTTCTTTCCACTTTTTAAGAAGTAGTTAACTTGAAACAAAGCGTTGCGAAGAATCAAATAAGCAAGGGGAAAAAATGCCTAAACTAAATTTAACAGTCAAGTTCAACTTTACTGTGGTGGTGGTGGGGGGTGGGGGAAGAGAGGGGTGGGGGATAAAATGGAATAGGTTGCAGTTGGTCAGTTGTTCAACTTAGACAGATGAACACCAAGATGATCAAGACCTAGTGGCAGTCTCCGCTTTGACAGGAGCCTATTAGGGCCAGCCTCCTTCTTGTGGATGAAAGTTTCAGGTTCTCCCATCAAGTCAATTGCAGTTGAGAAAACACTTTACAGGCAAGGAAACTGAGGCAAAGAGGTCAAAGGTCTCACTCAATAGTGTATGCCTAAGGGCTGGGGTTATAGCTCAGTGTAGGACCACTTGTATAGCATGCATGAGGTGTGGGGTTCTATACCCAAAGTGGCAAAAATAAAACTTAAACTAAAAAGCACCTACATTTAGAGTCTGCCTCTAACCTCTACATGATGCTGTCTTTCTGTCGGCAGGATTATGTCAGGACAAGAAACCCTTGAGGTGGCACTTTGCCTGATCTAGCCTGTGAAATGGAGGAGAAGCAAATATGGCAATATGGCCAGTGACTTCTGAGGGCAGCTCCAGGATACTATCTCTTGGTTGAGAATGAGTTCACCATTTCCTGTGGAAGATTGCTTTGTGGGAATCCCCTTGAAATGGCCACACTGCTACTCAACAGTTGAGTCCACTAACGGGGTAGTACGGCGGGTGATCCCTTCCAGGCTGGGAGCTCAAAGATAGAAAGCTTCCCTTTATAACTCCTTTATCTTGCCCAGGATGCATCTATTGTCAACCTCAGAATTGAACCTAGAGCCTCATACATTCTAGGCAAACGCTCTACCACTGAGCTCCCCCAGTCTCCCGGATAGATGTAGACAGATGCTGTCAAACTTGGGGAAAGTTTTTCAGGGCTGATTAGCTAATGCAGAAGCAAGACTTCAGTGCCAGTGAAGATGGAGAAGCGCTGTGTGCACTCCAGTCTATAGAAGTAGGTGGAGTCATGTCAATTGTCTTTAGAAGGACTGACCAAGCACAGTTCAGCTGGAAGCAAGCTGGGACTGGTGGTGCTAATGTGCAAATCACTGTGAGGGACACCCTGGTTATGAAGCAGTTTTTCTAATAGACAATTGAGCACACTGTTGAGCCTTAATGATATCAGCTGAATAAGGCCACACTCTTAAAAGTATTTGATCTTGCAACAAATTAGAAGGAATAATTTAGACAGCCAGGTTGAATACAGCTTCTATTTTCAAAGCTAAATGCTATTTACTCTTTGTTAGGTGAGAAGATAGATGAGCTAGAAATAATTGGTAGCTTTTTCTTTTCAGATGTGGAAACATAGGACTTAATGAGAGCATGCAAGCCTGCAGAATAAGAGCACACATTGGATTTGAACCCAGGAACGGTTCTAATTCCAAGTCCTAACCACTATGTGTCTCACTGCTTCTGTCAAGAGCAGGGAGTCTGATATTTTGTACGAATGTGAACAATGTGCAAGAGTGGACAGAGGATTGGTTTGGGTCTAGTGAGTTCAAAGTTCCCCATCATTGCCAAACTTATTTTAAAATCAATGATAATATGAAATACATCATTTCACAGTACTTTTGAGTGTGCCCAGGGATGCATTTATCAACCTGGCAAAAAAGGACCACCTACTTCCTCAGCAAAATCCCTTTAAGATGACCATGCCGCTGCTAGCTCACACTTCAAATATGCCTGTATCTTTGGGTCTATTTTTAAATTCCCTAGTGGAAGTTTCCCACAGTGTCTTATTCATGTTTATCCCAGGATTCTGGCTACTGACAAAGTTACAAGAGCATGCGAGCTAAGGGTTCCACAGTAGCCAAGGCATACAGGGCGCAGGCACCTTGAGCAAACCCGCAGATCACGTGGTTCTTTCAAAAAAATCATAGTGCCGGCCTAAAGAGATAGTAGGGTGGATAAAACCCTCCCATGTAAAGATGAATATCAGAGTCTCCAACACCCACATAAAAAGCTACATGTGAGTAGCCATCTTGGCCTGAAATCCCAGCAATTGTTCAGGAGGCTGAAAGCGATCTCCGAGGCAAGCTGGTTAGCAAATCCAACCACAGCAGTGAGCTCTAGGCTTGGTGAGAAGAACCCTTGCCTCACGAATGAAGTGGTGAGAAACTGAGGGAGGTGCCCAACAGCAGTCTCTGGTCTCCATGTGCTCACACAAGCCGCCTGCATATACACCAGGACACACGTGGATATCCAGATACACAGCCATGCACACCACACAAAAGTAACTACAAACTGAGTTTAGCTGGGTTGGAAAGAGATGGTAGCCCTTTAAGGAGAAGTCTTGAGATTTTTGGGAGACACCACAGAAATTCAAAAACAACTTGGACATGACCAAAAAGAAATCAGTACATATTTAAAAAACAAAACAAAACAAAACAAAACCACTGAGTTAACTGAACTTTTGTGTTGTAAGTAAATAGGGGCTGCCTTGTTCCTGGCTAAGGGCATTTACTAGAAGTTAGTATTTTTTTTTTTTTTGAAACAGTGTTTACTCTGTTAAAAAAAAAATCACACAATTTAAAAGTTACTATTTTTGAGCATATAGTCTCTGTTACATATATTCATATACTCTTTGAAATGGCACTTTTCTCCTTGACTTCATATTGTCTCAGTAACTACCCTCTTATGGCTTCTCCTTAATACAGGTTAGACCCTTGGACAGAAGTTATTGAAGATTATGATAACTTACAGTTTTTCATGAGATAGCTCATGAAAAACTGAGCGACCAGGGTCTGCTTACACAATCTCCCACAGACTGCCCAACCCAGCCATATCTCAGACAGCAATGGTGCCATCCCAGCTTAGGCAGTGACTAAAAGCAACTTTGACTGGGATTTTTAAAAGTCTTTGATAAGACAGGAATATAAATACAAATATAAGGCCTGAAATAGAATAAAAGGGACAAAACTGCAAGTTATAGAGGAAGAGGTGACCTATATGAGCATTGTAAGTAGATAGAAATTCATGAGGACTGGCTTATGAACTCCACCTGGGGTATGCTGTTCTGCTGGGGGATGGGACTCTCAAAGTCTCCCTACTACCTGGGAATGTAGGACCCCACCTATGAATCATATTCATGTTTTTTAAGTTAAATTGACACCGCTTTGAGCAGCACAAGTCACAGTGACTCATTTGGCTCAAGAGCTGGACTATTCTGTCAAAAGTGGAACTTTTTATCAAAAGTGAAAACATTTAACAAGATTAAAAATTTTTATCAAAAGTTGCATCATTTTATCAAAAGTGGCCTAGGGAGGTAGCTCAGTTTGTTTTAGTGCTTGCTACTACAGGCATAAAGCCTGAGGGATGCCAATTTCCACCCCCACTCCCCACCCCCACCCCCACCCTACCCTCACCTCTACAATAACAGCCTAGCTCTGTTGGTACAAATTAGTGATCCTAGCACTGAGGGAGAAGAATTAGGTAGATCCTAAGTACTGTAGGCCAAAGAACCCCTCTGGACAGTGGCTCTCCTCCTAGTACCCCTCTCCTCCAGGGTGGTAATGTATGGTGCATTATTATCCGAGGTAAATTTCTAAGCCAGATAGCATGTGAGCCATGACATCCATCCAAGGTGGATATCTGCTGTCCACATACATGGGCACAGTTTTGCTTGTACACATGTGTACATCTATACCTGTACAAATACACACACACACACACACACACACACACACACACACACACACACACAGAGAGAGGGGGTGGGGGAAAGCACCTGGGGATATGGATCAGTGGTAGATTATTGGCATTGCATGTGTGAGGTCCTACGTTCAGTTTCCAGCACTGAAGAAAAATACGAAGCAAATAAAACCAAGGTGAGGTTGCACTTCTGCACACAGAGCTTAATCACAGTGCTCCTGATAAACTCCAGTAGGCTGCTTCATTTCTTATATCAAAGTTACTTACTTCTTTCCCATTTGATTACTAATAAATTTCTCCAAGAATCCTTGTGAATAAACTAAGCTCTGGGGGAGGGAGGTGGGAGAGGGGGCCCAGGGAGAAGGGAATGAACAGAGAATGACCTCAAGATTTTCTTGGAAAACAAAATAAAAAGGCCATCAGTACCGTATTTGCCATTTGCAAGGCCGGATCCATCAAGCCCAAAATTTCTTCATTATAACTTGATTCCAGGCTGATGATGTCATCAATTACATCATCCATCTGTAGATAAAAAGAGCCACAATGAGAAACAGGTGTAAGGCAGCCCCCTGAAAGGACTTTCTTGGCCCTTTCTTACCTAAAGCAACAGAGTCTAAGAAGTAATTGCTCTCTCCCTAAGTAAAATCAAGATATTACTGAAACCCACTAAGAGGAGTGGGTGATGGAAACTCACTTAACAGTTAGCATTTCAGCCATTAGTAGGCATCAAGAGCTCAGCCTGGGTGTTTCCTTCCGGTACATTATCACCCTGGGGGGCTGAGGGTGGGGCCACTGTTCAGAGGCAAAGATGAGAAGCAGCTTAAAGCCACACCAGGAGCAGAGCTGGGCTGTGATTCTGCTGAGCCCTTTACACTGGAAGGATGAGCCAGGCAAGCCCACTTGCACAAAAGGCACCACTTCCCTCTTCCTTTCCCACAGCCTTCCGGAAGGAGGAAAGGTAGCTGGTACCTAGCCCTGGCGTTCCAGTCGGGGCCCCTGACCACTGGCTGGGTTGTAGAGTCACTTAGAGGGAGAACACCTCTTTGTACAGCTACCAGTGAGTCGGGTGCTCCCCAAGGAATGCACCAGGTCATCACTACAGTGGTGGAGCTGACATTCCCACTAGATCAATTTTCTTGCTGAAGTACCAAAACACCAGTTAGCATCATAAACAACGGTGATTACATGCACATTGCAGCAGTGGCGGAGTCTGCGGAAACGTTTCCCTGTGAGCACCAAGTGCTCAGGGCTGGCTGACGTGTCTGTGCCTGGGGCTGAAGAGTGCTGTGTGGATACACAGTGAACTCTGTGAAAGCCCAGGGCACCCCTGAGTTCACGTGTGCCTCCCATTGAAGAGGTGAGGCTCCAGCATTATGAGGACTGGGTTCAAATCTAGTTTTACCCTCTTCCTGGATAAAGGAGCAAAGCCTCCAGTCTTCAGAAATCTCAGTACACCAATCTACAGGATGGGGACAATGATGTATATTGTCTCCCTGGGGATGGATGAGACTTCAGGAGAAACCTTCCAAATTACTCAGAAAAATTGGAATGTAGTGAACGTCTAATCTGAAGAATGAGTTGTAGCAAGTGATTTCTTAGAGAGAATGACTGGTGGTCAGATCTGAATAGAGCTAGTATACTTCACATTAGTTTTCATTCCTAGCTTTATTCACTTCAGCTTTATTTATTTGTAATAGATGGCTTTTTGACTGAGTTGATGAATAGGAAAATAGGCTGGGGACATATAAACCACTTTTCTTTATAAATTTTGACTTAAGTTTTAGGAGAACAAAATTAGTATCCTTAATGTATCACTAAAATAGTATGCACTTTAGCATATATATAAAGCAAAGAAAACATTTTGTTGTTTATGTTGCCTTCTATCTTGTACATCTGAATAAGCATATAAATATATAAATAATTGCTTCCATTTATTCACTAAATAGAATTTAAATAATAATCTTCAGATACTTGGGGAAATGCTTATGAGCTATTATTAACTTACTGAAGCTTCATAATCTAGAGAGCAAGAGGTTCCATTTATAAAACAATGCAGGAATTAGCACAGCTTGGTTTCAAAAAGATGTCTTAGAAGACTGGTACAATGCTCTACAAAAGGTGCTGGAGATTTACGCAAATTAACTAGATCATCCTGCATTTTTTTTATGTCAATCTATGTATATTTCCCTCTCCTTATGACTGTGAGACACTTAAGGGGTACACATATTTCTTATATTTTTGGTTGTAAGCCTAGCCTTTAACGGCTGAGCCATCTCTCCAGTCCAGGGGTACACATATTTAATCTTCTTAGCTGTTACCTAGTCATTCATGAGTTACTATGAAGAAAATAAGTCTGTTCATAGATCTTTCCATCAAAAAAATATCAATGAGAGGAAAGGAGGCCCTGAAGTCATCAGGAGCTGTGATCATTCACAAATAGAGATTCTCACTCATTATCGAGTGTTACATCCTTGGCCTGCCGGGTCGTTCAGTACCTGCATGCACGATGCTCGAGAGTGCGTGTTCATACCTGGGCACTCACTCTCTGCCCTGCTCTGCTCCTCAAACTTATAAAATGCCTGCAGAAACAGAAGCAGAGACAGTCCATGACTTGGATTTGCAAACGTCTTTCAGCAACACATTCACAGGATGTTAGTGCCATAGCAATGCGATGGATGGAGCTCTCAAACAACTAGATGCTAACCAAGGAACATAATAATGGTGGGGGACTTGGATGAAGGCATAGGACTGATATGGGTGGATAAGAAGTGTTTGGTCTGGGCAGAGAGGAAAAGACTTAGTCCCTCTGGGGACTGAAATAACCCAAAAGTTGTGTGACAGTCACTTGTGAACTCACATTAACACTTTCATATTTAGTAGGACTCTACTAAAATGAAACTCGCATTCTCATAATTTGGAAATAACAGGCACCGAATCACAGGAGTGCCCCGCCCCCAATTTTATGCTCCAAATTTTGATAGAAAAATTAGCTTGAAGGTTAGAGTCTGGTCTCTAATCCAGCCCCTACCAAAGCAGAGTCACCAGGCAGTCATTCATTATGAGACTGTCTGGATGCTGTAATAAGCCTCATACCATTCAAATCCACCCATACACGGTCCACGCTTTTTCTTTCTCCAACTCCGTGAAACATAAAAATAATATCCCAGACATTCGCAGCAAGCAGAGCTCCTAACCCTCCTGCCACGCACCTTTTCTATTTTTGCTTTTCCCTTTCCACCTTCCCCTTCTCCTGTCTGCATGTTCACTGCTTCACAAATCGGAAGTCATAGAAAGGAAAAAAACCCTCATCTAAGGAAGGGGATGGGAGCTGCGGAAGCATCCTTGCCTCCATGTTCTGCTTAGAGCAAGTCAGGTCTCCTGTCGTGTGCAATAAACCCAGTAACCTAAGACTGGTGACCGAAGGCTGAAATGTAAATGGTCACACCAGTAGATCTAGGACAGAGGCCAGTGACTATGACCAGGTAGACAAAAGACAGTCCCTCGCTAAGGGCGAGAGGAGTACCCCACAGACAGTTAATGGCATTAAAGAAACAGAGGAGAAGAGGAGACGTGAATTACCTCTTTTTCACAGTTGGAGTTAAGAGTGAGCATAGCCATGGGGCTGTTGGGTGCGCTGCTCCCCGGCACTGGTGGCATGGCATGGTCGCCAGGCTGGTTTGGACATGGCGAGCTCAGGACTTGGCTGGCATGTTTATTTGCTAAAGTGGTAGAAAGGTACTGCTTTACCTGGTGCCTCTGGGCTTGCTGTATGTGGTACTTGGTGGGGTTTTCCAGGTGGGTCTGCACCTGAGCATGGCCGTGGAGGGAAGAGAAGATAGCAGTGTTATTCTGGGGTTGCAAGTAGCTCTTCCTGCAGCAAACACCGTGAGACTGACCAGTCGACCAACAGAATAGATTATCAATCCCCTGTAAGGTATTGGCCATTGTGCTAAAAAAAAAAAAAAAAAATTGATAGTACTTCAGTACTGCAATTTAGATAGTACTGAGAATCTAAATCACAGGATTTAGAGCTCTTAGGATCCAGGGTACTAACTATCTTGTTTGACTTCCCTGATAATTAACTATACATTTCATTCTATCCTTGGAACCCTTCTTCTCATGGCTAGTTATTAAAATTTGCAAGTATCTATGAGGTGAAAATCTCCGCAACACAAAATCAAAACAACAAACTTGAAAATGCACAATTCTGTTTATCTCATTTTCCTTGGCAAATATAGAATAGCTTTCTGTTAAAACGTACGTGCATGCACAAAAACACACAATCATGCACATGCTCCCCACCTCCAACACCACACACACACACTCAGAATCACAATGATAGATAAACACAGACACACACACACAAATTCCACACACAAAAAATCCTTAAGAACTGACTATAAAATTGTCATAGAAATAACCAGAATTGTTGCTGTGTTTAAATCAAAGAGTTATCGGTTACTTCCTTTCATATATAAAAATATTATTCAGAGTTTTAATTATGAATGGAATCAATGGAGGAAACAATTCTACACAAAGCAGCTGCAATCAAGTCAATATCACTTGTATGGAAGAGTTTTTAAAGGCATACTTTTTTACAAACCAGCACCGTATTTGCTGTCCTTTTCCATCAACACTAACAGGGAATTAGAAATGCTTTTTGTAAAAATAAAAATAAAAATAAACAAAATCAATGACATTCAATTTAAAGATACTTTTCACTGACAAGCACTATTTTATCTTATCCACTCTAAACAAGAGCTGGTAGGGAGAAAGCAGCTACCTACTGGGAAAATAAATCTTACTGCTATTCACTGTGTCTAAACTTCTTAGGGCATCAGAGAATATATAGCATTAAAGGAGCAGATCTGTCCTTATTTAAAATCGGGTCCTTAGTGCAATAGCATGAAAGAGACCGATTAGCCCATGTATGCCCTTGCAGTCAGGCTCCGGGCGCGGATAGGAAGAAAGGCTCACCTGGTAGTGATTGTACTCTAGCATTTCCAGCATAGCACCGTTTTAGGCAGCCCCAAGCCCAGGAGACACCGCAGACCACTTATTCCTCCTCCCTCTACTTTCTGTAATTCCAACTCGAAGAGCAAGCAGCATAAAGGAGGCACCATAAACAAGGCATCCCGAGGCCCCGCCGGAGACGTTATCACAGAAGCACAGCTTATAATAACCTAAGCTAATTAGTTATGCATGTAAAAAAAAAAAGCTGTCCTCACAAGGGACTTTTTTTTTTTTAATTCCTACTAGTTTGGTCTTAAATATTGATATCAGTTTCCCTGCTGGCTTGACGTCATGCTTTTTTTCATAGATATAAAAGAACCTTTTTAAAGGATGAGCTATGAAAGTCAAGCTCACTGTCAGATCAAGGCCAAGTCCCCATTCATCTTTCGTTCCAGTAGTATTAATGGACAATGGTGTTTCTCTTTCAGCAATAGGTTAAGAGCTGGATGCCCCCTTCAGAGGAGACATTGTCTAAAAGCTACTGTCACACATGAGACTTCCCTAACGGCCAAATAACGATGCGGTGTGTGACTGCAAAGAGATAGACTTTCAGTGTGGAAGACACCCGCCAGCCTCACCCGCTTCATCTTGCACCCGAGTCTCAATGGACAGCTTACTCAGAAGTAAGTGTAGAACCTGCCTCTTGACCTCAAGTCAGCAAATGGGGGAGCTAACATGCACACACACACTCACACACACACACACACACACCTCCCCCCCCCACACACACACATACACACAGGGAAAGAGAGACAGAGACAGACACAGTGACCTGGGTTCATACCCACATATAAAATGAAAAAGAAAAACTTCCTTAGCTAATCCTCAAAGTAAGAAGCAAGCAAATTCTTACTGGAAACTGTGATACAACCCCAGGATCCACAGTTGATGCACGCACGCCCCTTTCCATCTGTCCATCCCACGGTTTACTGTTATTACGTGCTAAACACGTATATCATAGTCCGTTTGCCATAGGCAGTCAGAATATAAATACGATTTCTAGCTTTATAAAACAATTTGCCGCCCAGGGTAAAGCAAAGGTAGAAAAGAGACAAGTCTTTATTTAGAAATTAGGATAAATGATGCTTACTCTTGAAACGGGATGATACTATTTTAAGCATAAATGTTTGCAACTCATTAATTTTGTCAAAATTCTGTGGCCACTGAAGTACTTTCGGCTGACCACCTCCAACCTGTCTAGCCTGACACGCATAATGAGGTTTGCAGGCATTTTCAAGTTTTGTGAAAGGGTCCAGACACGATAATGATGGGACAATAGACAGGACCAAAATAAACATGAAATGAGGGCAGGAGCGGAATGTGCTTATTTCACTACTCCCCTTAAAAAGAGACACGGTTGCATGTTTAAAAATAAACACTAATTCACTGGCAGAGCCCCTTTTTTAATGAATCAGAATGCCATGGTTTAGTAACGAAGGGATTCACTCTCTCCTCGGCTCTGACACCGAGGTCTGTACTACACTCAGGTTTGGCAGTAGAGGGACATTTTCTTTGCAACATTTCTATCAGTTCTCTTGGGTTTTCAAATAAGCTAAGACAGCAGGACTGGGGAGATGGCTGAGCTGAGTAAAGTGTCTGCCTCATGAGTACGAGGAGCTGCGTTCCATCTCCAAGAAACACATTGTAAAAAGCAGGCCACCACTTATAATCCCAATGGCACGGGTCATAGAGGTGGTGGACAGGTCTTAGACTCACTGGCTAGCCACACCATCCTTATCAGGGAGTGTCTGCTTCAGCGAGAGTAGCTGTCTCAAATAAAAAACGGTGGACAGAAACTGAGGAAGACCCTGAGGTTGACCTCTGGCCTCCATATGCATGTACAGGAGGAGCTGAGGGAGACGGAGAGAGAGCCTGAAAATGCTATACTGGAGACAGCATTAACAGGTATTCCCAATCAGACACTATCCACGGGTAACTGAAGGGCACAGCCGTGGATGAGGTAATAAGGAGAGGGGAGGCCTGAGACCACTGCAGGTCACTCACTTCTCCTCAAAGAAGCATCAGAATCAGGTTACTGCTGACTCACTGTATGGGCACACAAGTGTATACAGCCTAATTGCCCAGATTTTCAAAGGTAGCTTACAATGTGCAATTTTTAAGTGAAATCTTTTAATTTAAAAAAAAAAATCCAATGTTCTATTTTTCATGTAGCATAAGACAAAGCAGACATAGTGGGAGTGGAATCAGGAAGCAAACCACAGGGGGTATGTTTTCTGTCTCAGTGTCCATGGGCACAATCTTACTGACACTCCTGAAGGTTGGGCTGGGTTGAGAGGAGTTGCTCTTCTGGGAAGATAGTGCTCAAAGCTCAATGTTTCCTGGAAGTTCCCTGATCGCTGGGTGTCTGATAATAGGGTCAGAAAAGGAGCTAAGGACTCAAAATCCATGTTCAGACTCAGACAGTACAAATGACTAAGTCACTACTTCTCCAGGCTGTGAGTCCTCATGTACCATGTGGATGATAAGAGAGTGATACAGCCTGTCTTCAGTGTCAGACGAGGCCCATCAAATGTCAGAAAGAGCACTTCACAAAGTTTTGTCATAGGAGCCTGTGAAGTTCTTCCAAATTGCTGTTCGGATGAATTCTATCAATATTCACCAGCTTACCATGATAATGGGAAGCTTTTGAAAAGAGAAGATTACATGCTAGTGTAGCAATGTCAACTTTCTAAGATATCGCACGCTTCTATACGTGTAGGGGGGGGGAGGAAGGAGGGAGGGAAAGGGAAAAGAAAAGGGAGAAAGGGGGAGGGGAAGAAGAAGAGGGGAAAGAGGGAGGGGGAGAGGGAGAGAGAGCTTCTTAGTATTAATACAGAGTTATAGTTTTTGGCTTGGAAATATTTTGAGGGTCTGAACCACTGATGTAGAATATGGTAGCACCATCCTGGCTGGGCTGCATGCCACTGTGAACAGGTTGTAACCCTGAATGACAATGACCTGCTCTTCTCATCCTGAAGATGCTGGAGAAAGACTCTGTTCTCACTCCCTCACACCATCTTCATGGGCTCTAAAGTAAAAGCCTGAATAAATAAAACGCTGGGCAAAAATTGAGTGTGTCTGAGCATTTGCAGCCCAAATCATAAGATAAGACTACAATATTCTACACATTTACTACACCATAGTATTTATTGACATCATTTGCATTTCACACTAGCTATCCGCATGAATGTCCACGGGGTCTCCCACGCCTTTGTTCTGGTTCCTTTCCTACGCTCCTGCCTTCTTCGTTAAGATCATGAACTGATGGCAGAGCTGGAATGAAATGTCTTCCTGACTACCACACGGTAGCTCTGCCACTTCCTGGTGACACTGACAGCCTATTTCCCTTTGTGGCCCATCACCAGTCAGTGTAAGATGGTGGCCACAGATACCACCTTGCTAGCTGACTCCCAGATTCACTGCTGCAAACACAGCTCATCTGAACCATTTCCTATTATGAATTTGAACAACTGCACGGAGAACTCCCATAAACCTGTCAGTTCTTAATTGATCTTTATTTTTTGTTCAAAAAGGCAACAAAAAAATGTTAAGATTTTGTTAACTTCTGTTTTCAGAGAGAATTCTTCTTCATTACACACTCTAAGACCATTCTGCACACACTGCTTTTTATATGGAAGTTTCCAAGGGTGGCCAACGTGCAATCGTAAAAGGTGAAAGCTAGCTTTCTCAAGTGACCTGGGGAAAGCCTTAGAGAGAGACAACTCAGATCATGATCTGAGCAGCTTTTCTAGGCATATTCCTAATGTTACAAGAGAAAACACAAGCCCCGAGCTCTGGGTCTAGTATAGATAATCTTGTTTTCTACATGATCCATACCAAAGTATCCTTGACAAAAAAAAAAAGAAAAAAGAAAAGAAAGAAAAAACAAGGGAACATGGAGACAAATCCTGATATAAAGGAGAAGAGTGGAAGCTGGATGAAAACAAAAATACAGAGTACTTGAATAAAGACTACAAAGGACCAAGTTTACAGAGCCCAGGGCCTTTCTCCATGATAGGGTTTGTCCCCAAGCCTTCTGATTGAAGGTGGATTTTGTATCTTTAAATAACGAGAAGTGGAATGATAGTGTTTCACGACAGCTGATACTAGTATGAAATTCAAGTCTTACTAGAACACACTCTTGCAGCTAGTGTGCATATTATCCATCATTTGTTTCCTGCCAGAAAACAGTACTCTGCAGAGCCAAGTAATAACCACGATACAAGGGAAGAATGGATATGAAGAGTCCACATGGTGCCAATATCTGAAATATTTACACTTTGACCTTTTACAGAAGGTACTAGAATAAAGATTTCCGATCGAATAGACATTTTAGCAAGATTTTAGAAAGGACTTTTATAAAGGAAAAGAATATACACACAAATATATGTACTTGTGTGTGCAATATACACATTTACATAAATGGTTCAATATATTTTAGGAAGTTATATCAGTCGCTCTTCACTGATGTCATGTTACATTCTTCTCCTTCTGCCTTTTAAATGGCAATTTATAAAGAAATCAATATGTAGTAGTAATCTCTGAAAAATGGTAAGACCAAGTTTGTGTATTCAGTTTGTTAATGTGTTCCAAATATTGTCTTAACTGGGTAAGTTTCTATGTAAGAAAACAGGAGACACTTCCTTACCTTTATAAAGGGTCAGAAACTCAGATACTTGCCAGGTTTGCAAGCTGGAACCTAGCCTCACTCTCTCTCCAGTGGCATACTGGAGAGACACATTTCAATCATCTCTATTTGAATCTTGAGTTATAAATGAATAAAGAAGGAAAGATGGACTGCTTTCAATCTAGCAATGTGAGCACAAGCCTTCTTCATGTTTTTAAACAAACATGGATTTGCATACAGATTCACTGGTCTGAATAGGTATACATGGCCTCCTTTTTTATTACTCTCTAGACTTCCGGACTCAGAGCAATGTGGTGTAAGTATATACACAAAGAATGAAGAACGTTTTGTTCCTAAAATCCTAATCTTATACTAAATAATCTAGACCAGCTCTATGAAAAGTTCTTAGTAAGCTTGTTTTCCTTAGGTAATAAACTATTAAAAAAATGTGCCTGTTTATGAAGTAAGAAGGATGTATGCTTTGGTTCTAGGATAAATGATATTTAGAGACCTCACAAAAATGTGTTTTAGGGGACTGGAGAGATAGTTCAGCGGTTAAGAGTACGTGGCACCACAAATTGGACTTAATCAGTTAATGAGAAAATAAAAATGGAGCTGGGCAGTGATGACACATGCCTTTAATCCCAGCACTTGGGAGGCAGAGGCAGGCAGATTTCTGAGTTCAAGGCCAGCCTGGTCTACAGAGTGAGTTCCAAGACAGCCAGGGCTACACAGAGAAACCCTGTCTCGAAAAACAAAAAAAAAAAAAAAAAAAAAAAAAAAAAAAAAAAAAAAATCAAAAAACAAAAAACAAAAAAACCAAAAACCAAAACCAAAACAAAACAAACAGAAACCCAAAAAACCCTGAAAATCAAAACAAACAAACAAACAACAATAACAAAAAGAAAATAAAAATGGACATAAAGTTGAGTATAAAGGGAAGGAGGCAGTGTCCCAGAGAGGAGATGGGGACATGATCAAAATACGTTGTATGAAATCCTTAAGAACTAAGAAAATGAAGAGGGAGAAAGAGCTTCAGTAGGACTGCTAACATCAGACTGCAGAGAAGACTCCAAGCAGAGACAATGCTCCTCGTCTGAGAGATCTCTTCAGTGAGAGAGAACAGCTAAGAGCCACGCCTGAGGAAAAAGCGATACGTGCCTCTTGAGTTTGTCTGCATCAGCACCGCTCTTTCATCTCTAAAGCTTTACAGCTCAGACAGCACGTTAACAGTTTCCTCACAGAAGGAGAGATACTTTAAGAGAAACACGTAAGACGGCTCATGTTTTAAACTTCATTTAAAAAGTCTGCATAGTCATTGAATCTGTTTGAAAATTATACCCTTTGAACAGTGTCATTTCGATAGCTAAAAAAACATATAAACAACTATTAAGATATATGAGAACCCCACACATGTGCATTTAAGTCTACAGCATATACTGTTGCTTTGTAAACCCCAACTTTACTTCATAACAACTCATTCTGAAATTCATTTTCGGGGAATAAAAACCAAGATTCTGGTTTCCCCTAAAGAGAAGGCTTTCAGAAGCACTCCTCAGCAACACTGGGGTGAGACGCTTGCTGCTGTTAACATAAAGATAACTTCTGAATGAATACCCAAACAACTCCTAAAGAGAGCTGATTTTGACAGTTTTATCATCTTGGTTTAGGCTGTCGCCATCAAGAGATACTCGTGTGTTTCCCTGCCATCCCTAGATTACTAAATACACACATGCACTAGAGTGCACAGGCGTAAACCATTGAGGGACGTTGTTAAATGCCGAGTATGCGTCCACAGTGTGGGGTAGAATATATCTGTATTACTAACAGAACAACAGATCGTATTGTTCCAACAGATTGTAAGCTTCCAGCGGATGCACATGCAGTTCATGCAGGGAAAACAATATATCCTGATCGTAAGACTTCAAGGTTTTCATCTGATCTCCTGCTTCCGTGAGAAAGTTGTATATTCTCCATTCATTTAACAAATAACTTGCTTTTGCCCCAGCTAAGAAGCAGGAAACTGAGCTTTCAGAAGCTGCTTAAGGAAAGGACCTAGAGAGACTGTGGTGTTCAAATGCAGGTCTGAAGTTGGTAAGAATTGGCCTATCAGCAGGAAAAGCCACCCAGGCAAGGACAGAGTCCTCAGGTGTAAACTCGCCTCACATGACGCAGCAAGAAGACTCAGCCCGCAATCTTTATGTGGTACCCACTTGACCACCATCAGTGTGTCTTCTGTCTTCCATCATGACTTGTGGGCCTGTTTTGTTAGTTCCTCCTCCTTCACATCTTAGCCATGAAGGCTCAAGCTTGATTTCAACTATCTACACTCACAGTTCTGGTGATGCAAGCCAGGCTTGTGAGTATAAAGCATCTATTATAGACCTCTCTGAATTCCAGACTCATCTCTACCTGTCTATACAGCTGTCTACCCAACAAACAGCTCACACTTAGCATGCCCTCCAAGTCAGCTCCCCTATTTCAATAGTGGAAGGCTGAAACATGCAACCTGCTGCTGCTGCTGCTGCTGCTGCTGCTGCTGCTGCTGCTGCTGGTAGTGTGTGTGTGTGTATGAATGTGTGGGGCGGGGGAGGGTGTTGGGATGGTGGTGGTGGTATGTATTTGTGTTTTGTACTAGGGCTGAATGTAGGCCCTTACTCATACTAGAGAAACATCACTGAGTAATACCAGATCTTCTTTTTTGGTTCTGTTTAAAAAAAAAAAAAAAAAAAAAAAAGAATCTCAGTAAGCTGCTTAGGCTGGCTTTGAACTTATGTCAAAGCCTGGTAAGCCCTGACCTTGGAATCCTCCTGCCTCAGCTTCCTGAGCAGCTGGAGTTATAGATAGGCATGTGCCATTAAGGTTTTATGGACACTGCTGCTTTTAATAGGTTAGAGGCCTTCATATGCCAAACAACTTGATGATCTTTGACATCTTTCTTTCCCATGTATCATATATACAGCCCATCAACAGTTATTGACTATCTTGAGGACATACTCAGAATGTAACCAAATTTCCCCCTCTAGTGGGACTACTACCTCCATTTGTCATCCAGATGACTGAAAGTATCTCTTGGCTCTTCTGCTTGCTTCTGGCTTTGACTTTGTACAGTGCATATTCAATGCACATCAAATTACCCATCTCATCTGATCAGCCAAATGGGTGGAGCTTTCAAACGGAAAGGAAGATAAACTGACACTAAAACAGTATTACATGTGAAATGTCCCCACAGCCTCATGGATTTGAAAACTCAGTCCCCAGAATGATGATGCCATGGTGGGAGGTTGTGGAACTTCAAGGGACAGGGCAGCTGAAGGAAGTGGGTCACTGCAGCGTGGGCCTTGATGGTTAGAGTCCAGCCTTACTCCTCATTGTAACAGTAGACTCTGTGGTAGGCCATGACATAACAAGGCTGATCTGCACAGAGCTATCCCGGCTGCCATGTGTTCCTCTCCATGAAATGTGCACCCAAATCAAACTCTTTCCTCTTATGTTGATTCAGATTTTGTCACAAAGATGATAGGTGTGACTAACACACATACATTTGTCTACCTAGCCATTATTCGGCTCGAGGAACAGTAATTTTAAGAATAACACTCCCATTAGAACAAAAAATATATCACCCCCCCCACACACACACACACATACTATATACATGAACTACAGTGTGTATCCACTCTATTAAGTACCATCTACTCATTAATGTAACATCTATCACTGTTTGTGACAAAAGAGTTAAGTAATGTATCTAGTGCCCCACAGAAGTTGTCACACACGTATCATACATATTGTCCTTTGGAAAATACTTGCTAATGATTAATTTCTGAAAAAATAGTTGCTCATAGATATCTAACAAGAGACATGGGTTAGATTAATAATGAGGCAGTGCCTAATTGAGGCACGAACTTTGATACTGTTGAAATGGGGTCAGACTCCTCACTGTGCCGGCTTATCTGTACATTGTTAGGCATTTAGCAGCATCTCTGGCGTCTCCCTGTTACATGCCAGGAGACTCATACCCTGACCCCAACCCAGTTGGCATAATCAGTGATGTCTCCAGGAATTGCCAGAAGCCTCCCAAGGAAGGAGTACAGCTGCCCCCATGAAGAACCAGGGCACAGAGGTGGGCACTATGTAGTCATCAAGGTCCACATTGTATAGACCTGTGGAAGAAGGCAGGGAAGTTCTTAACCTAAGCAAGTATACAACATCAATTTCAACCTATTTCTATGTATGCATGGGCCAAACAAAATCTATTGACAAATCACTGAGAAAGCTTTACAATGTCCGTCTCTGGGTGCTGCAATTATAAATAATGCTTTATTTGTATTTATTATTTTCTGTGATATCTAAAGCACTAATTCTGTTATTAAAAAATACAAATCCCACAAAAAATAAAAGCCTATAGATCGAATAAATAAAAAGCATATTCAGGCAAAATTCTTTTCTTTTGAAACTTTTACAAATGATAAACCAAGCCAGGAAACTGTTGTTCAGCAATAAAAACTGCCTTGTTTCCTTTTTTTCTTGAAATATTTGATCAGATTAAACGGACTCCGCTATTTATGAAATTTCTAGTCTCACATTCAAGCACAGTTTACGTTTGTCTAATACTTGACACATTTTTCTGGTTCTGAAAAGGGCTGTGATTACGTGGTTTCAATAGTGCCCTTATAATGGCCCATTGTGAGGGCCAGCGAGCCTCCCCTCCTTATGGGAGTAGCTGGGGCAGCATCCCACGTGCCCCAACTTCTCTGTGTGCTCCAGTTTAACACAGCCTCAGCATGGTAGACGTCTTTTTGTCTTAATATTTCCTCTCAAATGAGGCCATTGTTCACAGTTTATCGGGTATTAGACCGATTATAACCAGGCAGCCGAGCTCTGCCACATAAGGACCAGAGCTCTTAGAAAACTGGCAGTGGACAAGTTTGTCACAGAGGAAAACATTGCCTTGGGCCTAAGTAAAAGGTCAGTCAGCAAGCCCCCATCAGACGTGAGAGCTGAATGCTACTGGTTTGAAGGTCAAGTCCACATGAGCTATAAATTGGCAAAGAGGAGCCGCGTCGTAATAACAGCAGCTTCAGGGGCCGTGTCATGAGACTGAGGGGTCTTGGCCTCTGAGGAACTGCACAATCTTGGGCAAGTCCTAAAACCAGCTTTGTACATTTACACAGTGGTAAAACTTCATAAACAGCAACAGCAGCAGCCCAGGAGCGCCATTGGAGGGTGCCAGGCACTATGCTGAGGCTTGTGAAGGCTGGAGCCATCCCACCTTCCACTGGGCACTGTTCCCCTTGCATAGCAACTTGAGCAGGGTAGTGACCAGGTAGATAAATGTATGCATAGTAGTTACTTCCACCATCTTTGTGACAAAATCTGAGTCTACCCAAATGAGTCCATCCATCAATATACTATAAGAAAATAAAGACTCCCGGGAGGAGAGATGGAGTCAAACGGGACAGGGCTTAGGAGTCATTTTCTCTCTATCTAACTCAAATATCACCGAGAGGATGGACGGGTGGCGTGAGGGGCAAGAAGCAAGGGTACCCAACATGCTCTGAGGCAGAAGCGGTGCAACGTAGAGGTAGAGGGCTCCTGGGAAATTTCTCTTCTCCATTTCTCAGTGAGCAAGGGTACCCAAGATGTTCTCAGGCAGCTTTGGAATACTCCATTTCTCAGTGAGCTGCCTTAGTCACTAAAGGTTGGACTAGGCTTAAAGGAAATTACTAACACAATATAAAAAGTGCATGCGAACTTCTGACTTGATATTTTTTTGTGCTCAGTTGAGGCTTAACATATGGATATTGAAAGTATGAGCAGGGTTTCCATTCTGGAAGGGAGTTTACATGAAACAGCACAGGCCAGATCAATGATGAGGCAGGGTGACATCAGCACAGTGGGTTCCTATGCCACTCTCCGTGCTACGAAGTCTTCAACGTAACCATGCAGTGGCCATGTGCCTATGTGTTAGGCAATCTCTTTTTATTCACTTTCTATTTTCTTGTTCCACAAAATGCCAGTATGCGCACCTCGTTAACACAGTCCACCCATCTTCCTATCACAAGCATAAAAATATCTGCATGCAGCTTGCTATTGCACACCTCAGACTGTATGGGTTTTGTTTGTTTGTTTGTTTGTTTGTTTTGCATGTTCCTAAGAGTGTGGCCATGTGCTCCTAACTGCTCTGGGTTTCGTGAGATCCCTGGAACTCATCTGCCCTGATATCACAAGGAAAATCAGTAGGATTTGCCCATAACAACTTTATTGATCAATCAGGAAAGTATGTCTCAGCCACAAAGGACACATTTTCAAGCATGTAGAGAGTATAGAACTGAATTCATATTGACCTTTTCAGGCCAAAGCAGAGTTGAAAATCAGATCTTCCTCTCTCGAGAAAAATGTCCAACAATCTCCGTTTATGTCACTGCAGTACTCTGAACTGTGAGCTTATTTATAACTGGTGCAGGATTTGCTTTCTTTCATTATAAACAAGACACAACAAAAACCAGACAGAGGCAGGCAAGATCTCTGAGAGTTTAAGGCCAGCCTGGCCTATAGAGTGAGTTCCAGGACAGCCAGGGCTCCACAGAGTAACCCCTGTTTTGAAAAACCAAAAACCAACCGAACAACAGCAAACCTCTGAGTACTCGGAAGCTCCCCAGCTGTACCCTTCCTTCATTTGTGATTCAGTCACATTTTCTCGGTGCATTTCTTGATCCTCTCAGTAGAAAACTTTCAATTTCTTATAAAGAATATAAGTGTTACTTGTTGTTAAAAACAAACAAATGAATAAACTTTGTCTTTCAAATGCTATCCTTACCATTAACTCAAAGCTGTACAGGAAGAAGAACAGTTACCCTAGCAAGGAATGGGTCAACAAAGACTGACTAATGACAGAGAAGGTCAAACAGCACATGCTCTGTGCAAGCTGCCTCAGGACATGGAGTAATTAAAGGACTGCGGCTCTTCTTCCCTTTCTTGTGGAGGAGAAGGTCGACAGAGAGCAGAACCATACAAACTCAATAGAAATTTTTGTTAGCCCAGTGCATCTAAGTATCATGAGATTTCTTTTGTTTTAAGTAAAGGTTAAAATATTGTATACTATAGTGTTGTCTTTTATGGGAAGAAAAATAGGCCACTGTGTCTCTGAAATACCAGATGTCATATTCCCCACAGAAAGCCACTATCAAAAAAAGTGAAGAAGAAAGAAAAGTCCTCCTGTTAAAACAACAACAACAACAACAACACACATACACACAAAACAAAACAAAAAATAAAAAGCTGCCACACTGTAAAGATTGGTAAGATTTTTAAAAAACAGAGCTGGGCAATAGCATAGTAGTATGGTACTTATGTGTATCCCAGCAACACCAACACACACAGACACTCACACACAGACTCACACACAGACACACACAGAGATACACACATGCACACACACGTATACACAGAGATACTCACACACATACACACACAGACACTCACACACATACACACAGATACTCATACACAGATATTCACACACATACACATATATACACACACAGAGATACTCAAACACAAACACATACACACATACACACAGAGATCCTCACATACATACACACACACACACACACAGACACACACACAGGAAATGAAGGAGGAAGGGAGAGGAGGAGGGAGGGAGGGATGAAGAAGGAAGAGAGGGAGGGAAAAGGAAAAGAGGGAGGGGAAGAGGAATAGAGGGGAAGAAGGAAAGAGGAAGAGAGGTCTCAGTGTTCTAGTAGCTTCCCAATTATATATCATGTATCCCAGACACAGAAAGACTGCTACGTGAAAGAAAATGAGTATGTCATTCTGACCCCAAGGGACTGACAATTGAAGGACTAGGTCCAGGGTTTTGCAGAGGCTAGCCCGTACAGAATTGTATATTTAAGACAGTGGTCTCAAGCTTCCAGTTTCAAAGAAGGAACACTGGGTACTGATTAAAGATGTATCTGGTTGTCAAAACTGAGTGGGGATGGATGGGCTGCCACTGGCATCTAGTGGGAGAGTGCAGGGGTAATGCCAAATATCCCACAGTGAGAGGACAGCCTTTGGCAGAAGACTTCTTTGGCCCCACTGTCAGTAACATCCTGGTGTAGAATCTGATCCTGGCACACAGAACGCCTGCCTGTTCACCTCTTTACTCTTCTTAGAGGAAGATTCCAGAAAATGCACAGGGAGGACACAGACACTCCAAGGCCAACTGATATAATTTCTTCCTGGATCTGAGCCTGAGGTAGTCAAGGGTTATCTCATTCCTCATCTTGAGAGGCCAAAAAAAAAAAAAAAAAAGATACTTTTTGTCTTCTGGAGTGGAGATGCTATCTCTATGAACAAGAGACTCTAACCTCAAGACTTCCTATCAACAAGTCCTGCACAGTAACAGGAAGTGTGTTGTATGTGTGTATGTGAGTGAGAGGGGAATGATGGAAGTAAAAGAGAAAGAAAGAGAGAGAAAGAAAAAGAAAGAAAGAGAGAAAGAAAGAAAGAAAGAAGAAAGAAAGATGAATGGAAGGAATGAAGAAAGATGATAGAAAGAAAAACTGACAGATGATAGATAGATAGATATCTGATAAATGATAGCTAAATAAATTGATTTAGCAATTCTATACAAAAATGCTAAGCCAGGCTCTAAAATGACCCACAGAGAGAATAACAATCAGGACATCTCTAAAAGTACACCCAGATATGACATTTGTTACTGCTGTGTCTTTTGGCATACTAAGTAGATCCCCAGGGCACATTGTGTAGCCAGTCTGGCCAAAATGGTGAACTCCACATTCACTGAGAGATTCTGCCTCAAAAAACTAAGTGGAAGCCAATTGAGGAAGCCACCCAGCATGGCACTCTGGTGTGACCTGGTTAATAGCCAGGTCATAGCCCTGGAGGGCAAACCTACCTACTGCTACTATTCACTAACTGGATGTGGCTAGGTGCCTTCTCACACAGCTGCTATCCATAGATGAGTGCTATGTTAGCCTTGATCTGTGAAGCATCTTATGGCAGCAGGCTACACAGAGGCTCAAACTGGCCAAACTGCCGAGATGAAGTGAAGGCAGGGTGGTTGGGAACGTCAGAGAAACTTAAAAGATGTAAAAGCTGGAAGATATGGGGGTTGCCGCAAAAAGGATTTGACTGGCTCATTGAACTCCTGACCTCATTACGTACATAAAGCCTACCCGGTATTTTTCACTTTCTTCAGCGGTGTAAGTTGATAACTTGCCCTTGCTCCATTAAGCAGCCTCTCACCCAGGTCCACAGGAGCAACCTTAACTAAATGTAGAGGGTTTAAAAGACGTGTAAGTGAAAGGGGACTTGCTGGGAAAGAGAAGCATCCTAGTGGATGAAGGAGTGAGTGAGAGAGGATAATGAGGCTGGACATGATTAAAGTTCATTGTATACATATATGAAACTGTCAAAGAATACAATAAATCAATGTACAAATTAGAAAAAGACTGTTATACTTCTACCTTAAAATAGTTTTCTATAAGGATAAAATAATGTGATTTTCATCTTTAACTTACTAATGTTCTGATATAAATATTGGAACTACAATTTGATAATTCTTCTCTTTGGCTAAAGACCATACCTCCATTTACAGAAGTGGTAAAATGTGTTCCTTTACCAGCCTTCCTTCTAACTAGGGAAGAGCACATGACTCAGGCTCCACCAACCAAAGGCTCACACTGAGCCCATATGCTAGACTGTAAGATGCAGGAAGCAGTGAGGACAGCCAAAACAACCTTCTTGGCGCCGTAGAGTAGCAGAGCAGTCTTGAGTGGTTGTTCTCCAGTCCACCGCTGCCATGTAGTATGAGGAACCGATCTCAGCTGTGCATCTCCAAGCCTGTCCTCCTACCTAACAAACAAATATCCCCCTCTAAATGTATTTTCATCAAAATGACTACAGTTGCATATTATTGCTAGCTATCAAAAATTCTGCTATAGGTTTGTGGTTGATTCTACAAACTATACATTATTATGTTCTTAGTATGTGTTCTATAAATGTGCCTACTTAAATACATATGTGCAAATAGAGGGTTTTATGTATCTAAATATGTAAATACAAACATAAGTTTCTCAGTATACATAAAAGGGCAGGAGCAGTAATTTCATTTTCCTTATACAACATATGAGGTTTCCTTATACAACAAGAACCATATGGTATGATTGCGTTTTTTATTACACCTTATTATAATGTATGCTTCTTGAGTTTAAATGGACTATCTTATACACAATAGGATAGAAATGAATTCCTCACTTCTGGAAGACCTCAAATAAATGGTGTCTTTCATATTTCTTCACAATGGAAACAAATGAAATGAGATTCTAAAAATAGAAGTTGTGAAGGCTAGACGTACCTTTATAATTTGGGTATAAACTGTGATTGGCCATTTTTGATTATATCTATATATTACACAGATGCTGTAATACATCTACAGAGCACAGTCCACTGTGATGTGAAGGGGCATATATGTCCTCAGCTTCAGCAGCCAGTGGCACTTTCCATGACTGGCATGGTCCATTGCCCACAGCTCATGTTCCATGAATACCTACTCAAAGGCTGGGTTCATAAATATCCTGAGTTGACTTCTGTTTTCAGCAGAAGCCTCTCCCATTTGCCTGGGTTATCTTCTTAGAGTAGAACTGATCTTAGCAGCTAAAGTCAAGAAAAAAAAGAAAAAAACCAAGGTCTTGGGCTGAAGAGAGAATTGAGCTTGGGCACTCCCAACCAGGCAGCTCTCACACTGAGTCCAGCGTTCACTGACATTACACAGTGATACTATTGGCCCAGTACTCCAGCATAGCAGGAAGGTGTCACTATCCCTACAGCCTAAGTGGGCAATGTAGCCCAAAGTAAGAATTGGTACAAAGACACATAATATGGACACGGCGAGTTTCAAGTTCATCCAAGGGGAATGTTCACTGAGTGGACCAATGAAGTAAACTCTCATGAAACATCGTTCATGTTGATGAGATCATTGCACAGTTTTGTTTTTGGAGATTGTTCTTTAATTCTAACAGCAAGATTCCATGGATGTGCACATGTATGTTCACATGTATATGGAGAATCAACATCTGCCTACCTGTTTGCCTAGTAAAGGGCTGGGAGAAGAGGGTAACCATGATGAACATGAGGAAGGCCATAAAAACTTTTACTGAGAATATTCACTTCAGTCCCATTTCAAAAGAGAGAGAGAAATCCCCTTCTTGTTTATAGTGCTGTAACCCCCAAGTCACAGTTAGTAAAACTCAGCATCAAATCTCTACCATAGAGCTGTGATAGCTTTCTGTTGTCCTGAGTACAGACAGGTTGAGTAGATACCCCATGCAAGGACTCGGGGGGGGGGGGTTGTTTTATTACACTATTAACACATTTGTTAGGGCTATGTAAAACCACTGGCTTAGTTTACACACGGTGACGCCTACGGAACAGTGGCTCTCCACTCTATTCAATAGACTGTGCTATTACCTATAGCTAAAGGGAGCCGACGGCAGGATCACACATGGGATGCAGTCAATCAGTACACCTGATGACTGAGCATCTTGAGGGCTGAGGGCTGAGTCACCTTCATGCCACCTCAACTATACGCCATCATCACTGCTCCATTGCCTTAGCTGCGCCTTGACAGTCTGCGAAGACTTACAATTGCAGATGTGAGCTCTCAAGGAAAAATTTGTCTCCTGGAGGAAATTGTGGCATAAGCTATAAAATGCAATACATGATATGCTCCCTTCATTGATTTAGACAGAAATGTGATTTGAGTATTGGTAACTATTCAGAAACAATGTTGAAAGCTTATTTTTTAAAAAAAATCTATAAACAAAGGCGAAGTAAAATGCCCCCTTCCCCTTCAATTTTACTCCTTTGATTTTAGAGTTTGTATGCAATTTTGGCACTTATTTTAAAGCTAATGGAAATATAATTAGATAAAATATAATAACATATATGGCATACACACATTTAAAGAAAGTGTCCGGCTACACAATGTAGACTTTCAGATTGTTGGTAAGTAATGACAGAAACAATCCTATGAACATCTCTCTTTTTAAAAGCTGTCATCCAATATATAATTAGTACTGATTATTTTAATGTTTGGGTCTGTGAGATGGCATAGTAGACAAAGACATTTGTCATCAAGCCTGGTGACTGGAGTTCAATCCCCAGGACCCACAAGTTAGAAGGAAAAGAAATGCCACCCACAAGTTGTTTTCTGGCCTCAAATATTTACAAAGACTATTCTGCTTTACACTGTCACCCACAGAGGAGCCAACTGCCCCTTTGAGTCACATTTTCACAATCTGATGCTACAAGTTTATGGCACTTTCAAACAATTAAAAAAAAATTATCTCAGGAGCTGGAGAGACAGCTCAGTTGGTAAAATGCAGTCATGAATGTTCAAGCTCTGTTCTCCAGGATCCCCATTAAATGCCAGTGTACACCTGTAAGTCTAATGCTGAAGAGGCAGAGATCTGAATCTCTCTGGACTCACTGACCAGCCAGTCAAGCTGAATTGGTAAAGATCATGGTTCAATGAGAGAACCTTTCTTGAAAATAAGGTACAGACAGTAGATGAAGACAGATATTGACTTCTGGTTCAATGTTTGTGCACACATGCACACAAACACATACGAATAAAATGTCACACACAAATATGTAAACAATAACACAGGATAAGGGAAAAGAGCAAGAGAGAAGTCAAAGCTGTCTCAGATGAGACAGAAGGAAGTACATGAAGCAAACAGACAGTGAGTTCCTGAACAGCATTCTTCTAGTGTCTGCGGTTGAAGTGGATCTTGTTACAGTTTTCCTTAAAAGACTTTCAACTTTTTTTTTTAACTTTTAGAATTGGTGCACAAAAGCAATAACTTACTGTCCCTTGAGGTGAAAACGTTTAAGTCTTTCCATGTTTGCTTTATAATACTCATGTCCCCTCATGCAGCTATCTACCCCCCTCCTAAGCCACTCTCATCCAGAATTTGCTTTGCAACCATCTGCCCCACGGGTGTATGTATGTAGAATACTCATTCTGTGAAGCGCCTGCTATTTTATGTGGTTTTCCTTTAACATGATGTAAGTATTGACCCTAGGAATGCTTGAACCAATATGTTGCCGCCCTTTAACACGAGCAAGGGGCTGTCCACTGTGACCCTTGTGCAGTTCATTGATTTTCTCTTTGTTCCATGAAAGCTGTCCCTTCCTAGTGGATGCTGAAGATGATTGACGTTGTTTGTTGTTAACCTAACGGGTGCTGGGGTGACTACTCCTGTGTGTCTCCTTCAGAGTGGTCTTAGTGTCCTGACTCTGAAGTGGAATTGCCAGTTCCTGGAATACTACACAGAAAGCTTTGCTAAATGTTGCCAAATGGTCCCCTGAGGGGTTTCTCAATGAAGATCCTCCAGGCAGTATCTGAGGGGTGTGTTCTGATGTCCCTGTTCTTATCAAATATGTATCAGAGCTTCTAAGTTCTGCTGGTCTACACAGTACCTGGCTATAGTTTAAATGTAAGATTTCCTAATTACTAATGAGACTGAGATTTTTTTTAACAAGTGGCAAAGCTGAGCATCTATATTCCTTATACACACACACACACACACACACACACACACACACACACACACATCCAAACACACTCCATGGCTTTCTTGCTATACAGGGGTTATAATCCCCTGTCTGTTGTTCATACTATCTATATTGTTTTTCTATAGACTGCTTATTGTTTAAATCAATATTTTTAACATGACCTCCCAGGGATCAGTTAAAAACTGAACAGAACTTGGCACTTGGTAAAGAAGATTCCCCATGTTCTACTGCCATCAGACTCAAAGATGTATTTTCCTAAGGCCTCATTTTGTATTAAACAAGCTTTATCAAGGAAGTAATCTCAATTTAAAGCAGAACTGTTTGTACAAAGGAACTAACTATGATACAAATCTTAAGAACTTATGTGACACTCTGATTATGGCCTACTCCTTGTCCCCAAGGAGAAAAATAAATCCTAGCTGAAATTACCAGATAAAAAGATGTAAAATCCACTGAAGTCACTTTGCCAGATTCCCAGGAAATTACACCACCTACAACATAACAAGCCACAGTGTGTTTTCCCACATCAATTTAAGACACTAAACTCCAGTGTTATAAATGAAGCACAAATAAAACTATCAATGTGGTGAATTAAAGAAAAGAACATACATTACTTATTTTTGTATTAGTTATCTTATATTGTTTGATTGTGTATTGTGGAATGCGTATGCGTGTTTGCACGTATATGGGCATACACATTAGTGGATATCTCGTGTGTATACATGCATGTGGAATCCAGATATTGATATGAAATGCCTTTCTTGATGGCTTTACACTTCCTTTATTGAGGTAGGGTCTGTTGCTGAACCATGAACTTAATACTCCAGACTAGTCTAGCTAACCAGGCTGCCCCAGGGATTTTCCTGTCTCTGCCCCCTGAGTGTTAGCTAGCATCATGGCAGACAACATCCCACCTGCCAGGTTTTTAACACTAATTCTGGGGACTCAAACTTTACTTCTCATGCTTTGGCAAGAACTGCCTTATCTACTGATCCATTCTCTTGGCCCTGGTACTGTTGTTATCTTAATAAGACTTATTAAGAGAGTGATGACTTGATTACATTGATTACAAAAGAAACTTTTTTAAAATAAAACAGGTGAGAAGATAGTAGAAAAGAAATTACTAGATTGAAAACTTGGGACCAGGGCAGGGTGATATGAAAGACTGCTTTTTTGTCTCCAGGTTCATCAGGGAGAGCAGGAAGTGAAGCTTCCTGGTCATTTGCAACTGCTCTGGAAACAAAAAGCCCTTCCTGGGCCCAGGGGGTCAGAACTCACTTGAGAACAAAGCCTATAAGTCGTATGGAAAACCATGTTCTTCTACTAGGATTGTAGGTGATAGAACTGCATGAGTGTGTATTGATGTCAATCAGAATAGAAAAAATATGTAAAAAGAAGATGAAGTTCAATGGTGAGGTGAATGGGATTCTTTTCTTGCTGTGTGACCTGGTATAAGATCTAGTCATGACCTCAAAGCTGTAGGGATGGCAGAACCAACCACGGTGAGACCATTCCTATTATGTTTCCATCCCCACTCACCCTAAATTAGACAGCAAGACGAAAAGACAAAAAGTGTGGGCAAATACCAAAAGATGACCTCCAAAAGGACTTTAGAAGGAAAAGGCCTGGAGGTTTGTTTTGTTTCACCATCTCCTAAGCTAACACCATCAAAATAAGAGAAAAGCTATTTGTTCCTCATTTCAGAACTCATGTTTACTGCTACTAAACCTCTGCCTGTCTGTATTGAAAAACTCCCTTTAAGCCTTACAGAAATATGGGATGGTTTTGTTTGGCTTGATTAGGTTTGGTTTGGTTGTCATTGTTTGTTTTGTTTGTTGTTTTGAGATTAAGGCACTGGATGGCCTAGAAGTCACTATTTGGACAAGGTTGGCCTCAAACTCACTGAGGTCTGCTGGCCTCTGCCTCTCCCCCTCTGCCTCTCTGCCTCTGCCTCTGTCTCCTGAGTGCTGAGATTAAAGGTATGTGCCACCACACCTGGCTAGAAACATCTTATTCTATTCACAGAGACCTGTTTATTCTCAAGATCAAGGACTGTTTCTGGAAAATTATCCTCAGAGTTAAAAAAAAATCAGTAGATAAATCTACTTGTGTGTGTGTGTGTGTGTGTGTGTGTGTGTGTGTGTGTATACGTGCATGTGTGGACCAGAAGTTAACATCTAGTGTCTTTCCCAGTTGCTTTTTGCCTTGTTTCTTGAGACAAGGTCTCTCACTTGGCCTGGAACTGACAAGTGTGTTAGGCTGGCCAGTAAGTTCCAAATGCCTTCCCCCTCCTCTGCACTAGGACCAGAGACAAGAGCTGCCATAGCCAACTTTTGTGGTGATGCTAGGGACCCCAACTCAGACCCTTATTCATACAGGCAGACATTTTATTGACTGAGCCTTTTCGCTACCTTTTGAAAGGATAGCTACTTTGGTCCAAGCTCATTAAAGCAGATTGTTTACCTAAACTTAAATGTTCAAAACTGGAGCTTCAACGACTTTGATTCCCTGAGGCCAATCTCTATATAATACCAGATTTTTCACCAGCAATTTGCAAGTAGATCATATAGAAGAAAGTATCAGAGACAAAGTGCAAATTCTGTGGTTAATGGACTTCCTGGTTGCACTGATTCTCAACAGAGTGCAAAGGAAACAGCATGGAGAAGGAAGCCTCTCTGGAAACAAGCGTTGGAATAATACTAAATCCACAAACAAGGGACTTTTCCTGTCTATCATAAACATGTGCAAATTAATTCACATTGACTCAATAAACCTAAAACTGTTCAGTTTCTACAAGAAAACATAGAAGATCCTCATGAACTTGAGTTAAGCAAAGGGTTTACACAGCACCCTAACTAAAGTTAATAGTGGACTTTATCAATGGTTGGGTTTTATCCTTGTTGACAACTCTTGCTTTTTCTAAATACATGATTAAAGATGAAACTCGGATGAAAAGAAATATATAAAAGACATGTTCTTGACAGATCCAAGACAAGGAATTACAACAGCCTACTTCAAAAATGAGCAAATGATTTACACAAATACTTCATCAGAAGAAGATCTGCAGAGGGCAACTATGCGCTCAAGAAGGTGGTTTACATAACCAGTCATTGGAGAGATGCTAAATACAATCCCAGTGAAATTATAGTCCACACCCATCAATAATACGGATTATGGATATGGCTGAGTTCAACAAGACTATCAGATGTAAAGAAAATGGATGCTGTACATATAATATCATCTTCTAGGACTAGAAACAGGACCCAGTATCCATAAGAGTGAGTGGACGACCAATGGTGGGGTACCTCTGCATAGAATTTAACAATACAAGGGATTAAGATATTACTATGTACCATTACATAGCTGAATCTCAAGTTAATGAGACTAAGAAATTCTAGGACTGTCCTCTCTAAAGTCTATATAATAACCTAATTTTCAGTGAAATAAATCAAGAGTTATCTATAGATAAGAAAGAAAGCTGGGAGGGAAACATGGACAAGAAAGAGATCCCTTGCTCATCATGATTATTCACAGGAGAATAATCCATCAAAATGTATCAAATTATGCAGTTTGGACATTTGAAAACAATAATAATAACAACTGTGATCATCAGGAATGTGCTAGTACTTCCATTTATATGTATTGAGTCATGCACAGGTACCAACTCATGAGGTAGACATGTTTCAATCTCCTTTTAAAGGGGACAAAAGAGGAAAATATCTCTTACAGACAGACCTCTCTCTCTGCTTATTCACCTGCCTAACCGCATGTCTGTATGTCTGTCCCAACAGTGCTGTCATGACTATAAAGAAGGCATGAAGAGCATCCCAATAAGAAGCAGAGAAATAGGAATATAGACCATCCTCTCATGTCCCTTGCTGTCTGTAAGGAAGAAGCAGCCAATGTAGAAAGTGTGAATGGCTCACTAGTGATATGGTTTCAGCTTTCCCTTCTTGTGTTTAAACATTTGGACACCTGAACTAGTGGCACTGTTTGGGGAGGTAGTAGACTTTTGGCCAAGTAAAGTCCAGCTTAGAAACACGGAGGGATTTGAGGTCAGCCATAGTATACTTCAGTTGTCTTACTGCTTCCTGATTCACAGACTCCTGGTGCAATTGTCTGGTCTATTCCTGCTGCCATGCCTTCCCTACCCTAATAGATGGAGTAGCCCATGAAACACAGAGTCAAACAAATCTCCTCTTAACTCGTTTCCATGATAAAGTTTATCACAACAACACAAAGAGTCAAAGACCGTGGTCATATAAGCGCTACTATTCTATGAAAGAGGAGACTGAGAAGAAGAGAGAAGCGAGTAAACCCTCACAGAGAAGCAGCAGTTGGCCTGGGCCTCACTGATAGAATAAGATTTGGGCAAGTAGGAGAGTATAGCAATGGCTTCTACATTTTAAAAAACTAGTTAAGTAAGGACAGAGACACATGGAGCACGTGGCATTTCCAAGGTTGATTTCAGGCTGGCTGATGATGATAGGCAAATAAGCAAAACCTAAAAATGATCACCTCTGTCAACTCAGCTTTGGTGTAGTTAAGTGTGGGTCAATGTAAAGGCAAGGAAGAATTAAAGATGGCTTAGTGGTTAAGAGTGCTTGTGCTTTTGCATAACCTCAGTTCAGTTCCCAGTACCCATGTCTGACAGTACAGCTGCCTATGACTCCAGCTGCATGGGACCCAACACCTCTGGCCTGTGCGGACGGACAGACACACAAGCACACACATGCACATGCACAGGCACAGCCATACAGGCACACACAGGGAAGCATAATTAAAACTTAAAATAAAATATTTAAAAAAAAAAAAAAGGAGTGAGGTATTAATTCTAAACACAACATTTATGCTTTGTCTCTTGCCCACAACTATACCCTGTGCCTGGACCTCTCATGGTGTATAATAAGTTCTCAGACACTCTAAACGGGGACAGAAAAGGGGCAAACAACATGGCTTCAATCTGAACACAGCAGGTTATTTCCCCAGCGTCATTGAATGTTGGTGCTCATATGAGTGAGGGAGACAGTAGTGGTTAGTGGCATCTGCTAAGTGCTGACTTCATCCGTCCGTACAAGGACATTGCGTCCCAGTACCCTCCAGCAGCCTCCGATTAGCAGCATTTCTTTCCCCACATAAGAAAACAGGGGCTCTTAGCAATTAGGTCGTTTTGTTTCTAAGATGACTCCAGCACCTGAGAACAGCAAGCTAAGAACCCAAGCCATCTGATCCCTGGGCCATTTGCTCCAAAGCTGCCTAAACACCTGCCAAACCAGGGTGTAGCACAAGGCCACCCATGCCTAACAGAAAGGATGTTTCTGATTACAGCCATAGAAGACACTGGGAAAGATGACTGACTAGCAATTAGTTAGTAACCAAACAGCACCCCTTCGGCCTGTTACTCATTTTGAAAAGGCAGATGAGGCCAGGTGAAAAAAGAACCTCCCAATGACAAGGCTGCTACCTGGTCCAAGTATTGTGACTGCCCTTAGCGATGATGACTCTGGCCGTTTCCTCATCTGTGATCTGTCTGGAGATGTATGTTGCCTTGTATGTGTCTGGGAATGCTTGCTAGCTTTTCTATAGCAGTGTTGAGCTCTGAGCTCAAGTCCTCATGCTTTCCCAACAAGTTCGCTTTCCATCCTTAAAAGTGGGCTGGGTTTGGTTTGGTCTTAGTGGTAGCTGAGACGGATGAAGTGTAGTTGAGATGGATGGAGTGTAGTTGAATGGACCAAGATCTCCTGGTCCACACTCTCATCTATTCTCCATCATGACCACCTACTGGCAAGATGGCTGGTCAACATAGAGGAACATCAATAATCCAATAGAAAATTCACACAATTCAATATTCTAAAAAGGGGGTTCTATAGTATAGGATCTATCTGGAATTTTTGTAAAGCTCCAGATAGCAAGCCATTCTTACGTTCCAAATCTGGGCCTAGCTGGCTTTATGGTTAAGAGCTGAGCTCCCCAGAGATTAGCTAGCATGGAAATCACCATCCTCTAATACAAACCCACAGACTAGAAAAGACCTGCTCCTGAGCTACTCACTGAGTTCTTACCCCATGGCTTCACAGCAACTGAAGCTAAAACTCTAATAAGGAAACTGTAGTTCTAGGAAGGATGAATCCACAGTTTAAAATCTCTACAAATAAAGCTAGAAACAATGAAGTACAATAGAAAATAGCATTGTTGCAATTTTTTTTTTTTTTTTATAAAAACAGTAAAATAAAATAAAGCAATACAACTTATTTTGATTTTCAAATCTGAACCATTTGGGGATGTTTTCACATTTTCTCTAAAAACAAAGTATGCATTGAAATGGTTCAAAGGCAATTTCAAGTAAATAGCTTAAACTGTCAGTGACAAGAGTTAATAAAACCCAGTCAAACACAAAGTCCGGAATGTGCACAGAACCATGACAGCATTCCACAGTCTAGGGGTACAACTACCAACTGCACAGTAATTAAAAGTAGTATTTTTGTCTGATGATCAAAAGAGCATTGTATACACAGAGTCAAAAAATAGCCCCAGGCTGGTTTTCAAAGGGTCTATTTTAGCTCCGAGTAACCTAGGAGCCGTCAGTGTAACCCTTGCTGAGAAGGAAGACATCGATCATCCACATAGCCAGGACAGCCAGGTCCTTCCTCACACAAAAAAACCAAGGGGTGAAGAATGACTGATGGATTCAACTTCAGGGAGGATTTTTCTGAGCCCACAGGAAGTTTCTGTTTTCCTGGAGGTTCTAGAGATAGAGTCAAGTACCAAACACACACAGCCAGTGCTCTCAAGAAGCTCAAACTAGACTGACTGTAACTAAGTAGGGTGCTGGCTCCTGTGGCTTTGTGAGTTTATATAAATGGAAAAACTGAGTGAGCCTGAGAGACTGAAAAAACATTGGGTGCACACACAAATACACGCACGCACGCGTGGAGGGGAGGGGAGAAAAAGGGAGGGGAAGAAGCAGAAAGAGAGAAACAACATGGGGGACATAGTGAAGAAGTAAGGTCCAGCTTCTCCTGCCAGAAGCCACACCCGTTTTACTTTCTAATGCCCTTCAGACATGAATCTAGTAAGTTACGTCACTACCCGGCCTTTGCTACCACCTTGCCTGACTGGACAGGGCTCCTTCTCCCAGGTGTGCAAAATTGTGGGCAATTCCTACTTCTCCCAGGTGTGCAAAATTGCGGGCAATTCCCAGTATGGGCTACTTCCACTTGTATGGTACATGTATTGTGGACTGAAAGAGTCAATTGTTACCTACGCTTGGAGAAGTCAGGGAGGGGAGGCTGCAGTCAGCATTTAACATGTATAGAAGAAATTCAAAGTATAATTTTCTTATGGGATTCTGAGTCAAACAGGCAAGGCTATTTTAAATGCCAGTGTTCAAGAATACTGCATTAGTAGACTTCTTAGCCTGGTTATAATGTACATAAAAATATGGGACTATTGTGAGATTGGGACCAGTTAGCTACTCTGTCTCAAACATGAAGTGAGATGATGAGCTACAGGGAGGAAAAACATAGACAACAGACCAAGCTCACTGATGCAGACTCTACTCGCTTTAAATGCATTCTGACAGAGACAATCTTAAAAAAAGCTAAACTGTGGGGCTGCGAGGGGAGCGGATCATGGGTAAAAGGCAGGTCAGAACACAATGGCACCAAGGCTTCACCATAACTGCAGAAGACTGTGTCAAATCTATGAAACTTATGGAATTCTTGGGAGGATAGAAATAATAAAAACTTCACATTAAAAAAGAAAACCATATTCTTCTGGGTGTGGTGGTGCTGATGATCTCAACCCTGGGGAAGCAAAGACTGGAAGATGCGAAGTCAAAGGGCATCTTCAGCAAGCACCTACATAAGAAGCCCAAGCCAGAGCCAGGGTTACAGGAGTCCTTGTCTCAGAGGAGCAGGGTAAAACAAGACCTAAAACATTTGCATTAGTAAGAATACATTATTCACATTTTAAACTACTCTGAATAAAGATAAGTGCTACAGATTGTAATGCAGAACTAAAGTCTGAGGAGTACTGCAGGCTTTTCAAAAAGTAAATTGATTCCTATCACTGCCATCAATAGTTCTTTAATGGAGCTTGCAGAGAGGATACCGGTTGAGCTTCCTACAAAAGCTCAAGTCTCAGACACACAAAAAAATGTTATGCTGGGCCTGGAGAAATGGCTCAGAGATTGAGTCTCTGCTGCTCTCCTAGGGAACCCAGGTTCTATTCCCAGCACCCATGTTGTGTAACTCCAGTTCTAGGGGATCTAATACCTCTGACCTGAGAGTCTTTGTATTCATTGTATTCTCTCTCTCTCTCTCTCTCTCTCTCTCTCTCTCTCTCTCTCTCTCTCTCTCTCTCTCTCTCCTCCCCTCCTCCTCCTTCCCTCCCTTCCTCCCTCCCTCTCTCTTTCTCTGTCTCTCCTCCTCCTCCTCCTCCTCTCCTTCTTCTTCTTCTTCTCCTCCTCCTCCTCCTTCTTCTTCCTCTCCCCTAAACCCCACTTCTGGTCTCCCTCTACCTCTCCCTCCCACCCCCTGCCTCTCGGTCTCTTTCTCTCTGAGTCTCTGTCTGTCTCTTCTCTCTCTCTCTCTCTCTCTCTCTCTCTCTCTCTCTCTCTCTCTCTCTCTCTCTCTCTCTCTCTCTCTCTCTCTCTCTCTCTCACACACACACACACACACACACAATTGTTTTTAATTAAAAATAAATCTTTAAAAGTTAAGCTGAGGCAACTTTCACCCAGAGAGCTTAAGGAGCCTCACACATATCTCATTTCACCCTCACAAGTTGGGGAGTGGGGAGGGGATGTTTTTAAAATTAAAACAACATTTCTGGAAAGATTACAAAGGGTTGTTTCTGATACTTAATAGTATTTCAACCTACCTCTCTCCCTGTATGCAATTTTTAAAAAAATCTTCTAATTTAGTAGGGAGCAAATTCAGGAATTTTATACATAACTGTGTATAGAACAAGGTGAGACTTCCTCTAAAGTGGAGACAGGACTGGGCACAAGTGTTCATTCATCTACTGTCTCCGATCCTATCTGCTGTCAACTCCAGCTCCAAAAGAAGGTCACTGACTTGCCAAGTCAGCCAGTGTCACCTCATGAGTCAATCAGGTTGGGAGCAGAGAACAGGATGTGGGAGGTGTTTAGTTAACAGGGCCAGGAGGGAGGCAAAGAAACTCCAGTAATTGTGCCACACATTTTTTGTAAAACTAATTAATGAGATGCTCTTGAAACAAATGGGGAGTTAGAAACACAATATGGGCAAGATCAGCAACGGGACATGTCACAATTCTAATGTTTCCACAGAAAACTAATTGTCAATGCAAAGGAAAAGGAAGTGAAGGGAAGGGAAGGGAAGGGAAAGAGGGAGGGAAGGAAGAGTGAGCCAGCAGCTGCGGGGTGGTTAGGTAAGTGTTGCCTGGGAGCAGAGAGTCCCAGCCTCCCACTGACACTAAGGCAAACTCTCCCCCATCCCCAACCAGGGCCTACCAGAACCTTCTGGGAAAATCAGTCACTTCCGTTTCATCCTCATCCCCCAGTGCACAAGTCCTTTTTGCATGCAAAAATCTTTGGGAGGAACACACACACAGCTGGAGTGTGGAGATCCTCAAATCTACCTGAGTCCTCAAATCCCTCAAAGGAGGGAAAGCAGAGAGTAACGGGAAGTGCTTTCAAAGGGAGTGGGGTGGAGCTGGAGGGGGGGCTCCCCGAAAACTCTGCCGGAAGACAGCGTTCAGATGTAAATTTCACTTAAAGTCCTTGGGGTTGGAAAGTTGACTCAGCAGCAGGGGCGGCTCTTCTAGGGGACTTAGACTGGATTGCTAGCAACCACAATGGTAGGTAACTCACAACCGTCTAACTGCAGTTTCTGGGGATCTAACAGCCTCTCATGGCCTCCCCAGGCACTGGGCATAAAATGGTGTACAGACATACACGAAAGCAAAACACCCATATACATAAAATAAAATAAAAATTAAACTCACTGAAAATCAGGCCTCTCAGAAGGCTCCTGGTTTTTTCCTCACCCCACTTTTTTTTTTCCTGACACTAGTGGGCCCAGAAAGTCATGGCTCCTACAATAACAACCTGCACAGTATCCAGAGAATAAATACAGTTCTCTCACAGGAGAATTTTATCTCAGGAGGATCCAAAAGAAACCTCATTCTATCAAAACAGCCTTTAAGAGTGTATCCGAACCGACATTTTAATGAAGAGCAGATGAGAAGTCTTTTCAATGACCATATGCTCAGATCCCATTAAAAAGGAGCAGCGGGCCCAAGCTCTCTAAAAACATACTCCACTGAACCTCCAAGTCTACCTATGGCTGCCCTTGCCTTTCCAGGGTTTCCCAGGGCTGTGGGGATAAAGACATTTATCACTAATTTGCTTTATAATGCTCTGGATCTGCAGCTTACTGACTACCTTGGAGAGAGGGTGGCACCTCTGACACCACAGGCACAAGTTTTGCTCAAGTCTCTGGAGAGTTTCCCACAAACTTCACATACTTAATGTCTATGCCTTTCAGCTCCAGAGTCCATGGGTGATTTCCTGTGCTTCTTAACTCTTTCCCTCTCTGTTATATATTCCCACACACCTTTTGCCATTTACCATAGCTTTTATTGGCCCCTCGGCAATTTGGATGGTAGTAGGGGCACTGAATAAGTGACCACCTCCTGACTTACCAGAGATCCCCAGGATAACAAGGCCTTCAGGTGGTTTTCCTCGCCTTTAGATTTCCAATATACAGACAATGTTCATATGATGATGATTTGTGGAATGAATGAATGAATGAATGAATGAATGAATAAGAAAAGAATGAATACATGCTTGTTTCCAATTCTTCTCCTTGACCTCTCAATAATTTTGTAGCTGCACTTTCGTCAACCTGCTTTGTGTGGAAAGACCTCCTCAAGGACCAACTCAGTGGTCCTGTTTAATCCTCAGCCTCTTGCACATCATCTGCTTTTCTCATTTTCCCAATACCTCCGGCTTTCCTCGTGCTGCTCCTGGGCTTCTGGGTTCTACATCTCATTGGCAGTTCTATTCTCTGCCCTGCGCTCTGTTGGTGGGTTCCAGAGTTCCACGGCTCATGTCCTCTCCTGCGACACCCTCCACAACCATCTTCTTAGACTGAAATACTAATATGCTGCTGAGCCCCAACATGTTGCTGGAGTTCGACACAGGCTCTAGAGCCAATGGCTTTCCCTATCCTATCCTCAAGGTCTCCACTTTTCTAATCTCACCTCTCTTCTCATCAGTGCTGCCCGGGAGCAGTAGTTTTCAACCTTCCTGATGCTGATAGAGTTCTTCATGTTGTGGTAATCCCCAACCACAAAATTATTTTTGTAGCTACTTCATAACTGTAAATTTGCTACTACTATAAATATTAACGTAGATGTCTGATATGGAGGATATCTGTTACGTGACCTCTGTGAAGGGGTCATTTGACCTCAAAGGAGTTGTGATCCACAGGTTGAGAACCACTGCCCTATAGTTAGTGTAGCTATCTGTCTGTTCTATCTCCATTCCTTTTTGCCATTTGGACTTTGCTCAATTAGTTTCTTTGGCTTAAAATTCCCTTCTTAAATTTCTTTGCTAAATTGAAGTCTACCTATCCTTCCAAAGACAAGAGAACATGGTGGGGAGAGCCTTCATATGAATCGCTAGTATGAGCACCATTCTCTGCACATAGGTTCCTCATCACTAGCTCTAGGCTCTGCACACAAATCTTCCAACCAATAGCTCTATGAGACTTGCCTGCCAGATAATCTGCAACTACACAATACACACTCACTTCTGTGATTATTTGAATAACATTTATGTCCTCTGTTACCACTGAGTTCCATAATGTGACATCAAAATCTATTTGCTGTTTGTATCCTCAGTAAAAGAACGTTGCCCTCATACCATTGGCAGTCAATAAGGATTTGTTTGGTACATTGACTCATCAAACATTTTATGAGAATCAGTAGAGAACAGTCAGCAGGAGAACAGACTTTTCATGAAGAGCATCCCTTGGCCATCTGTGAATAGATAGGCACAGCTCTATCCTGAAAGCATCCTTATAAAAACAGGTGGAAGGCAGAATTTAGATTACAGGCATTGCTTGCCCAATCTTGGAAAAGACCTTCTATAGACTCTGCTATATTCAACATTATATTATGTGGAAATACCCACCAGAGCAGGCCCCCTCTCCCCTTTCCTTGTCATACAGCATGGTTACATTCATTTTATCCCTTAATTTTTTTAAATTGTCCATTAGTGCTTTTATTTATTCTGGAATCAATACTTTTATTGTCTAAATAATTTTGATCACTTCCTACCAATTCTATTCCTATAAAACCAATGGTTCACATGCACCAGCTCCTGGAGAAGTCTACCTAAACATACCTTACCTGCTAAAGAAAAATAAACGTGCAGCAGAGAAGCAAAGCCAATGGTTGTTGAACATTCAACATTGACTGCATCTGGCACAAGGCAAGCATTGGCTCTATGCAATATTCTCTTGGTCTCAGGCCCCACTGCCTTGCTCTGACCTACATCCAGAACATATACTCTATCCATGTCCTTGTGCTACAGGTTTAACCTCAGGGTTTGGTAGCACAACTCTCTGTCTTCTTCAACATTAGACCCTCTGGGAACATAAGCATGACCTTCACCTTGTGAAGCTGAGCTGTGGCTCCTCTGTATGTTCAAAAAACAAGTGTCTTCATGGCCGGAGAAGTAAAGGCCACCCACCCAGTCTTTCCTCTGTGTCCAGGACTGTGCTTAAAGGCAACCAGCTCAGGAGCAGCCCTTCCTCCTTCACATGTTAATTCATTCATTTCCTCAACTGTGACACTGGCTCAGGTATTTCTATTCTAAATCTATCTATACAGTTCTGAAAACAAAACAAAACAAAACAAAACAAAACAAAACAAAACAAAACAAAAAACCCTGCAGTGTTCTGCAAGAATTCTAGCCTATGAAAGAAGGGCATACAGAATCAAGGGAGGTTGGTGGCAGCCCCTCAAAATGGCATGGAGTTTTTGTAAGCAGAGCACGAATAACAGCAATCAGTAACCCCCAAATCAGCAGCAGCTGGTTAAACATCTACCTGCCTTCCTAGAGGGCCTTGCACCCAAACCCAACACTTGCACAGTTCAGACACCAAGAAAAGCTTGCGGTATCCATATGGTTTTCAGCATTTGATCTTGTGTTTTGCCTCCTCAGGATGGCTTTGTGCTCATAGAGAGAACACCCCAGAGCTGCTTACTCTGCCCTTAAAAATCCTGCAACCCAGGCCTGATTGAACCCACAGGAGGAACAGGCACCTTATAGACACATAGCCATCTAAGATGTCCTCTTTATGATCAAGCTGATCCCTCCCTGGAGGCTCTCCACATTAGCATGTTAGAAGGAATGCACCAAGATACTCGCATGCCACAAACGTGATTTTCTTATTAATGAAGACCACCGTAAGGCAGGCCACATGCAAGAGGATCCAGTAGGTCAATTTAATAGATGACGAAGCTGAGGTTTACACAGAGATCTAGTTAAAGAGTATGTCCCGTGTTTAAGGCTAAGGATGAAGGGAGGAATGTAAGGTAGGTGGTACAATTCTACATTTTGCATACGGAAAAGTGTATGATATGTGGGAAAGAGGGTAAAGGGAGGGAGGAGAGAGCTGGGAGAAGATATACAGATATAGCCACTATAAAGATATTCTCCAAGGCTGAGAATAAGGGGGCAGGCTGAAAAGATCACCAATGAAGGAAGCCTTCAAGGAAAACAATGGTCAACACAACCCAAAATTTCACTTTAACAACACAACAAAAATCGGTGTGTACATGTAACCTGTTAGAATATAACTGAAGGTAAAGAGCAAACTGTTTATGACGCATAGCATAAAGGAGCACTCCAGGGTATACTTGTTTCTAAAAAAAAAAAAGACAGAATGTTTGGTGACCGTGAATTGTACTAGAAATATAGTCTTACTTTACAGAATTAGTAAACCTGAGAATTAAAGAATCAATATGGGCTTCAGAAGCCGCTGCCCGTGAACCGGTGGCAGCTGGGTTGACAACCAGTCACCTGTGCTTTGCATGTTCCTCACCATTCTCATTTTTACAAACTTTCAGAAAAGGGTTAAGAATTCAATAAGTGTTGAAAAATAAAAAAAAAATAAAAAAAAATTAAAAAAAAGGTGAGAGAATTCAGTAAGTGATAGTCTGTATTAATTTTATTATACTTAGCAAAGTACAGTTAAATAAAAATAATTAGAATGTTTCAATGTAAGTAAAAGAGACTTTCTGACTTACCTGCAGCCACTCTCAAGGAGAAATGGGTGACTTAGTCCACAAGGGAGCTGATATACACACCGCTGCTCTTTATCTTAACAACTGGTCTATATTGCTAAAACTCAAACGAGTTTTCTGTGGAGAGTTTTTAAAGTCGTTGGTGCCTTTGTCTGATCACTGAGGCAACATAAGAGGTTGGAGGTGGATGCCCCTTAAGGAAAAAGGGGTGGGTTCTTCCATGTCAATGGTGGGAGGGAAGTCTCATTTACTGGGACCAGACATGGACACAAAGCTCCAGAACTTCCCCAAGGTCACACTTGAGGTCCTAGCTGAGGCAGGGCGTGCCTCAGATCGTGTTTGACTTCATGGCTGCAGGAACCGTAGTAAAGCCTAAAGCCCTGACCTGTGCAAGATCTACAGAAGGCTATGGCCTCTGGTCTTATCTCAAGGGGACGATATGGTGAAAGTAGAGTAAATGGTTCTAGAACAAACAGAGAGGCCATCAAGTCCGCACGCCTGAATGCAGAGCACTCAGGGCGACATGCTTCTAGAATGGAAGATAGAGAGGAGCAGCTAACTACAAACAAGTTCAGACTGTGTACAAAGTACAAGGAGATGGTAGTCAGGGTTGGGTAGCATTAGACTAAAACACAGAGAAAGAAATGGATGTGAGTGAGGACAAAGCAAGGCGAATCCAGAACACAAAGATCAAAGCACATAGAGTCTAGATAGGAGGAAGCAATTTAGCTGTGCTTTACCATGTAAAAAGCAAACTGTCGAAATTCTTAACTTTGAAAATTCTCAGAACACAGACCATTTGTCTCCACTGTCTGTCTGGTTCTACACGGTAGGGCCTAGGGCTTAACCAGAGGTGGTAATTAAAGGTATTTGAATCTCTACTTGCAGGAAAATAATGCTTTAAAAAGTTAAATATTAACAGGTTCAGGCATGATCATTCATATTTAACGTGAGTTCCAGAATCAAGATGATGGCTTCTGGGCTTATAGCAAAAGTTAAGTTTCTGAACCAGGAGCATTTTGGTAGTACAATAATATCTCTATTGTTTTTGCTTGAAAATTTAATTTCAATTTTTATTATGCTCCCCAGAATTTTGTGTGTTTGCTGTTAATCTTCAAAACAACTTTGATGTCCTCAAGGTAAAGGGTCCATTATGTGGGGAGGAAGATTGAAAACGGTGGCCAGGCACCTCAAAATTCACCTTCCACAACTCTTACTATTTTGAGAACCTGAAAAGCCAAGTGCTTTTTAAGAATGAAAATGTCCTTGTTGCTAAAATGTAATTCAAAGTAACTGACTGAAAATGTTTTGAACAATTGCTCAGCATGTATGAGTAGCTACTGTATAAGTATGAGATGCTGAGTTCAAGCCCCCACCACCTGTGTAAAGAGCTAGGCATACCAGCCATATACCCAACTCCCCCAACTTCCTATTCTTCTTAATAATGTATATGTCAGGAAGAAAGACAGGAGGTTAAGAAAGCAAGCAGTGTCTCATGGTGGAAGCAGAGTACTTAGCATGGCTCACTTGAGATAAAACTGCAGCTTCTAAAGCTTTATTAGTGACCCCAGAGTTGAGGAGGGAGGATGGCTCAGTCTGGGAAGTGCTTGCTGTGCAAGCATGAGGGTCCGGGTTTGATTTCCAGTACCTATAGCGAAAGCACAATGGCATGCCTTTGTGATCTCAGTACCAGGGAAGAAGATCCTTGTGGTGAGATGGCTAGCCAGCCTAGTCTATTCAGTGAGCTCCAGGTCAGTAAGAGAATATGTCTTAGTAAAAAGGATGGATGGTGTTCTGTTCCTCAGGAATACCCCAGAGGTATGCTTTCTTCACCATACACACACATGTATGAACACCCATACAGACAAGAATGCATGTACACACACACACACACATACATACTTCCATAAAGAACCAAAGAATGTTAGCATTAGAAAGAGCTGATCTCACTGTGGCTGTGGCACTTCTCGAGTTATTAAGCAATCATTTTCCAGAGAGCAAGCTATGGTGGCTGTGTGTCCTGGATCTACTACCTGAAGGCAGAGAACTAAGACAGTAAAGGAACAAAGAAGGAAAGAAATGTTTGTGCACTCCAGTGACAAGGAAACACCCTACTAGATCATACATCCATAGAAAGACAGACCCTTGATGTCAGAGAGCAGAATTCAAAAACCAGATGTTGTCCAGAATTTTAAAAAAAAAAGTGATTTTGTGTTACATTATATATATATAACACAAACATAGAAATCTGTTTTATATATAGAGAGAAACAAACATCATTATATATATATAATATAATACATATATACATATATAATATATATATATATACACACATATATATGTAATGGATTTCTAAAGTACAATCTTTAAATAAAAAAAGACTTTCCTGTAAGGAAGTAGCAGCTTTTTATAGCAGAGGAGCAGGTGGGAAGATACCATCCCAATATTACAATGGATGAATGCACCAGATGAACCTACAACTTCTCACCCCACAGAGGTACAGTGCCTGGTGACCCTGATGTAAAGTACCTACTTGAGGTAGCAATGGTAAGTCCACACTCGCTCTTTTCCTGTTGATTTGTATTTTGTTAAATACAAATCACTTAGGAGAAGTATGTGTGTAAAGCCTTAAAGAATTCACAAGTTGTGTGAACAAAGGGGTTCAATTGCCTTTTGCAGCTCTCTCAAAAGCCCAGTGGTTTCTGTAGCTTAAAGTGCAAAATTCTGGAGTTTCTTATTACCCTCATGTCATCTACTCTAAATTTGAAAGGTTTCCATCTAATTTTTAAATCAACTTCGCAAATAATGTATTTATCTAAAACATCCTAAATAGCTGGTGGGAATTTTTAGCCTCTACTAGGCAGTTCCACCCTGAGCTGCTGGTCGCCATTGCTTCCCCTCTCTCTTCTTGGGTTTGCCTGGTGCAGCCCTGATGGTAGATTACCATGGATCCTTTCTTCTAAAGGAACCCAAGAAGCCCTCCAGGAAAGAGACCTAGTTGACTCTACTCCTTTCTCTTTTCAGTATTTTTGAAAGAGGTCCAGAACCTACTTTGGAATGGCCCAGGAGGTATTGGGTAGGCGGAGGGAATCTGCTATTTAATGAGACCCCAGGCGATGCAAAGCCTTGGGGTCCCTGAACAGGCTTCCAGGAATCACCAAGATGGGAGTGGTGGTGAAGCCATGATCACCTCAGATTCCAATCAAACCGAATGGGTAGTTTTTGCAAGGACTCAGGGTCCTTTCACAGTAGTCAGTCTGTCTTCTTCTTATGAACAGGAGAGGCTCCAAGTGCCACAGAAAATGAGCACATTTGTCCATGTTCACGGTAACCTTATCAAGATTGTGTCAATAAACTGAGAAGAAAATTTAGCTCTAAATTTTTAAAACAACATCAGAAAAGCTACCAGGAAGCTTAAATAAAATTGACAAAGGCCTGAAAGTTGACTAGATATTAAGAAATAAACATTTATATAATATACTTATATAATAAATAATTAATACACAGACATACAAACACACATACACACAACTCCCAACCTAGGAAACCCTGAAATCTGAAGAAAATAATCCTTTTTCTCTCTTGAAGCCATAGTGTCATTTTTGCTGTCTTGGCTTCCATGCTTGTAAGCAGACTGGGACTTGGTAAGCTCTTGGAATAACAGGAAGAACACAAGCCTGTCCATGGTGCACTAAACCCAATACAATGGATTCATTCTTTGCACTAGAAATAAGAAGGTACTTAACATAATAAAGAATCATCTTAGGTAAGTTACTTCTGGTTTAAAAATGGTTGAGAATTACCGTGAGAACAGAAAGAAACTGGGATCCCTGGTGAATAAGAAAAAGACCTATTTTATTGAGTTATGGGCCGTGCTGAAAATTTCTCTCAAGGGTCAGTGAGAAAAGACAGTAAACATCATGCATAAAACTCCATGCAAAGCAAAAGGCTTTCAACACCTTTTGTGTGAAACGAGCCATCATCTAACATCCACTATACAACAAACCAGAGATGACCTGTCATCGTCTGACTCTTCAGTGTCCCCTTGACACTAAGCGCACTGGCAAAGCGCTCATGCATTCCTTGTGGTTCAAACATCTTCAGCAGGCTTGGTAAGTGCTAGGAAAGTGAGATTTGTGTAGGTTGGCAAGGACCCTGGCCTGAAAGCATGAGTAAGATGTGTGACTAACAAGTCAAGAACTGCCTCCACACTCATGGCTGAATGGAAGGCGCTTGGCACCTCTGGCCAGGGTGTCTCTTCACTGCTCACCTACAGGAGCTGTTAAAAAAAAAAAAAGACAGGAAATGGCAGCTGGGAATATGTGACAGTGAACTTGGGTCAAAACTAAAAGAAATAAACTAACAAGTAAATTGTTTTTGTATGGGCAGGTGTGCAGCTAAGGGGATGATGATGATAATTAATGTGTTCAGTGATTAAATAGATATAAGACAAGGGAAATTATGACCGTATGCATGGGCATGTACACGTGTGTGTGTTTTTAAGTGTGTAAATGTTCATGAGTATGCAGGTACCCTTATATAGGTAGATACGCATGCATGTGTAAATATATGCAGATGCTAGATATTAACCTTGGGTTTTGCTCCTCAGGGGTCATCCACCTTGCTTTTTGAGACAGTCTGACACTAGCTAGAGTTCACTACTAGGCTGGCCGGCCAGTGAACCCTAGGGATCTGTCTGTCTGACCTTCCGTATTACAAGTACACGCTCTACGCCTGCAACCACTCTACCAAGTAAGCACTCCCCCCTCCTGGGTCATTATAAATTTATTATAACCAATAAAGCAGAAATCTTCCTGATAACTCTCTTTGTACTCAACACTGTGCTAAATCCTTCAGGGTCTGTGCTATCCAATCCAAAGGTCACAGGCCATAAAAAACTACTGAGCCCAGGGACTGAGGCCAAGTAATAAGAAGGAGCTGAATTTTATATCTCTTGTAGACCTAAATTGAAACAAATACTCAATTTAGTTACTGGAAATATATTGTTTTAAATTCCCCCCATGTGTGCACTCAAGTGTGTGTGTGTGTGTGTGTGTGTGTGTGTGTGTGTGTGTGTGTTCAGGTAATCGACTTTAGGTATGTGCACATCACCACACTGGTGTAGACTCAGAGGAAAACCTCAATGCTGGCTTCTCTTTCTCACTTTCTAGCCTTTTTCCAACAGGGGTTCCTGCTATGGCCTGCCTGGCCGCCTGGCTTGGAGTTCTCCCATCCCCACCTCCCATCTCCTGATAAAAACACTGGGAAGAGAGATGCAGGCTACTTTGTCTGGTTTCTCATAGGTTCTAAGGATTACAATGGAATCTGGTTCTTTACCTTTGCATGACAAACACTGCCTGCTAAACCACCAATCTCCCTGTCCCAGTTCCCGGAAAGCTTCTTTACAGAAAGACAATAACTTTAGCAAATGAATGTACTCCTTTGAGTCAAGTCATTTTGATGAAAGTCTCTGAACTACAATAAGTGGGAGACATGAAATATATAGACCCAAATTTGAGGACAGCATGGGGCTCATTACAAATATGATGGGGGGAGGGAGTTGAAAGTTCACAGATAATTCTCATGTAATAGATTGAAATAACAACATTCTGGCTATTCTTTCTTGTGAGGACACAAGGCTCTGAGATCAGAGCTTGGCTCTTAACTCACTTGATGAGTGATACTGCCTGGGTGGATCCTTCCCTCACCTCTCAAGGCTCCCCAGAGGAGACTTTACTGCCCACAGTTTACAGACGAGGATACCATGGTCTAAGGAGGAAATAGCCATGGTCACTCGGTGTGTTACTGGGCTCAGGCTAACACTGATTTTCAAGAGCAGCTCTGACTGTAGCCACATCTCAAAACATAATGATAAATACATCAGTTAGCATGGGAATTTGACATTCAGGTTATTATTTCTAAAATAGTTAACTACACATGCTACGAGGCTGCAATCACAAGGTCTTGTGTACCCCAGACTCTCAATCTTTTGAGATTAGTCCGTCTGCCATAAATATCAGCAAGCATTTAACAATACAAGAAGATCATTACTGCAGCTTGCAGTAGATGAAGGATTTGAATTAAATTCCATCAAACCACACTGAGGTGACACACTTTGACAAGCTCCTTACATCCAACTCCCCCACCTCCCGGGAGCTTGCGTTTTATTTTATTTTTTAAGTTTACTCCCCCATTCTTTCCATCAAGGCAAAAAGAGAAGGCCCCATGAAATGCTGAATGGGGTAAAGAGAAAGTGCACCCGAGTTAATAGGTGACATAGATGGACTCTCAGAATCTGTGAAAACACAAAACCAGAAGGGCACATTTCCCTCCCTGTACAATCTGGCTTTTGTTGAGGAGCCAAGTCCCCGTCTTGAAACGTGTGGGCAATACATCAGCAGGCATTATTTTAAATCAACCGGTTTTATAAAATAAGCCAAGAGTTGAAAGAGGCAGGACTAATTACCAACATTCCTTGATGAATTACTTGGCGGCGTGTGCTAAGTCAATGTACGCCTATGTCTTGATCCCCAATTTTAGCCTGTACTTATTTCCCAGGAGGTAAAAGGAACATGTGGCTAATTAAGGTGCCAATCTCCAGAGCCAGAAGTACTCAAAGGTAAGATTTCTTAGGGGGTAAAAAAGACAAAAGAAAGGGTTCTTTGCCTGGTACTTATTAATCTAATTTTTACTAGTTCACTAGAAAAACAGAGCTGATCTTGTCACCTTCAGGCAGTGTGAAAATGCTACATATTTGTAAGTTAGCCAATAAGAACTTGTTAAGCTTTTCCTAACTGGCAGGAATGTCTCTGGTTTGTCACTTCTAATTAAGTCTCAACAAAATTTCCAGCCTCTAAATTTTAATTATATAAAAACCAGGGCCAACAGGGGAGATTACAACAAAGTTAAGTATGCCACGGTCAGGAGGGAGCAATCTGAATTGTGCCTTTTATTTGAGGCCTCTTTGCAACACTAAAATTATTCACAACCAGATGATTAGATTCTTTTTGCTCATTTTTAATTGCCAGTGTCCCTGAACCTTTTTATCTTGCTATCTAGGAAAACTTCAAGAACTGTGTGATGAACGTGAGTCTCACAGACCTACCCATAGAAGCAGCGTGCTCCTCAGAGAGTAGTAAGTGATTAAGAATTCATCAAACTCTTAGGTAAAATATGTTAAAGGCAACCACTTCAGTTACATAAAGACTACAATGAACCCAGTCTTCTAGGCTTTGTGTCTCATGTATGTGTATGGATATACATGTACATGCATGTGAAGGCTAGAGGTTGACATGAGCTGTCTTCCCTGCCAGTCTACACCTTATATTTTTGAAACAGGGTCTCTCCTGGACTCGGGACTCACCAGTTCATCTGGGCTGCTAGGTACTGTGCTCTTATCTCTGCCTCCCCAGAGCTAAGCTTGCAGGCCTGGGTGTGGGGATCAAGCTCAGGTGCTAAGGTTTGCAAGGCAAGCACTTCATCAACTGAGCTAGTATTCTAACACCCTACAATCACAAATCTAGGCTAAAGGAAAAGAGTAGCAGAATCTTTGACTACTATCATATCCAACCGTAGCAACATCCTCAAGATCTCCAGGAGGAACAATCTGCCTTTGACTCATCTGGACCATCTTCTGATATTATCAATTAAAAATTTGTTTTTGAAATTCATGTATATGAATGAAATATACATACATTCATTGTATGTATGATAGCCTGCATGCCAGAAGAGGACATCAGATCCCGTCAAAGATGATTGTGACCTACCATGTGGTTGCTGGGAATTGAACTCAGGATTTTTGGAAGAGCCTGCTGAGCCATTTCTCCAGTGGCTTCTGCCCTCCAGGTGTTAATCAATCTTAAAAACAGTGATTAAAGCAACTCTCTCTAGAACATTCTATGTTAACTGCATCCTGGCTTATGTGCTTTCTACACATCTTCTCGCATAGTTACAGTACTATGAACAAGATCTGACAAGCTGGGAGATGCATGTGGGATGCTACAGTTTTCAAGTTTAGGCTGATACTCAAAAAAGAATAAGAAGAGACACATTCGGAATGAGAGCCAATATTCTAGTACTGATTAGAGCTATAACCTTGAGCAAAGCTGCCATACTAATTTACATATTTTTAACACAAATTCCAGCCATTTATTTTAGTAGGGTGAAGTTAAATTTAGATTTTGCTTAGCGGTGTCTGAATCCTCTCTTGTTCTAAAGCACACTTACATCCATAAGTAGTCTTTCAAGCTTATCCTTTCTTTAACTGAGATGAAACAGGCAGAATCCGTGAAGGGGACTGTGACCTCCTTGTGCAATAATATAATTATTATTACAGTTGACACGCACTTAAAAGCAAATGGGAAAACAAGCAGATCTGAAGTTCTGATTTTAAGTGTTAAAACAACACTGAAAGTTCTGATACTGAAGGGAGGAGAAACAACAGCAGCAGTGGCAACAACAACAAAAATGGGACCATGACTTCAGGGGGAAATTCCTATGAGGAGTGAATAAAAACCATTTAGAACTTTACTGAGAGGCCTCGCTGAATATAGAGCCGGACAAAGCACATGAGCTGGAGTAGGCTGAGCCACTGAGACCCTCAGAATATAAAGATCCCGGCTTTAGATTTTCAGATGTTGCTCTAGGAAACTCTTTACTACTTATTGGTCTTTCACTCAAAATGACAGCTCAGTCACTAAAGCAAAAAGTACCATCACTGTCAGTGTGCTGAGACAGAATTCTTCCATAAGACGAACAGAACATAGTCAGTTCCTAGGTTGCATGTATCTTGGAAACTAGGGAAGGAAATTTAATTATTCAACAGAGAAGGCCCTGACTAATCCCCAGTGAAAATCTTGCAGCTTTCTGTTGAACCCAAGAGATTCCACTGTTGTTTCTCTCTGGCTTTCCACTTTACTTAAAAGCATTGTTTCTGGTGGTCACTGAGACATGCTTAGACTTGGAGAGAAGGTATAGTAGAGAGCTTAGAATGCGGGACTTAACAATATGACCAGAAGTCAGAAGCAATCTCCGCATGCCCGGTTGCCTACCTGGTCTAATCCTATATATCCACAGGGCTGTTAAGAGAATAATGAGCTAAAATTTGCTCATTTCACCTGTCATCAGATGAGGCAACAATCAGTTCCAGAAGCCAGTGAAGCCATCTTTGCCCTCCCTCCATGTCATCAAAGCAATTCCTACCAACGTTATAAGCCATAGCCACGAGACATCTGCAATGGACGTGTGCTATTGACTCATTTGTCACCACATCACTTGAGGGGTTGAACATGACTATCTTCTTTTCTGGAAGCTTCTCTGGTTACTCAGTCTAAGAAGGATACTAGCCACTGTACGCAGCCAACTTCCTGGGCTCAAATCCTCATAACACCTTGGCCTTTAATGACTTTTACCAGGCCTATGTAAGCCCTTCATGCCTGTCCATGCATCTGTTAAATGGGGGTGCTAACAACAACTTCACAAAAGGGATGGGAGTAGTATCCTGTATCTGTGGTATGCAGTACCAAGGTAAGGCCCCATGCTAAACACAATTGTGATTGTAATGAGGGTTTTGGGAAAGACAAGGTCAGCCAGAATGCAGAAGGCACATCTACAGGAATTCTCAAAGCACGACAGGTAGGGAGGGGAGATTATGAGGACTCAGCAGTAATGTTCTTCACCCTTTCTCCATGAGCCTGAGACCTTGCAGGTGCTCTACGGATTGTCCCTCCTTCTGTCTCACTTTCCCAAAACTTGAACAGACACACTAACATTGCTTTCCTAGCTGTACACTGAAGCTGTGGAGAGCAACAAACAACTGTGGCATCTATGGTGTGTATGTAGACATCACACATCATACCTGTTGTTTGCATGCATGGAGGCCAGAAGTGGATGCCAGGAGTACTGCTCCATTGCTCTGCATTTCTCCCTTCAGACAATGTCTCATTGGACAATGAGAGACAATGGTCTCTAGGTGAACCTGGGGTGAAGCTAACAGTCATCAAGCCCTGTCTCTGTCCTCGCATGAGCAGGAGTTACTGTCATATACAGCCACTCCCAGCTTTGTATGTGTCTTCTTTGGTTTTAAACTTAGATCCACATGCTTGCACCTCAAGCACTCTCACCCCTGAGCCATCTCCTAACCCTGAACATTTTTGTTCCCTAAGGACCAATTTTGTTTCCCTTACTGGTATGATGCCATCCTTGTTGAGGATGTATGATCTACAGACCTTATCACATTAAAGGGAAATCACATTGTAAAGATCACTAAACTACCCCCCCCCACACACACACACACACTGGTACTGGCTCTCACCCAGCCCTTAATACTTTCCCTACAATATTGCCCTTACCCCATTTAGTAGGGAATTGTGATAAATGGAAGCAGATCGAATCATCCTTTGACACAATAACATGAGAAACAGTGAGCTGGCACCTCCTCTCACACAAGACATCTGTAGAGACTCCAGGTGGCTCATGGAGACAAACTAAAGACCTGTCTACTCTAAGATAAGCTGTTGTGTAGTTAACATATCCACCAGGCACAGCTGCTCCAAGCCAGCCCCAGCCTGAAGAAACCAAAGAGAAATCTAAGATTCTAATCAAAGCCCTCAGCCCCATTAACACCCAGGTCACACTACAAAACAAAAACAGAAACAAAAAAAAAACAAAAACTGGCCTTGACGTCATAAAAGAGAATCCCATCCCTCTCACTTTTTTTTTTTTCTTTTTTTGCTGGCATCAGCAGGTAAAAGTGGAACTAGAGCTAATGTTTTGATATTTTGAGAAAAATAAAATGAATTTGTAAGGCTGGATATTTTGACGTGGTTAGCAATGTAATTACTATTGTTGTGTAATGCTTACATCACAAATGTAAACAGGGAAGACCTTGTCTAGCCTTCCCTCGATTGCTAATTGCTCATCACAAAAGCAGGGATATGAGAGCAGGGATATGGGGATTGTGCCTTCTAAGACAGCTCAGTGGAACACCTTCTTGGGCTAGCAACTTCCTGTTCACAGGGGTTCCCAAGCAACATATGGGACATGAATGACTCCCAGGTGGTGCCAAGCAAGCTGGCACTTGCTCACACCTGAACCATCAACTGGCTTTGGAAATAATCGAGAGTCCCCACTCTGCCCAGAGAAGAAGTAGGGGTTTGTGAAGTCTCAAAAGTAGACACAACGTAGAGGAAATACCCAGGGTCATATGAACATGCCCAGCACTGCCTATTATATTACATCTCTTTAAAGTTATGCTCCTATGAAGGGCAAAGGTGGCACGGGAAAGAGGAAATAGCAGAAAGTCTACTGTTCCTACAGGAAGCAAGGCAACTTAGAAGCCATGGCTTCCTGGTGGATTTTACCTTAGCTGTGGAAATCTGTTGGAAGATAACAACTGCAGTCTCCAATTTCTAAAATTCGCTGAGTGGGTCTTAAAATCAGGAAAAGTACTTTATGAGTAACAATGAACAAGTCTAAAACTCTCTAGGGAAATAAAGTCCCTGTGCGGGAAGGGGGGAGGGTGCGGGTAGGGGGGAGGGTGCGGGCACGGGGGAGGGTGCGGGCAGGGGCTGTTTGTAGAAGAAAATAGTCTCCTTCTCCCTCTAAATAATGACGTGGTCTTGAAGACATATAGTTTTATGCAAAATCACAACAACCCCAATATTTATGAAACTTCCTGAAACAGAGGCTTATGTATGTCACACTGACTGGCAGCTTAAGTGCATGAATATGGAGGAGAACTGAAATGTAGCAGGTCATTTCTTCAGGGGACAGCTACAGATCCTGACTCAGGAGACCAACGCAAGTTGACCTGAGAGAGGCCATGTCTTTCCTGCCTTGAACATCCACTGTGATGAGATTCAGGTTTCTCGATACCAGCTGAATAGATCAGGAACAAAAGTTAAGTATCAAGTTTGAGATACAGCTAGTCTATCGTCAGCGCTCACAAGGGTTTCTGCTTAAATGTGCAGAGTACTGATGAGAGAACCACCCAGACGTGCCCAGGTTAACAGTCTGCAACTTGCAGGGTCCTGGAAAAATGCATGCCTAGGTTTGATGAATAGAAAACATTATCTCTAATTGGTAAGCAATTTGCCCAATTCCTGAGATGATCTGGAAAAAAACAGAAATATTTAAAATGAGTTCTTTCAAACTCAATAATATACAAAAGTAGTAATTTAAAAGAATTCTTTTTAATCCATCAACATTTTCTCCAAAACAGAGATGATAAAATTTAATATGCAATAGAAAGAACAGCTAGCCTTTTTTTTTTTTTTTTTTTGATTTTTTTGATTTTTTTGGAGACAGGGTTTCTCTGTGTAGCCTCGGCTATCCTGGAACTCACTCTGCAGACCAGGCTGGCCTCGAACTCAGAAATCCACCTGCCTCTGCCTCCCAAGTGCTGGGATTAAAGGTGTGTGCCACCACCCAGCAGCAGCTAGCCTTTTGATCCTTCAATTAACAGAAAGAAGGGAGAGAGTTGGGACAAGAAGCTAACAGTTTCCCAGCAGAGAAATAATCAATTATAAACTAGTACAGTGCTCCACGGGGCCTGGGTCAGTGGAGAAGATGACAGGGAATTAAACTGAAGGATTTAACAGTCTCAGATCACAGTAGCAGCTGCTCCAATAATCAATTACAGATAGAGAGATGAGCCAGTGACAGAGAGATTCAGTGAGTTGGTGCACTTGAGTGTGTGTGTCTGTGTCTGTGTGTCTGTGTCTGTGTTTGTGTGTGTGTGTCTGTATGTCTGTGTGTGTGTCTGTGTGTGTGTCTGTATGTCTGTGTGTGTCTATGTGTGTGCATGTATGTGTGAGTGTGTGTCTGTGTGTGTGTCTGTGTGTGTCTGTGTGTGCATGTATGTGTGTGTGTATGTCTGTGTGTGTGTCTGTGTGTGTCTGTGTGTGCATGTATGTGTGTGTGTGTGTTGCCTGCCATCTTGACTGTGATGCTTCTATAGATGTGAGACCCACCATGGCTAAAAGTCTGTCCCTGGTGACTCTGATTTTGTTTAGTTCAAGTTTAGCCTCAGTTCTTATATGGTTTACCTGCTGGCAAATTCTACATATAGAAGACAGTGACCCATAAACAGTTCTTAGCAAATTTTTTAACTCACTATTTGAAATATAGAGCATGCTCACAACTGTGAAAAAGCTATTATGTGCCCCCAATGTCACAATTTATGGTAAAGAAGCCTCCTTGAGTTACCATCTCAAATTGTTAAGCTTGTTCTTAAAAAAAAAAACAAGTCAACACCTCACTAATGTGCAAATACCCACAATAAGACAAAAATAACCACAACACTCCATGCTGTCCAGTGTGAAAATCAACATAAGGATTAAATGCACAAATTTCTGAAATCAATATAGAATACAGAGGCTATATCTCATGAACAATGGTGTGTTCTGGGGAAGAAATAATGGGAATTGCCACTCTCTAATATGAATTCCAACGAATCCAAAGTTTTCAGATGTCAACAATTTTTAAACATGCTTCATAGAGTTCCGTTGTTTAAGTAAAACGCTGCCAGAGAAAGGGATTAACCTGAAGCCACTGATTTTACTTGTCAAAATGAGCTGCTCAGTCTGATGCTGGCTCACTTGGGACAAGACTGTGCATTTACAAAATGTAGACTTTGGCTTTTCTTCCAGTGTGTTTGTAAGAACACACTGGAAAACAGAGACTTAAGGGACATTGTCCACCTCCACAGCTGCCTGATTTCACTGACAAGTGGGTATGCACTGACTCTGCTCCTCAAAACTGTAACAGTGGAATCAATAAAGTGCTAAGGCCATACTGTCAAAATGTGTTCAATGTAGTATATAACATCATAAAACATACAATTAGCCTATGTTAGCATTACTAATATTTTGGAAATATATTAAATTGTCCAAGATTAAACAAATCAACTATTTCTCTATAACCATTTACCTCATAAAACTGTCTTCTATGATTTAAAAGTCACAAAAGAGCCAAGGGACGGGCAGTGGTGGTGCATGCCTTTAATCCCAGCACTTGAGAGGCAGAGGCAGGCAGATTTCTGAGTTCAAGGCCAGCCTGGTCTACAGAGTGAGTTCCAGGACAGTTAGGGCTAAACAGAGAAACCCTGTCTTGAAAAACCAAAGGGGGGGGGGGGAAGGAGAGTGTGTGTGTGTGTGTGTGTGTGTGTGTGTGTGTGTGTGTGTGTGTGTGTGTGTGTGTGAAGCCCTTCTTCATTCAGTATTCCATACACTGGACTTAAGAAACTATTTTTATAAAGTATGAAGTCAATAAATAAACATTCTCAAGGAATCACCAATAGGAAACTTGCCTTCACATTTATGTTTGAATGTCTTACAATATTACCTCTGATGAATGAAATCCTGTTTTAATTTGGTCTTTGGCTTAAAAGTACCTAAGGTTGTCTAAACAGCTATCAACTCCCTACATCCTGTTAGGCCAAGTCCTTCTCATTCATGAGATATGGCTGACTCTCCTATATAGCCCAAGGAGATACCTCTATTTAAGACTCTCCAGTTAAACAGAGGTGACAACTGTTGAGAGCACAACAAACAAATTTAACTGGTGGCTCTTCTGGCCAAGTCGTGTCTTCTAGCTTTAATAACTTATTTTACTTTAACTTAGGGCATTTTTCTGGCACTCTTTAGTTGTGGGGAGACTGCAGTTCAACCCAATGTTATCAGAATAGGCAGAGAATAAGGAAAATACATAAATTATTAAGATTATTTAATATAGATATTAATTTTAATACAGCTATAGCATTCTAAACATTTAAAAATTAAATACATTTTTTGTATAATATTGAAATTATGTTTCCACACATTCATTTTGTGGTAAATTCTCCACTACCCCATATAACAACTCCTATAGGAAAATCCATTTCAAGTAAATACACTTCAATACGATTAAGCATTACCTTCAAATTTGATGTAAACCACTCTACTCAAATCCATGTCACTGCCTCTAAAATGTCCTTTTTTAGTTAAAAAAACTTAAGATTATGGTTTATAAAACGGTCTCCTTTGCAGCTTGTTATAAAAATCAGAGTCTTTAAATAAAGTATAAACAAAACAACCATGGCTCTTGCAAACAGAAAACAACAGTTAAATCTGTTACACCTTAAATGGGGACCATTGGCTCTACTCATGCAGAACAGAGAGATTTCATGTAGAGTTTATTCTACAGCCAAAAGCTGTTTTTACTTGACAGGCGATGGTGAAAGAATAAGAGTCATAATTGTGGCAATATTCAGAATTTTGGTCATATTCAAGTAAAATTTTCTGCTGATCCAGTTGGGTCACTTTGCTTTAGCAAAATTCCAACTGGTTTCTCTATCAAAGAGTTCTATAATAAGGTCATTAAATTTTAAAATCTTTGGAAATATCTATGTGCTGCTTTAAAGTTGGATTTTTTTTTAAGGAATTCCTTTCCTCATGGAAAGACTACAGACAGATCCTGAGTATTGCACACTGCTCTTGTTTAATTTAATAATAAAATTTACATAAGGGAGATGGAAGGATTTTATTTTATTTTTTTTTATTTTTTTTATTTTTTTTTATTTTTTTGAGCACAAGTGTAAAGGCAAAGACCAACAATGAATTTGCAGTGTGTGGAGTTCACATTGCTTAATGAACAGTAGCACTTGGCAATTCACAATGGATCAGTTAGGTGAATGGGTAAAAGTAAATATAACAATATAACGTATGGAAGTTTCCCTACTTCTAGCCTTTCTTGAACCAGTCATATTTACAAATTGAAATGTTTATGAAACACGGCAACTCCCCATGTGGCATGAAGACAATGCAGGAGATCAAGCTCTATGCTTAGAACTGCTCCAACTTCCTCTGGTAATTAGGAAGCTATGTGTCTCTGCTAGAAGGATGTTAACAAGCTCCCGCAGTTTCCACCCTAGCAAGAAATCAAAGAGACCCAAAGCAGACAGCTCGCTTCAGTAAAGGGATTATGAAGTCTGGTTATTAAGGCACAGACAGGACGCTTGACCACAGTTCTCTTTCTGAAGAGACTTTCTAAAACAATTAGTTTCTAAGGCCAGCAGGATTTGCTAACTGAAGAGCAAAGTTAAAAGTGTGGCCCGGAATGCATTTATGAAGACATATACACAAGTTTCTAGAAGAGGCCTCTTTCAGGTAACTCTGAAACCATTTCCAAAAAAAGAGAAAAAGAAATGATCTTTGTTACAACAAACATCAGGTCCCATTTGGGACTGGTCACGAAAATGTTGACTGTTTCCACCATTCACAGGTCACTATAATATTTACAGTTAGTTCAAATACTTTTAAAACACAAAGCCTTATAGGACCCACTGGAAGCAATTCTTATAAATAAGACTAATAGCAATGCAAGAGAAGGCACAGTCCAGTGACTGTGACACCTAGGGTGTGGAGAAGGGACAGGCTCAGTCCAAACACAAGGGCAACACTCACATACCTTAAGGACTTCCATCGGCACCTGGGTGGCAGAGGGAAGGGTGGTGGGCACGCTGACGTTTATGGCTGGTGTCTGACTCACGGCCACTCTCTGTTGCATGAACTGGGCTGCCTGCAGCTTCTGCTGCTGCTCCCTGCGCTCCTGCTCCTGCATCTGCTCACGCATGAGTTGCTGGCGTAGCAAGATGCGTGATGTCATAGTGGAGGAGCTTAACGGAGGCTTGGAGGCCCCAGAATGCTCTGCAGAACTGCTGTGGGGAAACCAGAAGGCACACAGCATTTAGTATCCTGATGAGACCCATCACCTGCATCGCGGCGGGGTATCCTAAATGCCACCAAACTAGGAGGTGAGTCTGCACAGATAGGATCAAGGCACGGCATGGCACTCCATATAATTGAAAATCAAGAGGTGACAGGATCCAAGTCATTAGGAATGGAATTAAAATAAGTCAGGCTGATTGCATCCAGGGATTTTTATCAAATCACTTATTTCATTTTGATTTCTATGCCATACACGTTTCACTACCACTAAATATAATGCTGATATAACCAACAATTAGGAGCCATTGGTCTCAATGGCACACAACTCTCCATAGATAAAAACAAATTACTTGATTTGCTTTTTTTAAAAAATAGCTCAGTCTAAACAACCAATGACCCCTACATGTTACCTAAATTCCTTGAAGATGTGTAATACGGTTGCTACTAAGGAAACACTGTTGCTGGAGAGTTTGGAAGACAAGACATGACCCAAATCGTTAACGAAGGAAGCATGTGGACCAGATGTGGACACTGTGCCCCATCCCTGTCCAAAGACAAGGGAACAGAAGAAAAGCTGAAGTGACAACCCAACTCCTCCTTCTAGCTTTCTTTGTGTGTCTTTCCTTGTGACTCACCTAGGCATGCCCACGGCATCAGGGTGCTGTGTTTTCCCCATCAGGTCTACTTCTAAAGACCAGGGACTTGCTCTGCTCACCATTATCTAATACACTTAAATGGCAGTCAGTAGGTAAGAATAAAAGACTTCCTATTTTCACCCAGGTATAGCTTTAGGTTGCTTATCCTGCCAACTCTGTGCTATGAACAAATAATAAACCTCTTTCTGCTGGAAGAGATGTATACAGACTTTTATCCATTTATAAAAGTGGCGGCCTGTCTTTAAAATATCTACTGCACCACTTACATTGAGAGCCTTCCCTCCTAAAGGACTGATGCTGTGAAGTTTAAATAAAGCAATGCTTATAATCCCCGTGTACAGTAGCCATCACCCCATTAGATGTTTATGCTTGCTTTTATTACCATCCAGTATGGGAAGCAAACTTAATTATAATTATTCAGATTTTTGTGCAAGCTTATATAATAAAAGAGCTTAGCTTCTGGGAACAGAAAAAGAATGAACATTTGAGTCTCTCACACTCGGGGGTGTCTGTGAATTTATTCTCCCTTAGATTGCAAACCCCAGTACCGTATTTACCTTCCTACCAAATACAGAAGTCCTAAGTCATCTCTGTGCACAGTCTGAGGACAAAAGCACTGCCCAAGTGAGCAGATGTGCTACAAGATAAAGGTCTATGTCACACTCTTGTGTCATCCCCAAGAGATTCTAGAAGTTTATTTATTTTCCATATAGAAAACTGGCTCAGTAAATTATAATAAATCACAAAATTTAATACCATATATCTACTAAAATTACATAAAAATAAAACTATTGATATAAAACTATAGAATAGAATGATTATTTTAATCAAGGAGGAAAATATCTATGTAGTGTCCAATTTTTAAAAACACATTCATGACAGGAAGCACATAATAAAAATTTACTACTATTACTATTATTGTTATTATTATTGTTATTATTATTATTGTTATTGTTATTATTATGCTCTAGTAAAATTATATCCAAAGGCTAAAAATAAGTTATTTGTTTTGTTTCAGAAAGTTCCTTGGCATGTAATTGTCCAAGGAAATCAAAAGTGGAAAAATTCACATATGCAAAGGCTTTTAAAGATTTCTAAATATTCTAAATCACCTATTTTTAAAAATAGGACCACAATTAATTAACAAAATATGAATTCAATAACATATTACATTATTTCCTTGAAAATGCAAAATGAACAGAAAAGTAGCATACACACACAGTAACTATAAATCATCAAGTCAGATTCCAAAGTGGATTTGCGGGCTGATTCAGATTTACAAGCTCAGCGTGCATGTGTAAATCCACAAAGCGCCTAGCAGGGAATGTATGGGGCAAGCATGCTTGTCTGAGTGGGGATGAACTTAGGAAAATCAATTTTCTTCTAGCTTTTCTCCTTTAAGCTATAATAACGCCAAAGTATTTTTCCAGTGGCAATATATACAATAGACACTAATTAAAGAAAATGACAGGTGATCAACTTCACCCCTAGGCTACAAGAAAGGAGACTAGAGCTATCAGACAACACTTCAACTATAGGAAGAGACTAAAGGAAGCTTTCCTGAATGTCTTCAGTAGCCCCCAAACCTAAACCATCCTTCTTCTGTTTTCCCCGGCATTCCCTATGGACATACAGGGAACACTGAGCAAGTGGCATCTATACTTTGCTTATTATCTTAACATTGTATACTCACTCACACAATCAAAATGTTCCCTAGCCATTGCTCTGTGAACCTAAAACCACTTATTCACTAGTATAGAATCTGCCAAAATGAGCATCTAAAGAAAATGTATTTCCCATTTTAGAGTATGCCTTCAAAGTGCAAATGTACTTTCCTAAACCAAGAAAGATTGGAGGCGGCTATTTAAAAATAAATAAGTGATCTTACTATTCAGAGCCTGTCAGGTCCCAACATTCTCAGAGAGAATGATCCTTTTGATAAAAACAAGAGCAAACCTTTGTGCAGGACCAAAAAGGAGCTGTGGCATAATCGTGCTAATTAACTGCACAAGACGAGTCACTGGCTGCAATACCAGGGGGAAAATCCTTTCAGTTAATACTAAAGCATCGCGGAGACAAATTAAAATGACTAGTTAGCAAGCCCACGAAGGCTTCATGTCTTAACCACAATAACAATATCATTTAAAGTATCTTCTGTAATAGTCTATCAGGAAAACAATAACACTGACCTATACAATAGAACAGTACAAATACAGGGAAACCACATGAAAGAAACAATAGCAAACATGTTTTATATTTATATAAACAGAATAAAGCTCAGCTAACTGACAGTTGAACAAAGGCTTCTAAAGGGGGTAGTGCAACAGAACTACGTGTGCACACACGCACAAACACACACACACCCTCTAGAATATTTCTACGTTGTGAGACATGACTACCAGATTCTCAGCCTGGCTCGCCATCTTTTGAGTGTCCACTTCTCTTAGGAATAACTGAATCTGTAATTATCTCCTCATAGACAAAGACAAACACAACTAGATTTTACTCCGTCCGCAAGACAAGGGAGTGTGAAAGACTGTGTAAGTGTTAGTAAAGACTGGAAGTTTATGTAAGGGATATTCCAAGTGGCCAGAATGACTGCTTTTAAAAATGAGGACTTCCTGACAAAGTCACTAATGACATACATGGAGAGATGTCCAATGTGTCTAATTTTAATTGCTGACTGAGCTCATCCCTGGGCCCATGAACCTGAGCTCCAGCAAGCTAATCCTAATTCGGTGAGTATGACTTCTTTTAACCTGATTATGTGAAGTTCATTGATTCAACAAATAGCTATTGCTAGGTGCTGGGGATACCTAGCTCCCAACCCCATGGCGAAAGCCCTGGCCAGATGTACCCCTCTCCCTCAGCGAGATAAGCCCACAGGCATGGGCACAAGTGTGCTCACACCTCCCTGACCCTGGAGCTAAGCACGTTCCCTGAGTGTGGCGCTTGCTCCATACTAGTCAGTCAAAGAAGAGGGCCACAAAGTGGACTCTAGTTCTTCAGCCACAGCTGAGCAATGTGAGCTTTTTAATGAGCCATTCGGCTCCCCTGAGTGTTCCCTCAGAGTACCCCTAGACTCTGTGGGGACAGCGTGAGTAAATATTAAATTGTTCAATGCAGCAGCTGGAATACAGTATACAGGCAAGGTGTGAACTCTCCCTGTGGCCTCAATTCCCACCCCTTTTGATGAATTTACACTTTTAGCTTTCAAAGCCCCCTTCTCTCTGATGATAACGGGCTACTAGACAGGGTTCTGCCTTACCGGGCATATTCCTAAGTTGAAATATTTTATTCCTTTAGCTTTATCAACCACTTAAAAATATCAGTAACTCTATCAGGTCTCTGGCATCTGGCCAGCACCACTTGCCAATCCCTTACCTGACAGTGATGCCAGGATCTCATTGTAAGACCATACAAGTCCATTTCTAGGAGTAAAACCGTAAGATGGAACATGCCAGTGATCACAATTTGTTGTCAAATACTGAGGTTTTTCTTCTCCCTTTTAAACAATTTTCAGTTAATAATTGAATTCAAACTTGACATTTTTACTTAACCAATACCAAGAGCTCAGTTGGTAGGTAGAGAGTAGAGACAGCATTCAATACGCTCTATATTCTCTAAGCTGGACCCCCAGACACTAGACAACAGTAAGCTTGAAGTCAATTAGATCGAAAGTCAACAGGACCCTTAATTCAGCTTACAGTACATCACATTCTCAAAAGAGAACACAAAACATGATGCCCTGGGAATGCAGGGAAAACAACTAGAATATTCCATTATATACATCGATTCCATTTTTACTTTTTATTTGTATAACTTAGCACATTTAATACATTATTACAGTGGCATAGTCATATAACTCATAAAGTATGGCTATTCTGACAAGATTTACTTTAAACAAACTGATGAGGAGGGATTAAAAACAATATTTAGAGAGTTTACAATTAACACAGAGATGATGTTCTTCCAGGCACTTCAACACCAGACTGGGTTGAGGTTGGGATCTTCACTGCTTTACAAGTGTTTCTCACTTCTGTCTTTCAAACGAGACTGCCAGTCTCTTGTTAACAAGATACCACACACCCTAACCTGACCTCCCAAGCACTTCCCACCTACTCTTCTATTCAGATTTACTCTTCATCCCTTCACACAACTATATTCCGTTTCTCCTTCTTTGGAAGATCCTCTACCCCCGATATCTTATTATCTACCTAATCTCTGTGGATGCTCTGAATGATACACAATCTAAAGCTTACATGCTAACATCTACAAATAAGAGGAAACATACAATGTTTGTCTTTCGGGTGCTGGATAACCTCACTAAGGGTGATTGCCCTATCCACTTATGTATGAATTTTATAATTTCATTTTTCTTGACAGTACCAGGACTGGGCTATATCTTTTTGAGTCATTGGCCAAAGGAGTCCCACAGATACCTCCCCCAAACAACACTATAGGCTCTTGCCAATCTGACCAATTATACTTCACAACCTGACAGTAAATCCTATTGTCAAAGAAAACATATATTTTTTGTCATCAAGTATGGAGAGGTTGAGCTAGTGATAAGCTAGAAACTTTACCCTTGCTGAGTAGCACTAGTAGTACTGGACATTGTTGTATATACTACCAGAGAAGAAAAATAATCATCATTCTCAATCAGCTACAAACTCTGTAAGCTATAGCAGAGACCTGCCTATAAAGCAGACCACGGGAACAACAATGGCACCATGTTATCAGAGTAACCAGCCACTTTTAAAATTGGATTTAAGGCCTACTTCATGAGACTCCTCTATAAAACTACTGGATGACACTACTGAGTGGAGGACAAAGGTATTATATATCCTCAGACAGAGTTACAGATGAGTGTGAGCCACCTGACTTGTATTCTAGAAACTCAGATCTTCTGCACGAACACACTTAACCTTGAAATCCCACACTCTTCGATTCTTGCTCACTTTGTCCAATGTGGATTCTCATTCATACCTAGCTATGAGCAAGAACATTTTAGCCAGGCAGTGATGGGATACCTTTAATCCCAGCTCTTAGGAGGCGGAGACAGGAGGACCTCTGTGAGTTTGAGGCCAACCTGGCCTACAGAGTGAGTTCTAGAACAACCAAGGCTACACAATGAGACTCTGCCTTGAAGAAAGAACAAAAACAAAAAAAAGAAGAACTTTTTAAAGGCATAACGTTATTTTATAGCTACTGACACAATTCCTCAGTTACACAAGCATGTTGTCTCTTGTCTAGACAACATTGTACTAGGTTAAAGAATATTTAAAAGCTTCAGGTTACAATAGCTTAAAAATCATTGCATGCTTAGAATATATCCACCAAGACCTAAAGTTTATAACACCAGATTGAAACCACATGGAAGTGTACGTTATCATATAAGGATTGGTGAATGGGTGTACCCAGTACAGTAGAGGGGCAAGCCTGCAGGCAACTGACAAGGCTTACTGTGCCCACCCATTCATTGTGGCTCACTCAGCATCCTTTCAGCTCAAGGATGCACAGGCAGACCTAGCTATTCAGCTCAAGGATGCACAGGCAGGCCTAGCTAATTGGTCTATCTGTCCTCTGTCAACAGGGTAAGAAAGGGGTCAACAGCAGTACCATACAGGGGTTCCATTTCTGACTGGAACTGTGCTGGTAAGGTAACTCTCCTTGACAACCAAAATCTGGCAGGAAGTGAACCTTGAGTTTTGTGCATCTATCTCAGACTAGAAACAGCAATGTGAAGTTAAAAAACAAACAACCAAACAAAAAACCAATGGTACCAAGGGCTGTAGGAAACAAAGAACAAAAAGAAGGGCACTGTGTCCAGACAGCACTTAAAGGGTTCAAGCTACCCCCTTAGTCTGCATAACACTGGACTACCCCTAAACACTGGTTCAGAAAGGCCAGTCTATCTCTACTCTAGTTTAATCTTATTTGATATGTCTTTGTATTCCATTTAACCAGATTCAAATCTATATAATAACTTAGTGAATGTCTTTCCAGTTAGAATAGTCATTCAGAATAGAAGCTGTGAAGCTTCACACTAAATTTTACAGCTTCAGTATAGAATATATTTTATGGACTTGTCCACTACCAAAATCAAAGACTCCATGACAGGATTAGAACTAGAACAAACTATGGAATATTACTCAGCTCAAACAAACAAACAAATAAACCAAAATAAAAACACAAACCTGAAGTTAAAAAGTCTGTAGGGGAAAAAAAATCAATGGACTTAGAAAGAGAGGTGAGAGAGAGAGAGAGAGAGAGAGAGAGAGAGAGAGAGAGAGAGAGAGAGAGAGAGAGAGAGAGGGTTGTATCTGTGTGCATTGTATGAGATCATGCAATCTCAGGAAATAAACTGCATATTCTTTTTCACATATGAAATCCAGTCAATATTTGTATGTAAACAAATGAACGTGTGGATACTATACAGTCTGGTATACTTTTACAAGAAATCTTAACAACCTTCTAAGAGGAAAATCAATATTTAGGCCAAGACCATTCACATAATGTGGTGGTTATGCGTCCCTTATCTAAGGTGCTTGAAGGGGACATGGATGTCTTCCAATTCTGTAACATTTACATTTACACACACACAAGGAGAAACCTTGAGGGCAGAACCAACTGTGCACATAAACTTCCTTTATGTACCGCTTACACACATAGACTAGAGGTCATCTTCTGTAAGAGTTTTAGCTCAGTCCTTTTTGATGGCAACTTGTCAGAAGAGGTTAAGTGTAAATTTTCCCTTATGACTTAATAGTGCTCAAACAGCTTTGGAGTTCAGAGCACTGCAGATTTTCAGGCTGAGGATCTTTAACCTGTCCTCCCTTCTTCTGGCTTTAGCTAGTCACACTGCTACCAGGATTACCCAGCTTCCGATGAACTACAATGGCTACATGCCTAAAACTGGCCAGCGATGCTTAAGAAGGAATGTCAGGTAGTGGTTCCTGGAACTGATAGACACTTACCCTTGAACCATCTGCCATGGTGTCTCCTATAAGGTGGCTGTACTGGCTGGAGTTCTGGGAGTCATTGTGGACCATGAGGATGAGCAGGACTTAGAAATCTAGTGGTGTCTGACCCTTTAGACCTGGGGGAGTTGGTTCCATTGACAGTAGAGATGATTGTATGGTTTGTTTTAGTTTTGTTTTTTCTTCATTCTGTATACTTTCCAGCACACAAACAAGTATTTGTTCAATGAATAAATTTGGTATCTCTCTTTTAACAAACACTCCGCCTCATGGAATCATTGATACCAGAACCTTAGTTTTAGGGGACCTTTGGTCAAGGGATAGATATGCTTGAGTCATCTAGTGACCAGGAACTTGGAGTCCTAGGGATCACCAATATTTCTTTCATTCACAGAAGAATTTTTCTCCATTTCAAGATGGAGATAGTCCCTATCATCAATGAATATATGCAATGACTTCCTCCTTGCCCTGGACAGGTGCCACCTAGTCAACTGTGAATTAGGGAAGTACATCTGACAAAAAAATAATGCAGTATCCAGAGAAACCACAACCCATTAAAGGCTCACCACTGTTAGGTATTGGTAGTTCAGAGAAAGAAGCTGGAAGTGACTCAGTATAAAACTAGAGGAATAAACCAGATTACTTGTCATCTCCAGTGAAAATATAGCAAATAAGACAGAAAGAGAAAATCTCTGGCTCCAGCATGCCTGGAGTCCAGTTCTAGATCTGTCGCATGTTAGCCGTAAGACCTCATCAGGGTTTGTACCTACTGAAAGCTTAGTTTCTCCATGTGCAAAATGGCAATGGAAGAAGGCTTTTTGACATGCAGTAGCTGTGAAATTGCCTTAAGACAGTTAAGTGCTAAGATCAGAACCCACAGATAATCTGGACCGTGCACAAAAGTCAGGGCAAATTACTTTACATCGTGTGTGTATGCACATGCATTTGTATATGTGTATGTGTGTGCATGTGATATATGTGTATGATTTGTACATGCTTCTGTGTTGGAATATAGGCATGTGAGTCTCAAGACATGAGAGTCAGCATCAGAGACCAACTATGGGCATCAATACTTACTTTCCATCTTGCTTATGACAGGGTCTCTTGTTCTCTACTGTACATGCCAGGCTAGCTAACCCATAAGCTTCCAGGGACTCTCTTATCTCCACTTCCCATGTCACCATAGCAACTCTGAGATTGCAGATTCCTGCCACCGAGTTTGGCTTTACATGGGTGGGAGGGTCTGAATGCAGTTCCTTACCCTTGTGCTGCAAGAGCTCTACCCACTGAGCCATCTCCCCAGCCCAACACTGTACTTTAATCCCAGAAAAACACATTTGCTGAGCATCTCAATAGCCCCCAAATAGTGAAAGCTCTTGGGTTATTTTCAACACAGACAAGAGTCTAGAATTCTTCTTTCTGCTTTGGTGCTCAACTGGCTTTCCTGGAAGGAAATACACAATTAATTCCTAGGCAGGGGAAAAGTTAATGGAAAACAGTTCAGTATACAAGTGTTTCAAAGACATTTGCTAGAAAATTCATTCAGAGAGTTTGGAGAGATGCATATTCCTGTGACAAATATTATAGTTAACTGGGAAATTATTTAAACTTAAGGATTAATTTGGGGACAAATTCGGGTCTGCCCTAATGCTGCATCTGCAATGCAAGTTTGATCCGGTGGTATCCCTCAGCTTGCTTAAAATCAGAACTAAAAACATCTGCAGAATGTATCTACATCTGTAGGTACATTCCTGCAGGGCATGATTCACAAAGAGCAGGCACCGTCTTCCCAACTATTATCTGATTTATAAGGCAGAAATTTATTTTTAAAAATTTCAGCATAATGGTATTTCAAATGCATAATTATATGTACTTTGTTCATAAAATGCTCTATCATTTTAGAGAGGTGAATAATTAGCTGTTTTAATGACACGTGGGATGAGAATGTACAAGGTATCTATAAAAGCAAACTTCAGCAGAAATAGAAACCATTTTCAAAATTACCCTTTACAGGACCTCTTAAAGACCCGTCAACGGCAAATGATGGACTGTTAGCCCACACTTCAATTTATGGGAATTTCATTTTTAAGAATCAAATTCTAAAAATAGTTCTGCTACACCTAGTATTTTTCCATTCTGTCTTCAAGCACACCTTCACCAGCTATGGAACAAATAGCTCCTCTGACTTAATCAGAACCCCTCTCCTGACCCAGGAACACTCAGTAAATAATTAGTAAGCTCCAGAAGTAGCTTTTGCATAAGTTAATCTGCTTGAGAGCTGGTTCACTTGGAGACCCAGCTTTCAGTGTTGTTTCCTAATCTGAGGGAGTAATAGCGAAAGTAGAAAGTAGGTGCCAGAGGGGAAGGGGTCTTATCTACTTGGTCTGTCTCCATTTGGTATTCCCATAAAACTGCTACTTCATCTTGTTCGGTATTTCTATGACAAGGAGACTATGCTGATGTCTAAATGTTTTGCTCTTGCTATCAAGAAAAGAAAAATTAATCTATAGAAATACAAATACAAATCGGAACATTTTACAATGCTGCTGCTACTAGTCCATGGTCTGGGAATTAGCCCCCACATACACACACACACACACACACACACACACAGAGAGAGAGAGAGAGAGAGAGAGAGAGCGATTTACACTGCTTACAGCAGGGCAGTTTGGGGAAATGTGACACTGAGCATGCATCTTTCCAGAGAAAATGTCTTTTTATTCAGAACAAAACTGTGATCTATTTCATAACTATGCATCAAGCTCTGCTCTGCCCTAACCCATCTTTCAAACTCAGGATTTTTTTTTCTGTCATTATTAATGACCAAAACTCCATTTCAAATGAGAAAGCTCCCGTTTTTATACCTCCTCCCCAAATGAGCTCTTGCCCCTTATCACACCCAGTCATAAGAGGTTAGAGCTGCAGCTGATTAAAGACACAGTTGCAAAGTACCAACCAGTATTTCTATTTCCCAAGCTTTCCTTCCTCCATCAGAGAATGATCTGCTTCTGTTAAGTGGTCCCAGAATTATCTCCAGAATAAAACTTCACTTACAGATACAAGCTTTCAAAGGAGCAGGGAATGAGCATCTCAAATCTAAGCGCCTCCATCTTTTTTCCTTTAAGGTGTACTGCAAGCCCTTGGCGAAGAGTGAAAGTCAAAGTTACTTCTGGCACCGGCTGTGTCACTAGGGGTGGCTCCTGATAAGGCCCTGGAAACTCCAATCCAAACACAGCTCCACGCTAGAATGGAGCCTGGTGTCTGTCTGCAATAGCAGACCTGCTTAATCCAGTACCTATGGCACCTGAGGGGCAAAGCACTCCTCGCTCCGCACAGAAGGGACACTCCTTGAGCCAGGCCAAGCCAGAAATGTACACAGCAACCAGGCAAGCTCTGGCAATGCTGACTGGACCTTCCCCAGCGCGGGCACCAGTTCAGGCTTGCAAGGGACGCATGCTTGCAGGGGACATATGTTATCAGAGAACTTGAAAGGAGAAGGACGTCACATACTGGTGGATTTTTAACACTTAACACACTCAGAAGTAGGCAAGGAAGGCTATATAGGAGAGTAATTGCCATTTCAGCTAGAATATAGCAAACAGCCTAGCATGAATCTCTGTCTTTTTTGAAACTATACACACAATTTTGGTTGGACACAGAGCACATTCTACAACTAATAGGCTATTGATGCACATAGCTTTTTCACCTTTCCACCTACCCTAGGAGTCGAAGGAGGGCTATGCTGGCCTCAACCTGGTGGAGGGAACACACAAGCTGCTTCTACTGGTAGCAGTCTCCTGCAGGATACACAAATCTTTAGACTAAACATCTGTGTATTTTAAACTGCCATCTGATCAATTCTGAATACATCAGTATACAAGAAGGAAAAAAAATAGTAATACGTGTTCTCAAAGAGAAAACACTTTAAAATGCAGACATGACAACATCGATATTATCAAATATTTATGCTACAGGCTCAGTGCACCAGAGCTGCCTGACAGAGTTCTGAAAAGAACCAGGTTCTCCCTGTAACAATTCAAAGGTCACAACAAAGACATCTGACACTGACTAGCTGTGTTCCCTGGGCAAGTGACTGTCTTTCTGTGTCTCAGAGACTATCTCCAAACTAAATGAATAGGAAACCTTGCTGTTTCCGTACATCACAATTCTACAATGTAATAAAATTAAATTTTGTAAATGAGCCTCCAATAATAGAAAATATTCAGCCAGGAATTTTAGCCAAAGAAACTCTGAGTTCCTTGTTCATTTATTCTCTTGTCCACTCTCCTGCTTGATAAATACTCACTTAATAGCTACACTAGTTCAAGTACTATACAAATTCTTAAGATGTTATAGTCCAGTGGAGAACACATATTAAATAATCCTATTAGTCCCTGATTACTCATATGGAAGCTACTACCAGGAGATGAAAGCAGTTACGTGAGGTTAGATGGGATTTTCACTAGGCAAGAAACTCTGGGCTGAGGCTGGAGCTGGGGAGGGGGAGAAGAGGCTTTGTTTAGTTGTAACAACACACACAAAAGCCTGAAGAGGGAGAGTTAGCAGGGAAAGTAGCTGAACGTAGAATGAGGGACAATTGTGGTACGTATAAAACCCAAGTGATGTCCAGGCCAGACCATGCCAGAGCTATCAAGCCAGCAAGAAGGGTCTCTGATTTAGTTCCAGGGTGAGAATGAAACCACCAAAAGGTTGTCAATGGGGAACTGATGAGCTCATAGTGGGATTTTATATCTGGTTGCTATGCAGAGAACCAATGAGAAGACAAGCAATATAAATTACTACAGTGGTCCCAGTAAGAGGTTATAATAGCCCAATGAAGTTAAGAAAGATGATGCCAAATTAGGGAAAAACTAAGAAAGGTGCACATGTTTTTTGGTAAAGCTAGTGGTCAGTAAAAAGAAAGGAGGAGAAAATTAAATTGCACCACATCCCTGGTGAATAGTTGTATTCATACATAAGTCACTAGGCTCTTTCTTCATGCAGGGACTTCCCTGGGTACTATAAAAAGATAACTGAGAAGGTATGCCTCTCCTCTTCTGAAGCAGCCCCACACAGGTTCGTTCTTGGTGTTCAAGAATCCAGGTTTAGATACCACCATTTACTAACTCAGAGACTTGTGCAAATGCACTGAATTTTTTCTACCCCAGTTTCCTCACCAGTCAAAGGGGAAGGGATAATTGGCTGTCTCGGTGCTGACTTAAGACAGGAATGAGAAAATGCAGCCAACGTGTTCATGGTCATTGACCCATTAAAAAAAAAATCAATAGGAAAATATCCTGTACAGTTCTGACTGTGGTCAGCAGCACCTATTTTGGGTCAATGCTGACCCACCTAGAGAACCAAGGGAACAGAAAAGAGGGAAAATATCAAGAAAGAGATGTAAGACAGTAAAAAGAGGTAAGCCTTGGCATGTGAAGTTCTGTGAAGGGTTGCACGTTCAGAGGATCCAGTCAGACTCTATCCTGCTTGGATACTAGCCTAAGCTACGTGATTTCATTGTTTAAAGTCTAAAAATGTAATTAATTAATGATTACACACACACACACACACACACACACACACACACACACACAAAGCTAGTCCCTTCCATTGGCTCTGAAACATTGACCATGAAAGCCATGGGGTCAATTTCTGGCACTTATCACAACACTGAATATTTCCCTGGTTGGTTCAGCCAACAGCATGGTCAAGTTTTTATTTTAGTCCATCCACGGTCCCCTTTCATTATTTCCATACATGTTTAAATAAAATTACTGTGAAAGGACATGTGTACAGTTCATTTGTGCTATCTTAAAAAGATTTCTATGGTACTAATGCTCTCAAGAAACTTCACGGACACAGGACTGGACCACAGGTTGAGCTGAATGTGCGCATATGCCATTGTCTACATATCGCCTATGCAAATATCCCCAATACAAAGACATCTCACAAGTCATCGCCCAATTAATTATTCAGTAAATGTCTTTGGAGAGCCAACCATGTCTTCTAGGATGAATAGCCTATGGTTTGATGGTCAGTAATTTCTTGAAATGAAACCGTAATGTCTTAGGGGCTGGAAAGAAGGCTCAGTAGCGAAGGAGTGCTTGCTATCTGCTGAGCACATAGCTCAGTGAGTGAAATCTGGCAAGGTGGGTGTGATGATGCACACCTTTAATTCCAGAACTCAGGAGGCAGACTTAGGTAGGTAGAGCTTGTGAGTTCAAGGCCAGTGAGTTCCCTCCTGACCAGCCAGGGTTACTGAGTAAGATACTGACTGAAAAAGGGCTTGCTGCCCAAGCTTGATGACCTAAGTTCAATCCCTGAAGCCACATAAAAATACAGATGTCTGTATTTCTAGCACCACTATGGGAAGATGGGAAGCATAGATAGAAGTGGTCAGAAGTTCATGGACCGGCTAGTCTAGAGTTCACTGCACAGAGCCATAAATGGATCCCTGAAAGTATCCCCTTACTTCTACATATCTGTTGTGTTACATAGGTGTCAGTACACACATGCATGTGTGTGAACACACAGAGAGACAGATATACACTTGGTGCGATTAAATAGTCTTTAATATTATTTTTTAAAGGGTGCTTGATGTGCAATCATAAGGACCAGTTTGGGTCCCAGCACCCAGCTAACAAGCCCAAGCGAATTCTAAACACCTCTGATTAGAGCTCCAAGGACCCTGGAGACAGGAGGATCTCTGGGCCTTGGTGACTTTCAGCATTGATGGGAAAACACAAGCCTCAGATTTAAGGAGAAACTTTGTCTCAAAAGGAACATACAGTGACAGAGGATAGCACCCAATGTCTTTTTGTGACTTCTGCACATATGTGCCTATATTCTCACATAAATACACACACAAATAAAGGTAAAAGTTTATTCATATTATGGGTATGCACACATACACATGAATGTAGATGACTGCAGAGCCCAGAGGAAGGTATTGGATCCCCTATTGCTGGAGTTACAGGAAGTTGAGAGCCACATGATGTGAGTGCTGGGAAACAAACCTGAATCTTCTGCTAGAATCCTATGTACCCTTAGTTACTGAACCATCTTCCCACCCCTCAAATAAATAAGTAAATCTTGTGAACAACTTCATCCATACATTTATATAATCTCTCTTTGGGTCCCGAGTTTATGCACATTTGGATATGCATATGAGTGTGCATGTGTGTGCACACATGCAACATTTACTTGAAAACTCTATTTTAAAAATGAGTTGAAAGTATGTATGTGGAGTGGGTAAAAGAAACAAACTAAAAAGCAGAATAAAATTATTACCTGCCTACCAATTCATTTCAAATAAGAGCTATTTCTCCTTGTCCTAAATTGCAGCAAATCATCTAGAGTCATCAGAAAGTTTGGTGACCTTTCAAAAACAGGGCCTTAGCTAAAATGGAATTTAAAACAGTCAAGGACCCATCCACGTGAAAGCTACCTTTTCCTAGGGAGCTAAACTGGGATCTTGGTGGAAGGAAAAATCCAATCACTAAAGACAGGAGATAAGAGCCTTCACTTGTTATCCTGTCTAAACTATATCTCAGGAAAAGCAAAAGTTACACCTTTATCAAAGCTCAGGATTCTTATTTTATTTGGAGATTAAATGATCACTATCCCCAAAGAACGCCCCTGTCTCTTGAAAGTCATTGCTCTTTTTAATGAACTCCCCAGCCAGACCAATAGCATCTGAGTGTTTACTGTGTGCCATAAGCTATAGGGACCCGAGCCATGACTACCTATTGCACACAATGTAGGACTTATCCAGTTCATCTACAAACACCAAGTTGTTACCCTAGCACCTTCTACTTACATCATACCCTTAAGTAGGAAAAAAAAAGCCAATCTACCAAACAAACAAACAAAAATACTGGTGTCAAGAATCCTTCCCAGAAGCAAATAAATCAGTGAGACTCTTCAAGGACCTGCCTTAAGACTATTTGCAGAAGGGCATCCTTAGAGTTCAGCACTGGAACCATCGATATACAATATACTATAGACAGAGGTTGAGAGGTAGCTCAGCAGTTAAGAGCACTCACTGGCTGCTCTTCCAAAGGACCCAGATCTGATTCTCAGCACCAACATAGTTAGTCACATCCATCTGTAACTCCAGCCCCGGGAGATATGACGCTGTCCTCTGGCCTCCATGGGTACCAGGCATTCAAGTGGCACCTGAATAAACATGTAAGCAAGACACCCATCCACACCAAATTAAAAAAAAAAAATACAATGTAGATATAGTCCTATATAATTTATTCTGTATGTCATCTCTACAGAAGGCAGAAAAATACTGAAGAACATAAGGTCTCTCTTTAACTGCTGAATAAAACTTGCTTGTACCTTCTAACTGTAAAGTATCCACTACAAATTCCCATAATATATTCTGAATATTTATGAAATCCTTAGGTCATCCAAAAATGTGCTAACAAAACTCAAAAAGCACCTTCAACAGTCGTCAACATATTTCTGTTGCCCCAAACACTATCAAGCTTGTATGCTGGGAAATCCTTCCCATGGGCCTTCCACTTTGAACATCTACTGATTCACATATTGTGTCATTGTGCAAGACTGAGATGAATACTGGAGACACTCTGTTCTCCAAAGCTGACACAAACCACTCTATGGAAGCGACAAGTCAAAGAGGAATGCCCAGAGCACTCCACACTCCCCATCCACTTCCTAGTACTCCGCCCAGCTAGTACTCCACCCAGGTTAGTCTCCCCCCCCCACCCCCCCACCCCCGATATGAAATTTGTTCTTGTTTTGTTTTGTTGAGACAGTGTCTCTCTACATAGCCCTGGTTATCCTGGAACTTTCTGAGATCTGACCTACCTGTGCCTCCAGAGCCCTAGGATTAAAGTTTCTGTAGGTCTCTCTCCCTCTGGCAAGTCTTCACTGACTATTCTTCCTAAGGCAGAAACATCCATTTCTGGGTTAATTTTTCTCAGCAAATGGTGCTGACTTCTTCCTTTGATAACACTTACGCTCTAAATTGTAATCATTTTAGCAGGCAGAATTCTTTATATTTATTTTATTCACATGTATTTACACATATCTATTTTATTCTCAGTACCTGGAAAATAACAAGTGCTAGATAAATATTTTCTAGACTGGTTGGAAGAAGGCTGGACAAATGGCTGACACAAATGAAAACTAGTAAGAATATACCGTATACTTACACAATGCAGATCCAGAAGCATGCCTGCCCCCAGCATGGCTTTCCCTGGGCAAATCATTTAATTCCTAGAGATAAATGTCATACTGAAATGAGGTATGGCAGGAAAAGTACTTAGCAGGGTGCCTGGAAAATAGCATCCACTCAGTGCTGCCTAAGGAATGGGAACTCTAGTTCAGAATGCAAAGCTGGTATTATACTAAGAACGAGCTTTGAGTTCTAGAAGAAAGTAAAATCATTATTCAGAGACAAAAGTTAAGATTTTTTTTTTTAAACCTGATATTTCAAATGGCTACATGTATCCAAAATATATGTAAGTTCAAGAAAGGGCCAGTGAGGACAGAGAGATAGCTGAGTAGTTAGGAACACCCAATGGTCTTGCACAGCGACCACTGTGAGGCTCTCAGTACCCACACAGAAGCTCACAACCAACTATAACTCTGCTTTTGCAGATTCAGCGTCCTCTTCTAGGTGCCGTGGGCAGCAAGGACAATTTAGAGCAAATACATATATGTATGTAAAACCTTTATACACATAAAAATAAAATAAAACTAAAGAAAGGACTAGACGTATGTGTGGTTCAATAATCCTCGTGGATGAGAAAACCCACAACAGGTGTAACTTCTGCTGCCATCGAAGTAGCTGCTATCAATGGCTGTCGCAGCTGCAAACTAAATTCTAGCAGAAGCCTTCTGCTCTGGTTCTGTGTGTCAGTTATGTTTATAATTTATACTTTTATTATATGAACATAAAACTGGGAGTCAAGTGGGAAAACTTGTCTTAAGTAGCAAAATTAGTATGATTCAAAACTATTCAAAACACCACTCTGGACTGTCTGCATGTGGTCGATCACCTTACTCCGAATCTGTTTTAATAGTCAAATTTTCCAACTACTTGAAGCAGCTTAAATACTCTAACGCCTATACTAATGATATCTGCTTCAGTTACGCTGAGCAAACAGGATTTAAATTGGGGAAAATAATATTTGCACAGAAATCCTTCCTGTCTGTTGATTAAATCCAATCATTCAAAATAAACTGGATACATATTAGCTCTCTGTACCTAATTCATACTCTAGGGGGGCCTGCTATAATCAAGCCATATATTTATGTTGATAGTAAAAGTTAAGATAACCAATATTTTAAATTAACAGTTTGTATAATTTTAAACAGTAGTGCCATAAAAAGTCAGAAAGGAAAAATGTATCTTTGTTATGAATATTAAACTTTATGTTCTTTATCTAGTGCCTAGCAAAGCTGCTCACCTCTCCTATGAATAGTTATTAAACACTAATAATATTCAGATCCTACAGACCAGGCTGAAGATATGGAAATAATAATTATATTAGTCCAAGTTTATCTGGCCTCCAATATTAAAACAATGATTTGTATTTAAATAATAACAAAATCATGAATAAAATGTAGAAATATACAAATATTTTTATCAAAACTCATAGGCTCAACAAATACTTGAGCACCTGCTACAGCTTAGGTTCTAGTTGATATGCCTGGTATATGTCAGAATTATACCATGGACATTAGAGTCTTAACAGCAATGTTTAGTGTTAATACTAATCATTTATTGGTTTAAAGAGATAGCTTGGGAATTAACAGTCTATAATTGTCACTACCTACAATGATATTGCTATTAACAAAGAGATCAGCTTCCTAATCCTGGGTCCGCTCATCATTTCTTGCTGTGTTATTAGGAAACTGAGGAAAGTGGGGGAAGAGGGGAGGAGGTAAGTGAGATCATATCTCTGGCTCATCTTAAAGATAAGCAGGACAGACAGAGATGTGGAGAATTCCTCAGCATACTGTCACACCGTACCTCACATTTGCAGATCACACCTCACAGCAATTTCATCTCTTTACTTAAATAAAGGAAGTGAGGAACAGGATGGATGGAGACTTTCCAAAAATGAACACATGAGTGGAACACAGAGCTGGGCTCTGCCCCTCCACAACCCACAGTCCTCTGTTTCACGTTTACAAAAGCCACTCAAGGATCAAAAGAGTGAAGCAGTTCTAAAATTAGAACCTGAGGCTGGAGTCCCTTCATTCCTGCCCCTAACCCAGGCCCCGCTGGATTTCTGCATTCCGTGGAGGCATGAACCGTATCTGCTCAGTGTACCACTCCACTCTCTACCTATGAACTACAGTTCCACACCAGGAGACACTCGCAGCCACTGGGCAGTGTGTTAAATGATTAATTCATTAACATGGTGCATTCACCGTCACCTGTGGCCAGGGTCTGACTTTGTAAAACAACACACAAGAGTTAGGCAGACTTTCCTGAATATTCATAGTGAACAAGAGCTAAAATAATGGCAGTAACGAGACAGAAACTAAGAAGAAACACTGCTTGCCCTTAAATCACCTGCTTTAAAGGGGGACTGGGAAAAAACGTGAAATTGCAATGATGTTATGTGTGCGTGCATGTGTGTGTGTGTGTGTGTGTGTGTGTGTGTGTGTGTGTGTGTGTTTGTATAAAACATATATATATATATATATATATATGAAACAGAGCTGAATTCTCGGCAGGTGAAGGAGCCTTCCCTCAAGCACCAAAATTCAGTCCTGGCACTCACATGGTTAAAAAAATAGAGTCCTGCAACTTGTCTCCTGACCTCCACATGCATGCCACAAACACACACAGAAACAAATAAGTAAAGTTTTACATGTAAATGAAAGAAGTCCCTGTAGCTAGGACACAGTTGACTCATGTTAATGGGGAAAAGTAGGAGAAAAAGAGTGATTCAAGATGGGTTCTCAGAAAAGCACTGTCTTCAGAAAGTTGGAACTTAACAGATTCTCTCTGCAAAGACAGTCATGAGGGATGGTTCCTAAGCATGCGTTTAACATGCTCTCAAATCCGGACACGCCGACTCCATACTAAGCAGCCTTGGAGTCACACGCTGAAAGGGGCCTTTCAGAATTCTTTCATCTCAGAATTCTTTCATTGGTGAAGGTGCAGCTTCAGTTGTAATCGATGGCCCAGGACTGAAGAGGTCATGCAAAGGAGTTGAGGCTTGGCACCATGAAGAGAGCCTTTGAGAGGCTATTGGTGAAGCCTAGTTACAGTGGAAGACAGTGTTTTAGAGATGCCAGTACCATGAATGACCACCAAGAACAGCAGCAGCAGTGGAGTACAGGCATCTGAAGCTACAAAGGGCAGAGCTGGAGAAGTGACCAAAGCCCTTAGAGGAGCCCAGAAGATCGTGAGTTGGATCCCAGACATTGGATGGTTGGAGTTTGATTTTTGCTTTTGATTTTGACTGTGCCCTGATATTTTTCCCTCTTGAAGGAAGAAAGTATTTTAGTGGAGCCCACAGTTAAGAGACCTTGAATTTTAGGAGATATTGGACATTTTAAATCAATTGAACTTTTAATATGTAAAGACTGTGGGACTTTAGATCAACATGCTCTCAAATCCGGACACGCTGACTCCACACTAAGTAGCCTTGGAGTCACACACTGAAAGGGGCCTTTCAGAATTCTTTCATCTCAGGACAACATCTCCGATGCTAATGTGTTTCAGCCTCTCAACACTTGTCCATTGTTAAGCAGAAAGCTCAGGCCTCTGGCTGTCCCAGACCACATACCTTATCTGAACATTTTCTTCAATTTCATTATATTCAGTGTCTAAACACTATATAACACTCCCTCAAATTATGTTCAGTATTTGAAGCGTTACATTGTTTCTAGAAGCAAAAGCAAGGAACTTGGGAAGGGAATAGCTGGAGTCTGAGAAACAATTAGAGAAATGAAGAATGTGCCAGAATCTTCCAGGGGAAACAAGATTAAACACAGCCCAGAAATAGTGACCTCCTGAACAGTAGTAGGATGCCAACAGCTATGAAGAATTCCAGTGTGATAAAACAGAGCCATACAGGGCTCTGACACAGTCGCAGGAGAGCTTAGCCCTAATCTCTCTCTCTCTCTCTCTCACTCACTGTGAAAAATGAGCATGACTTACAGATAGGATTCCATGCCGGAAGTGTAGGGTCCTGCCAAGGAGGACTGAAAGCTTCACAATGGAAGTGACAGGCAGTGGTGCTGACAGAGCCTGCAAACAGGGCCTCTGACCTGAGGGGAAGACCTTGGGGAAGACCCTAAGCCTAGGAAGACAGAATGTCAGGTGAGCCTGGGGGCATGCCCAGAGGGATCTTTGAAGATCCCTATGGTGACACTGCCTATGTTTCCTTATTACAGGATACACATAGTTAATGGTTGGGTTTGGGTTTGGTTCGAATCCTAATTTCATGATGAATTATCAAAAGGTATTCTCTAAAACAAATTCCCCGCTAGCAATACACTACATGGAACTCATTTTACAATACTTTAGGATTCATGGACAGCCTTCCTGTTGTACCTGAGGGAGTGAGAGGTGGGGAGAATTAATTCATACACAAAATTTCGATCTGGGTAATATTTAAATATATTTTTAATTTACATGTTTCATCTTATTTTGCAGATAAAAATGTCTTATCAAGGTATGGGCAGTCTTCAACACTGAAATATAATATTGTTATGTACAAATTCTGTGCTCAAGAACCACACAATTGAGTTTAAAAAATCCACTGAATACTTTAAAAGTAATTTATGATTGGGGGCTTCAAAGATACCTTAGCAATTAAGAGCATATTCTGCCCTTGCAGAGAATTCATTTGATTTCTGGAACCCCATACACAATTTCCCATGTAGAGAAGATCACAGTTTCCAGGTATTCCAAAGGCCTCTTCTGGGTGCCTTGTACATATGTGCATACACCCACACATATACATATGCACATCATTTGAAAATTAAAATCTTTTAGCTAAGTTTGAGGGTTTTGTGTTGGGCTACAATCCGTAGCCATCTTTGGCTACATGTAGCCTGTGAACCATAGACATGCCACAATGCTTTCTGGCACACAACCCAAATGTAGAGCAAAGAATCAGTGCTAAAAGATGTATACTTCAGGGACTAGAGAGATGGCTCTGTAGCTAAGAGCACTGGCTCCTGTTCCAGAGGACCTACATTTTGTTCTCAGCAGCTACATGAGATTCACAATGATGTATATGTCCAGACTAAAAAACCCAGTGCCCTCTTCTGGCTTCTTCAGGCTCTGGGCAATACACAGGCTGCACAGGTGTCCATGTGGGTAAAATCCCATATAAAGAAAAGTAAATGTTTTAAATGTGCACTTCAAATATGGACATCATATAACTCATGAGCCTTTTAACTTTATCACCATGTATTTATTATTGCCTTTTAAGCTGACCAGTCTAAAAAGTATACAACTTGTTTTCTCTAAATTATTTGCTTTTTATGAATATACTGAGCATGTGATCTCACCAGAATCAGAGAGTGAACAAGGATGGAAGGCATTCAGAAAAGGAGGCCTGTGATCCATGCGAACACAGCAACAGGCACTTGTAACAGGACAGGGTTGATCTGATGGCCAGGACAGGAAACAAGGCAGTGCCAAAGACAAAAGCAAATATCCTTGCTCACAGTCACCCACCTGGGGCTGGGATGAAGCAGGGAATAAGCCCAAGATTGACTGGGTGGGTACAGAAGGTACAGAGGCTGAGGACAAAGGCCTTGAAATGTTTTTTATTTTTCAAATGGAGAGGAGGTGCTATTGGACCAACGAATGGAGCAGGCCAGAGATGCTGCTGGCTGAGCTGCAAGGCAGACGTCGCCTGCAGACATCTCACCTCCGGCTGCCGAAACTCATGTGCAAACACGAGAAGGCATGTCCGGGCTGAGGCGGCTCAGCCAGCTGAAGTACTCAGCATGCCAGAGTGAAATCCAGGATTCGCACCATCCAAACCCATAGAGATATCAAGAGGCAAGGTTCAGGGGTCTCTAAAGCAAGCTCTCTAGACTAGCTGACCAAGTGAGCCCTGAGTTCAGTGAGAAGCTGCCTAAATGAACAAGGCAGAGTGATCAAGAAAGACTCCCCAGTATCAGGCCAAGGCTTGCATATGTGTGCATGCAGACACGTGCACTCATGCATACATATACCATATACGCCTATACAACGTGAGCACTCCTACACATAATGCATACCATATACAGACATAAGTTAAGGATGGAAAGGAGGAGGAGGGAGGGGAAGTGTCTCCCACACAGAACACAAAGTCCTTCCAAGTCTTTGTAAACATTAAATTATTAACCAAAAGTTTTAATGAATTTATGGACAGCTTTTTCGGTTTATGGGACACAGAGCATGAATGGACAAGCCTACCACACGTGCCACAATATGTGGGTCAGTGTGTCAGCAACTACAGGTGAGAAGGAGGGATTGGGTCAGTAAACTGAGAATTATCCATACAATGGACCATGACACACTAGTGAGCCATAGCTATAATGCCCTCTGTATAGTCCGAACAAATGCTGAATGAGAAAAGGAAATCATTGTCACGTGATTCAGACAGTTGAAAGGCCAAGGCACAGTTTAGGATTGAGCCCATTGACGTAGACTATAATAAAAAGCAAAGGAGTGAGCAGGACGGTGTTCAGCAGGGTGGTTAACTCAGTGGGGAGTGTGTCTTACATTTAAGAAGGATGGTATGTGCACAAGTAGTCGTTTCATTTCTGTAGTAAACGGATGGACTTTTGATGCTAAATATGAGATATATTTAATAATAAGACAGGAGTGGTGGTTCCCATCTGTCCAGAGCCTGAAGCAGGAAGACTGCCATGAGTTCATGGCAAACAAAGTTAAATACTAAATTCCAGGCCAGCTTAGACTACAGTGTGAGACCCTATTAAAGAAAAGGAAAAAAAGGGGAAGGAGGGAGGAAGGAAGGAGAAAAATATATTTAATCTAGAAAGACGAGTAAGGATAGAGAGAAAATGAGATAGCAAGAGTCAGTCACTAAAGAAATTTTTTAAAAAAGGACAATAGTGACATCATGTAGCTACCTACCTACCATACCACATATCAAATGCACGTCATCTCCCAAGGAACAGCATTTCTCATATCTGTCTGGCAATAACCAAAACACACCTGGTGTGTCATCGGTTCCTCAGTTATCCTGACATAATTCATCTCTAACGTGGACTGCTGAACTACCCTGCCTATGCCTATAGAACCTTTCCTAGGCAGGGGTTTCTCAGGCAATTAATGGCTTACCAATAAACAGTGAAGGAATTTCAAATGTTTTATTTTGCCTGCCAATCAAGGGCCAACCTACCTCCCTAGACTTAATGATTCCCGTCAACATCAGCAGCTCACCCATGCTCTAAGTCTAGCTGCGCATGCTCACCGAGGTCACTCTCTTGCCCAGAACTCCCTTTGCGTTCGTTCTCACACTCTCTTTCTGCCCCAATGTCTCCACACTGTTCAACAAAGTAAGATAGACGTGCTAACCAGTATGAACGGGGAACAGAGCAATAGGACCACCCTCCTGAGTGTGTAAATTCACCCAAGGCCTTTTTCAAAATGGTTCCTGTTATCTACCCAAGCTGGACAAGAGTGGAGATATACAAAACCGCAGCACAATACAGAACCCATCGATACTGGGATCCGCACATGGCAATGCTACCATATCATGCATTAATATTACCGTCATGTCTTAGTTTGGGTTTCTGTTGCTGCAGTGAAACTCCATGACCAGAAAGCGAGCTGGGGAGGAAAGGGTTTCTTTGGCTTATACTCCCATATTTCTGTTCATCACTGAAGAAATGAGGTTTGTAGGACCTCAAACAGGGCAGTTACCTGGAGGCAGGAACTGATGCAGAGGCCATGGAGGGGTCCTACATATTGGCTTGCTCCTCTGGCTTGCCCAGCCTGATTCACTATAAAACCAGAGATGGTGTCATGAACCATGGCTGGGCCCTCCCCTATTGTTCATAATTGAGAAAATACTTTACAGATAGATATTATGGAGGCATTTTCTCCCTCCTTTCAGATAGCTCTAGTTGGTGTGTCAAGAGCTGAATTCATATACATACAGATGAACAAAATAATTCAGATGTGGCAGTACAGTCTACATGATTTGATTGACATAGTTAAATAAAAAACTTTGGATAACCTTTGATTTACATAGTTAAATAAAACTCAGACTAGCATTAAAGTATTGTTAGAAGTCAGCACATGCCAGGCAGTGGTGGCACACGCCTTTAATCCCAGCACTTGGGAGGCAGAGGCAGGTGGATTTCTGAGTTCGAGGCCAGCCTGGTCTACAGAGTGAGTTCCAGGACAGCCAGGCTACACAGAGAAACCCTGTCTTGAAAAACCAAAAAAAAAAAAAAAAAAAAAAAAAAAAAAAAAAAAAAAAGAAGTCAGCACATGAGAACTTGAGTTCAGATCTCCAGCACACACATAAAATCTGGGTATGGACAATATGGACCTTCAACTATAGCACCTGGGAGGCAGAGGGCAGACAAAAGTAGATTTTTGGAGCCTACTACTTAGACAGTCAAGCCAAATCAATGAGCTCCAGGTTTACTGAGAGATTCTGTCTCAAGAAATAAGGCAGGGAACAATTAAGGAAGACACCTGACATGTACCTGCACACATATGTATACACATCCATATGAACATGTAAATACAACACACACACACACACACACAAGTAATGAGAAGAGGATTGGTATTTACAGTAAAGAGTAATAGGGGTTCCAAAAGGGTACAAATCAATTCTCTGTCTCAGAGTGGGCATTGATAACTTGCTGAAAATTTATCAGGAAGTGAATATAAGATTCAATTACTTTGTAATATACTATGGTTCAGGCTGAAGGGATGGCTCAGTGACCAAGGCCAATTGCTGCTCTTGCGGAAGACACAAGTTCAATTCCCAGAACCCACATGGTAGCTTACAACTGTCTGTAACTCCAGTTCCAGAGGACTTATAACCTCTTCTGGCCTCCAGAGGCTCATCTGTAATGCACAGACATACATGCAAGAAAACACTTAATACCCATAAAATAACATTTAAACATTGAAAAATGTTTTAATAGAATGTAAAAGTTCAACTAAAAGCCCTCTCAAAAATACTTTAAAATTAATCCATTCCTCAAGATCACTCCTTGGCAAACCTTCCTCACTTCCTGAACCATAGCCTCCAAATATTAATTGATCTCTTTCTCCTCTAATGTGTCTTCTCGGTGGACAAACCCTTCTCAATTTCTCAACAATAACCCCCTATTGTGAACTGACCTGTTTTCTTCTAATATCCCATGCTCATCGGAGAATTATAACCTAAAGTTAACTTGGATCTTCTTGGGCTTATTTATTAAAAGACAGTGAGACACCACGCAGATCCTGGGTTGAGGATTTCCTCTTAGGTTCTCAGGAAGTGAAGCATTACTGCAACTAACCAACAAATATCTTATGGCATCTACATAATGTTTATAGAATTTAAATCACATGTATTATACTGTCAAAGCATTTCTTCAGGAGCACATTGAGTAGCTACTGTCATCCAATTAGTATTATTTAATTGCCACCTCTAATCATTCACATTCGCCTTTCCTTGGTGTGTGGTTCTATAAAGTAGGAATGTATAGTCTAATAACCATCATTCCCACAGTGAAGATATAGGACCATCACTCCCTTGTGCTGCCCAGAGGTAGTCAAGTCTCCCCTGAGCACTATCTCCCAGAAACCATATGTTAGTGTACAGAGCTAAGGATGACTCTGAACTACCCATCCTGCTGCCTCTAAGTTCTGAGTTGTGGAATTACAGGTACAAACCGCTACGCTTGGTTTATGTGGGGCTGAAGATCAAACCCGAGGTTTTGCTACCCAAGTGCTCTAAAGATATCTCCAGCCAGCATAGATACAGCCTCTGGAATTGGGTTTCTTGCCTTGGCAAATGGATTTGAGAGTTCCCCACAAGGGTACAGATGTCCAGAGTCTATTGCTTTTAATTGCTAATTAGATTTCCCTGGAACCATATCTGGTTGATCATTTAGAAGGGAATGTGTATTGAGGATGGCTTCTAGTCTGGAGCAGTCATAAAGGTGCTTTCCGTTCTTGGAGACTGCGGGCTTCATGGGGGAGGAGTGTTTGCAAGTGACTGAACCAAAGTGACAGTTAGTAATAATAAAAGAAATGATGGACATGAAAACTACAGGAAAGGCACATCTGACCTAGGATCAATAACATTCAGCATGCAATGTATTCTGTTCAGAGACTGTAAGTGACATTTCCTATGTTGAGTGGGTATGGCTCATCACGGGTGGAGTTCTGAAGCATCCACGGAGGCAGCTTTTACATGGTTCCCTTTTACCATGCATAACCCTTGTGGCTGAATTACCACAATCTTATGCCCTGGTTTATGTACAGTTTCATCATTTCTGTTTCAGCAAGTGACGTCGCTCAGTGGCCACTGACTTTTATCTGACCTATACATACACCTGTGATACTCAGGGAGGACTACCTGACACTTGGGGACTCTATGACTATCCTGCAAAAAGGGCTACTTCAACAATTATGCAGAGCAGTGGCTACAGCTGCACTTTTTTCTGTTGATTTAAACATAAAAAGCATATGTCTGAATTCTCGGGGGCAGAGTACCCAGATCATAACGTTTCTATGAGATGGCATTTTGGGTGTCCTTCTGTCAAGCCTGGGCCATGGTAGGGCCAACCAGGGTCATGGCCACAGGAAAAGAGTATGACATTTCAGGATCATACTTACTTGTACCAACCACTGCATCAAGAGTGGCTCAAAGCCTTTAAGACTCAAGAGTGACAGGAAAACACCTTGTGCTCCAAAGCCTTCAGTAACTCTGTGACAATCCAACAAAAAGTTTGAAAACCTCTTCTTTCCAGCCTTTTCAAAGACACTTAATCAGAAGAAGTAGTAGGGAGTTTAGTTGCTTTTGGAAGGGATGCAATGGATCAGCACACTTAGCATGCCCATGCATGAGTCATGTTAATCTCCAATAACAATACCTTAACTTTCAGACCATTGAGATGTCCTTTTCTCAGAGAAGAAATTACTCATGAAACAGTTTTCTACTCAAGGCACAGTTGAATCCATACCCTCTGGTCTTTAAATCATAATCTATAAGTAAATATAACCATCTCTCCAGACACTCAAAAAATACAGTATTGTTAAAGCCATCCACAGGAAGAACCAGGAAGAGGACATGTTCCTTGCCTCTGGGCACTCATTTGTGAGAGTTATCAGCAACAGGATCTTCAACTCTCGGATCAAATACTTTTCTGAGACTCAAAGAAAAACCACACTTTCCAGAGAAAACGCATACATGCATAATCAGGGCGAACTCACTGGATATTTGCAGTGGAAGTTAGTATTCCCTGGATTACTTGAAGAGTGACAGCACACTGCCAGGAATTCAAAAGGTAGAGACAGTTTGAAAACTGAGCTATGCACTGAAGCTAAGATGGAAGGAACTTGGACCTTTGAAAAGCATTCCAGCAAGCAAGCTCCAGGCAAAAGATACAATGAAGAAAGATGAGTGGAGCGATGAAATTGGTTCCAGGCCACAGATATATCTGAGGCATGAGTTTCTGACCTGTGGAAAGGATGTGGTGAGGAGCAGATAAAAGGAATTTCATATATAAGCTCCTCCCCTCTCTCATGAGCTATGCCCCCAAAGGGAAACTATTCAACCCCTCTGTTTCCTCATCTACAAAATGGAAATAAGAACTGTCTCATCCACAGGCTGTGCCATGGCACAGGAAGTCACCTCTCACATGCACTTGGGACAGATATTCAAACATAAGAATCTGATACACCATAGCCTTCACTATTAAAAACACCATCACCCATCATCAACCTCGTCACCAGAGGTTGAGGCTGGCATGGCCTCGCCAAAACGACCTCTTCCCTTCTACATTCAGAGGCACTTCACCAGGATCATTTCCCAGAATGTTTCCAGGTAAATGGAGACTCTCAAATACTCTCCTTGTAAACTCACACCCCATGGCTTACTCTCATCAGTCCAAGGAATGAGGTGAAAAGTACAGAAAAGGGAAATTATGAGTCTTATGGCTCATAATTTGAGGCTCTCTTTTTTAACACTAGCATCTACTCTTTAGTGAGAATGGATTTCACTATTAAAAGCTAATGAAATGCCACTGATTATGTCAGTAGCATCATATCCATGAGCAAACTCAAAAATATGATTTTTTTAGAAGACTTTCCACAATCAATTATCACCGTGTGTTACCATCTGAGCATACCACGGGAACTGAGAAAACGAAATGACACAAATGTCTGTACAATGTTTCTTTCCTGCTATGTTTTCAGTAATAGTTTGTTTTCAGTTAACAGTGTGATCAAAGGGCTGACACCAAAGCTAGAATCCATTTTGGAATGCTTCAGGAAACACCCGAAGGATGATTTGTTTTGACTCTGCAGCCATGGTGACACACAGACCATTCATGAGACCTTCGTTCTTTCAAATGTTCCATGGCCAGCCAATATCTGCCAGAGCAATACTGCCACAGAGTGAGGTAGGGAAAAATGAAGTAATGAGAAGACACAGACATTTCATCTGCCCCAGAAAGGTAGGCTGTCTACTTCTCTCTTTCATCTATATGGATATGATCTGCAAAACTCATCATGTCCCCTTGCTTCAAAGCACACACATGGAAGAGAAGTGTAAGGATTCTATAGAGCCCCTCTAACCAAGTGACTGGTGTTCATTTACCACCCTTCCTCCCTCTTTAAATCTGGGTTCCTGCAGAAGCAGGGAAGCAAATGAGTTTGACACCATCTTAAAAAAACAAAAAAACAAAAACAAAAAACAAAAAATAAAAAAACCTCCCAAAGTCTGATGTTCTAGGGAGGGCAAGGAGAAGAATATGTTCCTGACACAGGAACAGAGGGAATGAGTGGCCATGGGACAAAATGTCTTGCATCCCTGACTGAGAATGTGAGGGAATGGGCTAACAAGCTGCGTACCACATGGAGATGGGAATGGGATAATTGTAAAATACCAATGTCTTATCACAGCCAAAGCCAGGATTCCTCTAGAGAAAGAATTCCTGCATGGTTTTTAGACAAAACTACCTCATCATTTTTAATCTCAAGACAAGGAGTCAAAGCAATCTTTGAGGTGCATTTAGAAAAACCAAAAAAAGCATGCACCCTGAAGCAGCCCTTCCTCTCAATCTCATACCAGTCACACATGAAGGAAGCCAACTACATGTGACAGGAAAGAAGCCTGCTCACCCCATCAAGAGTCCATTTATCCCTAGGATTCTTTTCACATTTCTGTTGATGTAACCACAAATTATGAACACAATGGTTATAATTAAACAAGGCTCTGTCCTTACGAGCCCTGACCTGCTTTCCTTTGCATAAAGGAGGAAAACAAACTAAGGAGGTAGGGCAAGGGAGGTGTAATATATGTGGCACGAAGGCCTGGCCTTTATGCCCATTGGGCCTTCCAGGAGTCTCTCTTCTGCAGTGTCCTTAGAAGACTATCGCAGAATGGAATGGATAATAGTTTTCCAAGGTGGATACAACACTACTCTATAAGAGAGTGTGAAGATATGAGTATGGTTGAATACTAGTCATTCTTCAATACGTGTTAGGTTCTTACTCAGCGTTCATAAGTGCTCTGCTAGAGGTTGGGATGAGCAAATGGCAGAGAGAAAACACAGACAGTTGGCCTCAATCTAACGCTCACACTCTGGGATGTGACCAATAAGTAGTTAATCCTGGAGAATGAACACCTAATCCACTACACTAGTGACTAGCAGAGACCCTTGGGCCCATTCTTGAATGGCAAGGATTATTTGTAGATGTGTCTTGCTAAGTGTAAAGACTAATCACCCCCTAAGAAACCCTAAGAAAAAGACCTTCTGGGTAGGCCAGTGGCACAATAGCTAATGGCCCTGACTATAGATCAAAGACAAGGCTTTACTCACACCTGTAAGAACAGAGGTCATGATCTCTGTGGAGAAGCTTGCTATTCTTCTAAAACTATTGATGTTCAGTCATTAATTGCACAAATATTTACTAAACACTTACCAAGGGCCAATGATCAGAGTTGGCCCAGAACACAAACCAGCAGGAAAGGTGTGGCCTTCAAGGGGTGAAATAAGTTCACAGACATGGTCCAGAGGGTACAAACCCATGCTACCAGATCAAATAGCCAAGGCTGTGTAGAAGCATGGTTATGTGTGGTCCTGACACCAGAGGCCTCTCTCCTGGCAGTCTTCGTGGGGGCAACATCCAGAATAAAAGAGACACCTCAGGCCAGACTCAGGATGCTCTCTCCTCAAAGGAGAGTGCTTTACCCTTGCTGCTGTCCCTCTGGGTCATAGTGGCCCTCCCTAGATGTTTGCACAGTTCGCGCTATTGTTAATTCAAAACTCTCCTCAAAAGAAACTCTAGCATTGAAGTTTAACCCACTAACCTCAAGAGAAACCCCCTCTTGTTTTTTCCAGTCCCATTCCTGACAGTATGTGATCTCTAATACCACATGTATTCTTGTCCACTTCATTCACTGCTCTAGCCAGTGCATAAACAAACTCAATGTTAAATCAGTCTCCATTAGGACTATAGAAGTAAGAAAGGGAAGGAGGGTAAAGGAAGGAGGGAAGGAAGAGAAGGAAGCAGGGATGGGAGGCAGAAAGGAAACCACACAATTACAACTGAGAAAACAAACACACACAAAAAACTTACCAACTCTTGAATGGTCCTAGAATCAAGTACGCTAAAAAAGAGGTCGCAGGAAAAACACTGAAATGCTTCTGAACTTACCAGGCAAAAGTAAAAACAAAACGGCTTCATGAAGAAAGTTGTTTTCCTATTTTTACTTATACTTATACTCATCTCTTCTCAAAGGAGACTTACATGCACTTTATGGAAAGAGCATGCAGTGTCCCAAGATAAAAGAACAAGGGTAGAAAGTAATAGGACTGGAGGGATGGAAGGTAATACAGGAGAAGAAAGAAAAGATCTCAAGAGGAGCCTACGTGGCTTCCCGAGGTGAGTCCCAAATTGCTTTCCAAGCCAGAGGACTTATGAGTCCTGCCTCTTACAGGATGAGGCAGGGGAAGTTGGCTAAAGTGACTGAAGACAGCCTACTCTATTTTTAGGGAGAGGGCACTACTTCCTGACTGGACCCCAGAGTCACCATGGAGATAAGAGTTCAATGTGCCCGGACCTGGTGTTTGAATAAATGCTGGTCAATCAAATACACTGGTGGGAAATTTCATTCACATGTTATCATGTTGGCAAGTGATTTTTCTTTTGGGTCTTTTGTTTCCCCTCAATGTGTGGGTCAAAGCAAACATGCCTGTGGCCATAAAGAGGAAGGAGATAGGATCGGTTACATGACTAACTATGCCCATAAAGCAGAAGGCCAAAGCTGTGCAGGAGCACAGTCATTTGTGGTATTGAAGCCAGAGACACTTCTCCCAACAGTCATAAAGAGGACATTGTAAAACCCACAAGGCAGGCACCACACAAATCAGCATTATAAATCCCTACCTTCTGATGATCTCCAATGGGGGTTGGAGGAGAATGCTAAATGTAAGTTAGTTTACATTATGTAAGTGGTAGGCAGGTAGGAAAGATATCTCAGGCATAGCTCATGATCAGGCATACCTCTGCTCATCTGCATGACTTCAGACACAGACTTTGCAGTATATTTCCCTTAAGTGATTATTTTTGATACTTATAAAATTCTCAAGCTTTCCTTAAACATTTCAAATGCCACACTCTTGCTCCCTATTTGTGGCAAGGTATTCAGGAGGAACAGAGGAACCTCTTTCTTTGAGACTACTAGAACTTTGGGTTTTCCTGGCAGCATTTATAAGAATCGAGTTGCATGATGACCAAGGTTAGACTCCCAGACAGGGCCCTGGAGTTCATTATTCCATGGTCTTTCAAGTTCAAGGCCATTTGCTTGACTGGAAAGCCCATCTGGTAAGGGAACTGGATGTGGAAAGCTGAAGAGCTTGGCAGGTCTCCAGTTACGTGCCCAGGGAGAATACTCGAGCAGAGCTGAATGTTTCCACAAAAATCATGTTGTTCCGTGTCTGTTCCAGGTCATGAACTAAAGCATGGTGGAGTTTAGTACCACACAGGGATGCTTCCTTCGAGGCTTGAAGCAATGAGTAATGATGGGGAGGCTGGGTCCAAACTGGGCTCTTGTCACAACTAGAACAAGCACAACTAAATTTCATCTCTCTCACATGCAGTCCGTTCTGCCACAATGCTGTTCGGGAAAATGTACTGTTCCAGCACAAGTATCTGAGAGCAGCAGGAGAAACAGCAGGAGAGTCACTCAGTGAGTGTGGGTTTGCCCACAGAGCCACGCGGTGACCACAGGAACATACATCCATCTGTCAGTACAGAAGGCACAAATGCACACCAAAAACACACACCAGCTGCCTCAGTTTACCACACATGGTATACATCTACACACTACACCCAACTTCAGATTAGCTGCCTTGTATGGCTTTGTTATAACTCATCTGAGGCCACATTCATTGGCGACCTCTCAGTCGTAGACAAGACCAAGTACCAAGTTTATTGTGTTTGGTATATTGCCTAACTTACTAACAACCATAAATATAGCAACTATTTTCATTAGGCTCCTATGTTCTCTTTTTAAAAAAAATACTTGAAATATTGTACTTCTAGTTTGATAGATAAAACATCTATGCACATTTTGAACAGTATGGTGACTTAAAAAAAATGTGTATGGGGCTACAAAGCTATGATGGCTTATCAGTCAGGTGCCCATTCTGCTCTTGCAGAAAAAGAACCCAGGTTTGGCTTCCAGAACCCACATCAGGAGGATCATGGTTGCCAACAACTCCAGAACCAAAACTCTTTGGCCTCCATGACTACCTGCATGTGGTACACATAAACTCACAACGGCACAAATACACAAACTCACGAGCAAAACTAATTATTTAAAATGTGTTTCACTAAAGCATAATTGAGTGAACTAGAAAATTATATAAAATATTATTTTAATGTGAATTTTGCTAGAATGCAAACTCAACCAAAAGCTATTAGCTATAAATGGGCACCAGTTCCAGTTTGTGAATTCATTAACTCTGTTTAAGAAAGAACATGTTAAGTAAGTTTATAAATAAGTGTGCTCTGGATCACAAAAGTATCATCTTCCAGATAGTGTGTCTGCTCACTGTAGGAACTAAAAGCAAGCAAAATACAAAAAAATACAAAAAAAAAAATCCACCTTAGCTGGGTGGTGGTGGTGCACGCCTTTAATTCCAGCACTTGGGAGGCAGAGGCAAGTGGATTTCTGAGTTCAAGGCCAGCCTGTTCTACAGAGTGAGTTCCAGGACAGCCAGGGCTACACTGAGAAACCCTGTCTTGAAAAAAAACACCAACAAAAAACAAACAAACAAACAAACAAAAATCCACCTTGCTTATCATCCCCATGCAAACATCCTCAACTCTGCTTCTGCTCCTTTTCTGGGTGTCCTGCTATGGACAGTGTGTCCTCAGTGGTCTTTGATGGTGGCTTAACTCAGCTTTACAACCAAACTGCTACAACCTAACTGCAGTAGGCTTTCCTGAGATGAAAGACACAAGTTGCCCACCTGACCAACCTCTCACTATTAACTGAGCACATACTCCCTGTTCAGCTTCAGACTCCGTGATAGAAAAAAAAGAGACTTCCACGGAGCAGGCCTAACCAACACGATTTCTTAGTTTCCAAATTTGTTCTAGCGGTAACATTTTTTTACTCTTAAGATTAATTACTATTTTCATTCTAGTTCTAAGATTTGTTAAAAATATAAATTATATAAATAGCACATCCAGAAAAGAAAATGGACTTGTATTGTTAAGCTTCTGCAAATTACAGCTTCAACAATTGCCTCCTGGCCTTCTGTCTGCCATCATCTAAAACATTGTACCACCAAAATTAACTACATAAGACAAAGCTGCATCTGAATATTTTTAAGTAGCAAATACACACATTAAAAACCTCCGAATGACTAACCACTATTTTCCTTCCTTTTTTCATCTTTCAGCATAGTTATTTTGAGTGTGTGTGTGTGTGTGTGTGTGTGTGTGTGTGTGTGTGTGTGTATGTGTGACTAAAGGCTATAGTAAATCATATGGAAAGATATATAGCTATGGACATTGTATTAGTCAGGGTTCTCTAGAGTCACAGAACTTATGGTAGTCTCTATGTAGTAAAGGAATTTATTGATGATTTACAGTCTGTAGTCCAACTCCCAACAATGGCCAGCAGCAGCTGTGAATGGAAGTCCAAGGATCCAACAGTTGCTCAGTCCCACAAGGCAAGCAGGTGAAGCAGAGCAAGCCTTCCTTCTTCCAATGTCCTTATATAGGTCTCCAGCAAAAGGTGTGGCCCAGATTAAAGGTGTGTGCCACCACACCTTTAATCCCTGATGACCTCGAACTCATAGATCTTCCTATCTTAATCTTCTGGGATTCATAGCCCCTGTGCCTCAAGATCTCCATGCCAAGATTCAGGTCAGAAACTTGTATCTCTCAGCCTCCAGATTAGGGCCACAGTGAGCCTTCTAATTCTGACTGTAGTTCATTTCAGATATAGTCAAGTTGACAATCAGGAATAGCCACTACAGACATATACACCAATATTAATATTTATGTATTTGTATATATTATGTATAATAGGGAAATGTTATATTTAAGTCTGATTATCCTTCTTCTGAACAAGTTAAGTGTTCTATAGATGACACAGCTCCACATAAAAAGCTGTGTGGGGCTACCCCCATATTGCTTTTAGTGAGACACTGAGAATTAAATAGAAATAAAGACTGTGAGATGATGTCAAAAAAAAAAAAAAAAAAAGGCTGGAAAGATTGGGGATATAACACAATTGGCAGAGGGCTGGCCCTGCAAGCACAAAGTCCTAGGTTTGATTTCCAGGATCCATAAACTCTATGTGATAGTGCAAGGCAGCAATTCTAGCATTCAAGAGGCAGAGATAGGAGAATCAGAAGTCAGAGGTTCAAGACCACCCTCATTTACATAGTAAATTGAAGCCACCTTGGGCTACAGGAGAGCCTGTCCCAAAAATTAAAATTAAAATACAGTAACAACCCATATTTGACAGCTCTGAAATTGTACTTGATTTCTCTCCTATTTAAGAATATGCTACTCAGTCAGTCACTGTTGTGGTCTAAGAATGGTGAAGGAAGAACTCTAGGAAATTACAAGGTTACATCCTGTGTCTTCAAGTGTTGTCTCCATATTAGATGCTATGATTTCTCTCAGTGAAGACAATGTCTCACTATCCCAACAGTAACTGGATGCACGTATGGCCTTCTGACAAGATTCCTGCCCTTACAAAGCATCTCTGTGTATGATAGGATGGATGCACTGTTTAGCGGAACTGGCCAGAAACTCTTGCAGATATTACACGACTCCCCCCTGTGCCTACAACAACTTTCCTAGAGTGGCTGTGTTTGAGACATTTCTACCAAAGCCCACCTTACACCTAAGGAAGGGAAGACAGGACCATCTTCTCAAGGACAGGCACTGGCCATGTCCAGGAGTGATCCGAAGTCACCCTGAGCATAGTAAGCATCTCTTTACAGTTTCCATTCCATGCTCTGCCCCATTCTGTGCCTCGATTACCAGCCTGAGAAAGTGTTTCAACTACTGACCATCTGTGTCACTCTAAACACCTAAGAACTACTGCTACTCCAGAGAGTCCAGCCACACAACTTCCCATGGCCATTGTTGGTGTAAGGTCACAGGGCCCAAGGATGCAAATATTTTCATGTGAGACCCTCAGCCCTAGAAGTTCACTGTTTGACTTTGGAAAGGTCCTTGTAGAAATGTCTTCATTTGTTAAAATATCAACAGAAGTTCTCTGACACTTTTTAACCTGTCAATCTCTGTAGCAACCGTTCTACATTTACAGACTTGAGTTCTCTTTTGAGATACTGGTTATCAGTCAATGGGATCAAGCTTGACCTCACTGCTGAGTGAGCCTTCTTTCAGATGCCATTGTCATTTGGATAAGCCACTGGGTACAGTTATGTCTCAGGTCCATTGCTGGAGAGGAAATGGGGAGGAAGAACATCCATCATGGCTAAGAAGGAAAGCAGGCTCTTGTATTGAGAAAGTAACTCAGAATTGATTACTCAGTAGAGTGTCAAAAAAGATACAAGAAGATAAAATCCTTGGCTGTACTAGACACCGGAAAGGGGGAAGAAAAAAAAAGCCCCAAAATGAAAACTGCCTTTCAAACATAGTTATAGTTAAGCTTTAAAAAAAAAAAATCACATGATTTTGTTCCAAGCACTATATAATGAAAAGAAGCATTGACATCCAGTGGGAAAGCCGCGTTTTACGATCTCAGCAGTAATTACTACAAAGCTCATTTGTAACAGCGTGGCCAACCCTCACTTTGCCTGACCCCAACAGCCAATGTCCTCTGAAATCAGAACCAGTGGACTTAAGATCATGTTTAAAATTATTATAAGTTCAAAAAAGAAAAAAGCAAACTAGGTTCACATTGACAGGCGTATGGAATTTTTTCCAGTAGGAAAGAAAAGTTGGAACCATTGCTCTGTGTCACAAAGCACCAGTGGTCACCACTTAGCAAATCAAACCATGGCTAAGCTCATAAAAAAAATTAAAAAATAAAAACTCAAGCAGTGTGCCACACTAACAAGAAACTGCCTCATAAGGAACATGAGGGTCTGCAGGTCAACCCTGCCACTCTATCCCCACAGCTCAGCTCCACATTTACACGCAACCTCAGAGAGTCACTGAGCACTAGACTCTAAAAATCAACAGGAGATGAAGCCAGGAAGCAGGAACCCCAGAATGCGCTGGGGTCCGATAAACACCCTTCTCGTTAAAGAAATCGGCGACTTACACAACCCACGCAAAAGGCAACTGCCCAGACCTTCTCTTGCCATTTATCCATAGGAGAAAGCAAAATCAGACTTACCCTGGGAAGCCATCCCATAGGCTGACACAGAAGAGCGGCCTGTTGACAAGATACGTAACCTGACTGGGCTTAATCTTCCCATCTGCCTTCTAACCTCTGTGACTGCCTGTGTCTCTGGCTTTTGAAAAAGAACTTCTGCAAATGTATGGTGCATGAGTAATCGTGGCAACTTCATAAAATATGCCAAACCCATCACTAAAAAGGGCAGTTTCATTTACTCACTGCATTTTTATGTGCTTTTATTTATTTTCTTTAGTGAAATTATTGGGTTTTGTTGTTGTTGTTGTTGTTGTTTTTTGCTGATGTCAATTCCCTGTCTTTGTCCAAGTGGCAGAGGCTGCCTGTTTTGTGCATATTTTTTTCTGGCTCTCTGTCAGAAGGCAGCAATGTTGAGCTAATATATGAAAGCATGGCTTGGCAGACAAATCAGCTTTGATTTGAAAATTTATACTCCTACCATTTTCCTAAGTCCTATGAAATAGCCATTCAACCCACTTCTCTCTTTTTGCATTAAATATGTCAATATTGTTTGATTACAATAATTATTAGGAATACTGAATCTGAGGCTTAGATCAATTTCTCATTGTCTTTCTACTTAATCCTTGCATTAAAACCGGAGCACTCTATCTTAGAACTTTCTATGTATATGTCTCCTGGAGGTACACAAACACACACACACACACACACAAACACACACTCACACACACACACACAAAGTCACATACTTTAAAAGCACTAAAACTCTGGAGACTGATAAGTATTGAACACAACACTATTCCAGATATGAGGGTAGCAGGGGCCACATATAAAAGAATATTCTCATTGAGATCAAAGCAATATCTATAATCAAGAAAATTAATATTTCTAGAAATAGAAATATGCTAGAAAACATGAATATTCAACTAAGTGGGATAATAAAGACTATAAATAACCTTCTGTCATCTCAGGTTAGGGAATTCTGTCAAAAAACATTTCAGAAAAAAGTCGACATCCTTCAACATTCTGAGAGACCTTTCAATTTCAGAACTGTGGATAAGGGATTTCTGATGTATATGTTTGCTCAGTAAATTAACCAAGTTTTGGATTCTTTAGCTGTTTTCATCACATACATTCATAAAGGAAAATTTTGACAACAAAATTCAGACAGAATTAAGCCACTATTCCACCTCACCATACAGAGAGCTGAAAGATTTACTTGTAAATGTATCACATACATCCTTTGAGTACCTGCTTGGCCATGTGCAAATACACACACACGGGCAGCACACAAATGCATGCAGGCATGCACATATGCACACACACATAAATACACATGCACACATGTACACACGCACATGCACACATGCTCACACACATACTCACTCACACACACACACGTAAACACCACTTTAGTTTTCACACATGTTACAAACAACAACGGTTCGTTCAAGAAAACATCACTAGGCACAATGCTATGTAGTAGTTTTATGTTGGTGCCATGTGGATGCATTATCATTTAGGCCCCTCAGCACCCTTAGGATATTTCTTAGGGGAAATACAAAAACAAAAACTCTCTTTCATGAGTTTACAAGGAATCAGAGATAGCTTTGGCATTAGAAGCTAAAGGTCTCCCTCCCCTGATTTCCCTGCATGCAGGATGCAGACAGAGGCCTTAAGCTTGGTCACTTGGGTAAGGCAGACCCAGCAGAGCGACATGTTCACTGGTAGGGGAAGAAGAGACTGTAGCTGGGAAGCTTCAGCACCAGGGCTTGGCTGTGTGGCATGCTGTCAAGGTGGCACTAGGAGAACATCAATAACATACATGGTGTTCTGCGTCCACAGAGAACATCAGTTATCCTCATGGGCTCAAGACGGCCATGCTATAGCCTTGCTCCTCACTGCACATCCCTACCTTTCTCTTGGGCTTCACAGGGCTCCAGGGCTTCTGGGAATCCTTTAAGAAACTCTCACTGGGCTTACTAGGAGAGTCCAACTTAAGATACAGCCAAGAAATCTGATGGCCACAGAAGGAAAGTTCTTTTAATGAAGTGAGGCAGAGTGATATGGTACATGGATCTGAACATGACCTGAAAGCCAAAGACTGCAACCTCTGAAACGGACTCCCATTCCAGAATTACATTAACTGAGTCTGGACCCAAGGACAAGAGAATTGTATTATCTGCACCTCTCATAGCTATAAAATAACTGCTCAGAATAAAGAAATATATATTTTTGATGTGGTCACTCTTTGCTCGTTCAAACACATCCTGAGCAGCTGTGATCTGGTACATACTTAGCCAAATGTAAGTTCATAGGGCTGGTAGGTTTAGCAAAGGATATTATCAGATGTCCAGTTCAATCTGAGATTCAGAAAACTCATAAGCAATTTTCACTGTAAGCTTGTCCCAGACTTGAAATATACTTGGCTTAAAATTCCCTGTTCAGGTTATGTTTATACTAAAATGATATTTAATCTATAATGCAGATTTTACTGATATCAAGAGCTCTCCTACTAGGTGCTCCACAGAGCTGTGGAGATGCCTGGGTGGCTATCACAGACCTTTGCTTCATGTCAGAGGCTGGGCATAGTGTCTATACAAGAAGTGAATGGGCCAACGACTGCACACGGTGTGACCTGGGAAAGGGCTGTGACGGGAGTGAGGTGGGTGACACAGGAAATAAAGAAAAGAGTGTACTGGAAGATGGGAGGGCAAGGGACAGGAAGTCCAAGAATGAACTCTAAAGGAAAGACCACAGAAAATGAACCAGACCATAAAATGGAGCACACCTTGGCCTAGCCTACTGCACAACACACACTCTGTAAAGAGCTGCCCACTCCTTTGCAGGACCACATTGCATGACCTGGAATAAGTAGATTCTTTGCTTTGCCCCAGCCTAGCCCTCTCCTAGAGATGGAAAATAAAGTAAGCAGGGATATAAACTCATCGCCAATGGTTTCCTCTTCTGAAAGCCTGGCAGCAACCATCTGTCTATGACCTCAGGAGAGACTAAACCAGGGATTGCTCAGTCCAGCTCCACACGAGTCATGAAAGAGAACAGAGTGGCACATGGGTACTGTATTTACTTGCTTAGTTGTTGAAGCAATTAAAATCAAGTATTGGCAAGATCAAGGACCAAGCAAAACCCCAGGTCATTGCTGCTGATCAAATGTAAATTAAGACACTTGCTCTGAGGGACTGGCTGGACCCTGGGACTCTGGGCATGCATATATATATATATATA
>NW_022196903.1:91647549-91670528 GCF_008632895.1 Mastomys coucha | reverse complement strand
TATATATATATACATACATACACATACATGTATTCATACATATATACATACATTAATTCATCTATATATAAATATGGATAGGACATTCATACATCCATACATACATTCATTTATACATATATATATGTAGATACACACATAATACATTCATTCATACATACATGTATTCAACATATATACATACAAACATTCATACATATACACAGAAACATTCATACACACATACATACACATACACATACACAACACACACCCTACCCCTGTGAGCCCTGATCTGCTCTGACTCTGGCTGAGTCTCACCTGTATTCACCCTCCCTGCTGCCTTTGTGAAGCCCCCTCTAGTTACACCCACAGCCCTCCAGATTAACCTCTCTAAAGCCTTTTGCCCTGTCATTTTGCCATTCTCCCACGGACAAACTTAAACATTTGCTGACTGAGTAATAGGCAGGTTCAAGTTGAGCAAGCTTTACTAACCTGGCCCAGAGGGGTAAAAAGGGCAGGCAAAAAATTCAGACATCCCCATATGTTCAAGGTCTCTCCCTAAAATACCCTCACAAAAATGAAATCATAGCCAGAAATCTGGGTTGTCAGGGAACACATGTGGAAATGCATCTTGAGGATCTAGGTGAGTTACTTAATGAGAGACACTCTCATGGAACATTATAGGGGAAAAAAAAAAAAGACTGGATTACAATATCTGCCCTTACAACCAGAATCACAGCACACAACCCCAGGTAGATTCTAGATCTAATAGACCTTCCTGTGCATAATGAGGAGGGAAAAACTAGTCACATGTAGCATGGAAAAAGGGAAGAAGTGAGAAAGAGAAAGATGAGAAAAGAAAAACCAAGCCAACTCCTGGGTGTCTTTGACATTGTCTGCAAGTGTCCTCTTTTGTGCTGACTCTCTGGGAGCAGGCATATCATTAGTCGAGTTAACAAGGGGTCGGGGTATGCAAGTGCTGACAGCTGCCATTTCCTCTCTCCTATGTTGTGCCAGGCTTCATGCTGACCTGTACCTTAGGTGACTCCATGCGCAGCGCCGCAGCCGATATTTACAGCGAGCACTGCGCTGGCCACGGCCTATGCATCACCTCATTTCACCCTCTAGCAATTCTGCAGAGCTCAGCAGCAGCGTGCCACTGTCCAGAAGAGAGATGGAGAGAGGACAGATAACGCGTCTTGTCTCCAGCTCCTTCTGAGTTCTAGGATAAGGTAAGACCAAGAGGTTAAAAATAAAAGGATGGAGCCGGGCGATGGTGGCGCACGCCTTTAATCCCAGCACTTGGGAGGCAGAGGCAGGTGGATTTCTGAGTTTCGTGGCCAGCCTGGTCTACAGAGTGAGTTCCAGGACAGCCAGAGCTACACAGAGAAACCCTGTCTCCAAAAACCAAAAAAAAAAAAAAAAAAAAAAAATTAAAAAAATTAAAAAAATAAAAGGATGGAAATGCCACATGGGGCTATCTGAAGTCCAGGAAGATAAAGGGACATAGGTATATCAAAGGTTATGGCAACATAAGACCTGAGAGTCATGGGCAATAGGATGGAAGTCCCTTTAGAGCAGTGGTTCTCGGTCTTCCTAATACAGCGACCCTTTAGTTCAGCTCCTCATGTTATGTTGACTTGCCACTTTATAACTGTAATGTTGCTACTGTTGTGAATCTTAATCTAAATATTATTTTGAAGAGAGGGGTTTGCCAAAGGGATTACAATCCACAGGCTGAAAACCACTACTTTAGAGCAATGTAAGGAACTCCAGCTAAAGAGGCACATTTAGTTGAGTTCCGGGTTATACGCTGTAACAGGGTAAGAGTCTTATCTTCATTTGCTCACACGACGGGCAAATGCTAAGCATCTACTATGCGCCACACAGCTCTTGTGCTGCTCAGTGTACAGAAATGAATAAAGAGGTAAATGTCTCTCCCTCCATGAAGCAATAGAATGGGGAGACGAATATAAATAAACCCAATAAATATGCTACATCAAGTGTTAAGGGTAGCAAGTGCTGAGAACAATAGCAAGAAGCACCAAAGGTCAAACTGAGGCAACTAAAGGATGAAGGGATGGAAGTGTAGCCCCAGGGAGTAGTTATGGAGCAAAGGTATAAGGGCAGAAAGCAAATAAGCTTAGGGTATGGTTAGAGGTCAGGTCTTCTAGGCAGAGACTATCCTGATGGGATGCTGTACTGTTGGAGCAGTGGGGAATTCAGTCCAGCCGTAGCACAGTCATATGGGTGGTGGAAAGAAAGAAGTCTTACCAGAGTGGATAATGGGCCAATCTATAGAAGGCTCTTTGAGCCATTGAACACCCATGATTCTTCAGCTTTGGCAGACCTGAACCGCTTGCAGAATCAAAAGGGCCCTCATTCTGAAAACTACATTCCCCAACACCGTTTTGGGTTAGAGACTAACACCTCCCGGACATTTCAACCTAGACAGAGATAGAACTTGATTCTGCAGATGAGCACCATCCCCACTGAACAAAACAAACACCTTTATGTATCTCTTGTGTGGTGTGTAGCAAAATGGACAGTAACGTGGCTCAGGGAATGGCAGGGCTTCCCAGTGTGTGAGGAAGCTTGTTTCAATGTTCTTATCAAAGCCAGGAGTACTGGTACTCTAAGGGCTGATCCCACATTTATGAGCTGAGACATGTCATCCGCCACAGTGTTTAGATACACAATTGCATTGGGAAGATTCGTAAAACCCACAGTCAAGATGAACAAGTGCATTAGCAGGCAAAATGGACATGATCAAGCAACCCATGGAGAGAACCCACCAGTTTGTAGTTTTATGTGGGTATGTTCATGTGTATATACATATACATATTTACACGCTTGGATTTATTTCATTTTAGCTAAAAGAAAGCCAACATTATCTGTTATTCTGTTACTGCTAAAGTCTCAGAGCACAATGCAGTGTCTACCACAAACTAAATGCTCCATCAATAGCTCTCGATTGGTTGAAAAAAATCCAAAAAGCCTTTTTGGAGATCAGTCTACAACCCAGATTCTTAGATGGTGGGTCATCACCCCAAACAGGGTCACATAACAAATGTTTGGGACAAGAAAAAATTCCCAACAGGAAAAGGTTTCTGAATGCACAATAACAAATTGAATTGAGGATCAACTGCATAAGGAAAGAGTCAGAGGTGTTTCTGGCAGTGCTCACCTACAGTAGACCATGGAACTCCACTGCAGCCTCAGCTCTGGATGCACAGTAAGTGCCGTTTGTATTGCTCATGTCCTCATGCCACGTGATGCCGTGATGCCAAGGAATGCTACTGAGGTTTGAGACTACTGTATGAACTGTGAGGTTTTACTGTACATACAAAATTTTATAAGCATATGGTTTAATTATGGAAAATGAAGACTTGTAATATATTTCACCGATCTTTGTCAAAATGTATCAATTTACATATCTTTGAATTGTATTATGTTAGAATATTTTATTCTTAAGGTTTGTTGTTTGAGTCGATGGCTTGAGTTTCTTTCTTGTTTTTAAAGTCATTTAGTGGAATAACAATAGAATTTTCAACAATTTCTAAAATGGTTTTGCTATTTTATACTACCTGTGTTCCCAGCATGAATGGTCATAAAAATCAAAATATAGGCTACCTCTACAAAATAGCTGAAGATGTTCTGTGATCTCGAGTGACACAGAATCAGCCAAATTTTAGTTTTTTTATATAAAAACATACAACAAAAGCCACTAACTAGTATGTGAATTCTTTAAGTCTTTAAGAATAATAGAATTGCCGGACAGTGGTGGCACACGCCTTTAATCCCAGCAATTGGGAGGAAGAGGCAGATGGATTTCTGAGTTCAAGGCCAGCCTGGTCTACAGAGTGAGTTCCAGGACAGCCAGGGCTACACAGAGAAACCCTGTCTCAAAAAACCAAACCAAAAACAAAACAAAACAAAACAAAAAAAGCAAAAATCATTTTAAATAAACTTCTTTATGATTCATTATCAATAAATATTTGGTCTTCACATGTATTTTATATGCCTGTATAATAGAGTCAAGTAAAAAAATTTCATGCAAAAAGAAATTGTAAATAGAAAAATCTTGAGGAGTTCTTGTCTAGGACCTAAGTGGATCTAAATACCACTGTAACAGAGTAACTGTGCTAAAAATAAAGGCACAGGTACTTTGAAACACTACTGGCATACGAGCCACAGTATTCTGTATTTATAATCCATCTCCATGTGACTTTAAAACTTATACCACATTCCTATTACAGTAATACTGACTTCCCACACCTCCGTACACACCCTCACAAAAGCATCCAAAGTTATTTCTAGCAATTGTTTACCGATTCACAATCACAGATTGATATTTATATCTATTATAATTCAATATTATATATAGAATTCTATGAATTCTCAGAAGCATGAGATGGAAGACAGAATAGATCCAATAAGTATACAGTCCTGAATGCATATCGCTAGACGAGACTCAAGCGATTCTCTGTTTGCTGTACGTGCTGATGATGACTGCTGTTTTCTCCTATTGTAGAACTGGTTTGTAAACTAGTTCAACCCAGTCTGAGGGTGCTACTTTGAGGACACACTCTTAGAACACACACACACACACACACACACACACACACACACGGGCGCACACACACACGGGCGCACACACATCACTTGAGTCCATCCTTTAATTCACTGCCAACATTTCATTCTCCAGCTAATAATGAAACAATTAGCTTTCTGCCTCCTGCTAATTCCGAGCCTCCACTTATATGACCCAGCAAGGAATAAAATGAGCAGGTCTGTGATGCTTGTGATGTCAGACTCTAAAGGTGAGCTAACACCTGATTAGGCTTCTGATCAAAATCAGCCAGGTCTTAAACACAGACATCAAGTCAGATTACTGTTCCTTTCATAACACACTTCATATTGAGGAGAATAATTACTACTAGATTCATCTTATGTAGAGTAATTTTTATGTCCATCTATTTGAGCTATGGTGTCTTTGTGACTAGAGTCTACATTTATGTGTCTGAAGAGCTACAGTAGCAAATTTACTACGTAAACTAGAATGCTAAAAGTTTATAACCACTGGTAAGCTTATGTACACTTCAGCCACAGATGCACCCCTGCATCAGTTCCAGGTGAATTAACCTCATCTACTTAAAGCTACCTTCTACAGTTGACACAAACTTTAATTAGGCAGAACCTATAGGCAAAGCTGTCATATTACTCTTCAGGGATGAAAGTAGGTTGTCCTTTTTATCATTAAAATAGCTGCAGATTAATGAAGGATGCTGCCTAATCTTCTTAAATTATTCATCTTAAAATATAACCTTTGAAACTATACACACATAATCCTGCAATCTCTCGTCAAAGCTCCTTAAGCCAAGGAGAGTTAATGATTTTCCCAAAGACCAAGCAATGTGCATTCCAGAGGGGAGCAAGCTGCACTGAGCAGCAGCTCCCAGTAAGCTGGTGCTGGGGCCTAGTTGGAGCCATCGCTTGAGGCCAGCTGCGCATAAAGGCAAAGATGGTCTTAATTAGAATTCTCACATGCATTTCCTAGAAGCAGCATCCAAGACCAACACCTTGAAGCTTCCTAGCACTTCCATGCTGTGGAGTCCTTGTGTGTTACATCAAACATGCCCAGACATAATTTAATGACAAATAGGAGTTCTTTGGGGGCCTGGGCCACTAGCTTAAAAACTTGGTTTGCTGCACAGCTGATATATTGTCTGATTTACTTGTAGGGTTTGGCCCTACAAGTAATGTAAATGTCAAGAAAGAGATAAGGAGGAAGGGAAAGAGAAGAGGGGGACAGAGAAGAGGGGAGGGGAGGCGAACGGAGATGAGGAGTTGCTACTAAAGCATACAGAAGAAGAAAGGATGTACTTAAAAGAGGATGAGGGAAACTTACTACCAGATTAGTCTGAGGGAAGCATTCTCAGGAGGTCCGTAGGTTATATGAGTGAGGCACTCATTAAACCTGTGATCATCTTTCAACCCCAAACATGTAGGCATCAAAACACATGGCTCTCAAAGCACCCCATTCTAGTGCCATCTCCGTCTCTTTTTTTTTTTTTCCTGATGTGGCACTTGCTCTATCACACTGCTACAGTACTCACCCAGAAAGAGGAACAGGGGAAGCCTGCCTCTAGCCCTATCTCAGGATGCAAGGGAAGAAGCAGTCCACCCTTGACTGTCCATTTAACCACTCAGGATTATCAGTGGAGATAAACAGCACTGCTCACAGTCCCCAGAAACCGACTGGGCCTCTCGGTAGCTGGGTACACAGCTCTGGGAAGCTCCCAACACGGCATGCTCGTCAGTTTGTTGTGTTTTACCTCAGGCCGAGACTTTCCTAAGCTCAATTGATTCAGGCAGATATCATAGCACACGTATACACCATGACACACAGGCTCCTTTGCACTGATCCACCATCCCCCATAACTTGTTTTTAATGCCACAGTTTGCAATTCAAATGTCTCCTAAAGGCCCATGGCTTCAAAGGTTTGTTCCCCAGAGTGGTGACAATAAGAAGTGATGGAAACTGTAAGAGATAAGGTCTCCTAGAAGGTTTTAGGTCATCAGTCACATGGTCTTTAAGGGGAGTTTGGGACCCCAGTTTCTTCATTCTCTCTTTTCTTCCTAGCCATGGAGGTGAGCATTCTGAGCTACCATGTGCTCTCACTGTGGTGTACCAGCAGAAGCGCAAAGCAAGGAACCAATCCCTCGCAGATCTGAGCCTTCAAAACGAAGAGCCAAAATAAACTTTTCCTTTCTATAACAAATTTATTGTAGGTACACATTTTATCAAGGAAAAGCTGACTGACACACTTGTAGGAACAGAACTTTGTTGGTGGGGCATCGTGTGAAAGTTCAAGCCAGAGAGAGGAAGCCATGGTAGTTTGAACTAGGAAGGCTAACAAAAGATATTGGTTACAAGAAGAGATCTGCTGGGAAGAGACTAAGAGAACCTTAAAGACTACAGTTAAGGCAGACAGAAGGAGCAGCCATTACCTGGTTCTGAGGTAGGACTTGTGCGAAGGCCTTCCATCCTCAGCTGTAAACCTCACCACTGCAGTAATGCTTCCTCTATGGACATTACTAGAATCCATCCTCAAAGCTGCCAGGAAAAGCTGGTCATGAGAACCTGTCCCAAACAAGGCACTCTGCTACATCACAGCCCAAGGAGTGTTGTCAAGGGAAGCTGCTAATACTAGGTATGACCTTGGGCAGTGTGCACAGCAGGAGTGGGAGGACTCTGATGATGAGAGCCACCCACACTATGAGAACTAGGAGATAAGGCCACATCCATGGCAGGAAACAAGCACTAACCATCATCCCCACACTTCCGGAGCCACACCATGGAGAAGCCAGGAGTGCTGCAGAAGTCAAGTGAGCATGCACCCAGATGGAAGGAGACCACCTTCCTCCTGCAATGCCCCTCCAGCATTCCCTGATTGACTGAACACCGTGCCATCTAATGGGTCCAGGTCCATCTGAAACAGCTGGGCACTGGACTATCTAAAGGGTCCACACCTATCTTCATAGCTCAGGTAGTAAAGGATGAGTTTGGGTCTTCTATATTTTCCCCATTTTTGTATGTGTCCAGTACAGTCATTCGGATATGTGGTATGTGAGTGGTATACATGCACATATCTAACCCATGTGGAAATCAGTGGTCAAAATCAACGTCAGATGCATTGTGTACTCACTCTCCACATTGGCTTGGTTTTTTTGTTTTTGTTTTGTTGTTGTTGTTGTTGCTCTTTGTTTTTTGAGGCAGGGTCTCTCATTGAAATTGGAGCTCACAGACTGGCTGGCTAGATTGACTGCTCAGAAAGCTCCAGGGATTCACCTGCTTCTATTACCTTTGCTCTGGAGTTGCTTGAAATACCACTACACATGGATATTTACATGGCTGCTTGAGAACCAAACTCATGAGGGCATCTTACCAACAGAGACATCTCCCTGAACCCTCAACTTGGATCTTAGAGGTAGAAAACGAGTGCATAGTCTACATCAAGCATCCAACCGTCAATTCTAAGAGCCCATGGCACTGCAGACACATAGGCATGCCACAGTTATTAACATGTTCTTCTGAAAGTTGGCCTCATCACCGGTGACGAAACTCATTCAGTGGGAGGAGAGCCGTAGAGATGTAAACAGGCCAGAATAATGCAACCACTTGAGTCAAGTGTGAAGCATCTGTGCTCTGGGATCCATCCTCATGGTCTTCTATCAGAATCTGAGTTCATCCTAATAGCCATTGGCTGCAATGGTTTTCCAGGCTGCCACAGTCACTGGCAGGGCCAGTCTTCCAACAAACACTGACAGACTTCGGGTATCAAATCTCTAGCTGAGCCATAAATAATGTGCTCATATCTGACCCTTACTTAGCCATTTACATGGCTGTCGTAAACGTTTTGAAAGAGGACAATTTGAGGCCTGCATGTGTTCAGGATGTGTCAGCCGTGGCCTTCTGGCCACGCTCTGGCCATCCTCCTAGCCAAAACAGAGGCCAGAGGGCATATTTTGAACCACAAAACAAATCAGTGTCTGCGAGTGCTTAGGAAAACAGCATCTGTGCTCTCACACTGTTCCAAAGGGTTCCTACAGCAGGGAGGATCCAAAAGAAAAGCTAGGGTCAAACATTTATGTTCAAGTGTCCAGTGCATGCAAGCACAAATGTGTAGCTTTCTAGAAAACACACATCTGGGAAGACCCTGATGCCAAAAGGAACGTCAAAAACCAAAACTCACGTTTACGGAATAAAGAACTAATCACAAACAACTGTTACGAGCTCTTTACAGGCTCCCAAAATTCACACATGGGATCCTGACCATTCTTCCCCTCAACACACACACACCCAAACAAAGCTAAAGTACTTGGCAAAGGGCGCTTAGGAGTTATCAGGTTTATATGGGGTCAAAAGTAGGAGGCTTAGATGGGACCTATACCTACTCTAGAAGACACAGACCTGCCCGCACTCGGGAAAGGCAATGTGAGGGCATAGCCAGATCAGTAACGGTAGGTAGGTAACAGTAAAAGAAACACATTCCCATTGGGAACTAGGTCTGTCAGCACCCTGACCTTGAACTCCAGACACCAGAGTCAGGGGAAATAAATATCTGTTACATATGGCACCTGGCTTGGGATACTTGTCAAGGTAGCCTGGGCTCACTATAACAAAATCAAGGCTAGAAGACAGCTCCATGTTGAACATAGCATGAGACTTGAAACTTGAAGTCACAGAAAAACTAATGGAAAAAAATGTTTACAGGAATACACCTTGGAGACACCAACTGACGGCACTCAGGTGAGGGGAACGATGGGCTTTTACTTGGGACAGTAGGAGACTTTGGGGAAGAAAAAAAAAAACGGAAAATGGGGAAGTCACCAGGAAAGGCAGGCAAGTAGTCTGTGTGGGGGTGGGAGTAGATGAATTCAAAATCTGGAAAATCAATTAGTCATGATTCCATAGCACACAGCAAAGAGGGAAGCAGAGGCCCAGCTACACAGACCTCCCTCGGTGACTGTCACTCCGCCTCACAGGCTGCTTTGTGTTCCTGGGGCTGTTTCTGAGCGTCTCATTTCTGTACACTCGCTAGGTCTGGTCTTTTTCCTCCATAGGAATGAAAGGTCTGTGAAGGCAGAGACGCCACTTTGTAAACTTTACTTGCCCAGTATCTATATGGAACCAGGGATAGAAAAAGAAAGAATGTTGGGGAACTATGTGTTTGTTGATGACTCTAACAGCAAGTACATCCTATAGTAGGCAGCACGCAGACCTTTGGATACTAGGCTAGGAACCCACGGACCCGGAACCTATGTTTAGACTCAGTGAGCCATGTTTGGTCTTTCTTTATTATGTCTTCTTGTTTCTTGATTCTTCAATTTCAGGTGACTGGGGAAAATGCTAAATATAAAAGCCATTCTTATTTCAAGGTTATTCCAAGCCAGATATAGGTAATATAAATAAACTATTATATATATATATATATATAGAGAGAGAGAGAGAGAGAATATCATAGAAAAATATTTTAGTATATATAATATATATCACATATAAATATTTAACATAAATATACTATATTCTATATAAAATAATATGTTACATGTATGTGCTATGTATAGTATGATATAGAATATATATTTATATATACATATGTATACATTTATATACATATATAGACAATTATATATGTGTACATATATAATCAAGCTTATATATATATAAGTTTATGTCTGTATTTAAATATATAATCAAGTATATGTAGATTTTATATTTTTATAAAATATATATATATCAAAAAATTTAAAAATACAACATACTCTTTATTTCATGGACTTTCCCCCTATTCTAAATGGAGAACTCAGGATCCTTCGATCAACCTCTAGGCCTACTCTGACCCTACTGGAAGAAACAACCTAACTGAAGGGTTTGGGACAACAGATCACAAAGTAAGCAAGCTGCGGGGCCAGATAGGGAAGTCACTCGAATCGAGCCTGAGGGTTCTACCCTCTCATGGTTTCCCATACATCTTGCCAATTAGATTTTACAATTCAGCAACCTCATTCGTTTTTCGGGCTTTATGACTCAGGCTTGATGGGGAGGGGACAGCAACCCACAAAAACAAAGGCCTCAATGTCTCCAGAGCTGAGAAAATCCCAGCTCTGTCAGGGCAGAGGCTATTTATATCCCATTTAGTGGCATGCTCTGGAATGCATGCACTTCTACACAGGGCCTCCAAACCAGTTTTGAATTCTGGGCTTCAACAATGAGAAAGAAGCAAAACAGTGGGAAGTTGGGGTTGGGGGAGGGGGCATCTTGTTCTTAATATATCACCAAGTCATGTGATTGATAAACCGAATTAAAAGGCTCCCAGCGTTGACTCACCTTTGACAAGACAGTACCCTGATAAAGTGAGTTTGGAGTTCAAATTAGTAGAAACTAAAGGGTAGGAAAATATCCTAGGATGAAAGAAAACATTGTGGTAAAGCCCATTTTATTTTATTTCAGAGCACACAATGGACACACATACCATCCATACAGAGAAGAACAGATAGAAGCATTTTTATTGACTGTGAATATACTTGTCCTACAGTCACACTCTAATATATGCTTACGTTTTCTCCTAATACAGAAGAGCAGGGTTCTATAGGAATGAATCTTGGCACGATGCTGCCCAAAACAGAAGGTGCTGCGCGGCTCGGCAACCTAGCAAAACTTGTACAGTGATGGATTACAACAGCCTCCACAAGGCCTGGCCATTACCCCTGCTCCATTCATGGATCCCAACCAAATTAATTTTCTCTTGTGCCAGTTCTATCACATCCCCCAGGTTCACAAAGAAGATTTACCAGGACATCAGAATCCAGAAGGGACTGAACATTTTCGTCCTGGCAGAAACTTAAAAATAGAGCTTAAAAATAAAACAATGAGAACGAATTTTTAGCTCAGCAAAGCTCATGGTTTCTAGAAATTGCTTTCCTAACTGAAAAAAAAAAAAGTTTCATTCTTGCTGTCATTATTGCATATGCACTATGGATTACTGAGAAACTAGCATGGAAACCCAAAGGATCTAATTCCATACTTGATGATGGATTCCAAAATCAACTCTCAAAATCGAAGTATATTTGGAACAATGTCAGAGCACATTCCTAGTAGAGATGCCTCTTGCTCTGGCACTCTGTTCGGAAGAAGCAGAATTGAAACAAACAGGTATATATACACTTCCCAGCAGCTACATTAAAGAAGAAAAACAAAGTGTGGGTAAAAATCATTGTTATTAATCTATTTAACCCAACATGCCCCCAATACTACTTCAACATGGACCCAAATCATAAACGATTAACAAGTGGCTAATATAATCAAGGTACATTGTGTGTGTGTGTGTGTGTGTGTGTGTGTGTGTGTGTGAAGTTGTCAAAAGAATGAAAATATGACAAATTAACAAGATACTCCACATTTTTAAAAAATATAAACCTAAGAAATGTGCTATGGATTTTACTCTTACAAGCATAATTAGGGCTAGCTATTTTTCAAGGACTCAGTAGTCACCCGCTACCATAGCAGACAATGGAAGCCTTAAGATTTCTCTCTTCCAACACAAACAGTTCTGGTTGCAAGGGCATGGTTATTGTCAAGAGAAGCAGCTATTTTGGGTGTTGTCTTACTCCTTAGACAAGCTCCCACTCTGGCTTCTCTCTGACCAGCCACACTGCGTCTCCATCTGTTGTAATGGAACAAGCCTGGCCCCAAAGAACTAGCAGTCTCTCCAGCAGACTTGCAAGCACAGCAGGAAGTTTGTCCTGGCTTAAGCAGTTCCCAATGGTGACCTTTTGAACCCGGTTCTTTCCAGCTGCTACATCTGGACAGTAGCAGGGCTTAACTTAGTGTATCTTTTGATATAGCATCTTTGCAGAGAGGAGAAAGCAAGGCCCAGCCTTGTTTAGGATGGGCCTTTGAGGAAGGTTAAAGGAAGCCCAGCTAATACTGAGGGGGCTCTGTCCTTTACAGGCAACTTTTTAAAGTCGCTTTCACCATCTGACCTTCAACTCAGTAAGTACAGGTGCCTTTTCCACAGTGATGATATCCATAACTACATATTTCACTTTTCTCAAAAGTAAATCTTACTGAAATGTTAACCTACTAATCAGAACTGAGAAGGGGTAAGCGATTACTGCTTTTCACTTTAAAAAGTCAATCTTTGAACTTCTTCATAAGCATATAAACTTGCAGTCATATTTTGCATTTGCGTGTATTATGTGTATATGTGCTCTGTGTTCACAAACATGTGAACACGTATAGGTAGATGCGAAGGTCAGAGGGCCACAGTGGGGTGATGCATTCCTTTGCATGATCTACCTGGTTTTTTGGGACTAGGTATTTCACTAAACCAGGAACACACTAACTATACTAGGCTGGCTGAGGATCTTAGCAAGTCCCAGGGATCTTTCTATATCTACCTTGATAGTAAGGAGATTTTAGCCACCCAGCCTAGCTTTTCAGTGGGTAGTGGATATCCAAACTCAGGTACTCATGCCCACTCAGCAAGCACTTAGCCATTTCCCCAGCCCACTGCTGCCATGTTTCAAATAGTTTAGCAAATTTAATAACTATTGATATGGAATATAGTGTCACTTCCATTAACAGCAAACCCTTTCTCTTAATTATATATGTATTTGTTAACTGCCAAAGAGGAAACCCAATTATTATAAAAATAGATCTTTGACTCTCCTCCAAAACCAATTGTAAGGTACTCATTAACATACCCACGTAAGTTTTACTTAAATCTAGTGTGTTCCAAGTGGAACACAGAGATCTGTAACGCAAAACCCAGACTGTGTTCACTTGGCAAATAGAAATTCCATGCCTACTTTGTGTTTTAGGGAAGCAATTGTAGAGATAATCATGGCTTCTCCCTAGTGTAACAATGAAAAGATCTGGAAAGCGTCACAGAGATCCCCTGCCATCTTTAGCTACATAGCAAGCAGGTGGGCTAGAATTTCTAGAGCTGGCAAAGAACACCTATTAGAGGAAGAACCGGTAACCAAAGAAGGAGGTCCTCTCAGAGTTCACAGAGGGGTGGGAGATGTTCAGCTTGCAACCTGTCACAGAGGAGAGACCTCATCAAAGCTGAAATAGTCAGGAAGACTCCAAAAGGGAGAAAAGTATGGCAGGGCTCAGCTTGTAAGCATAAGGACCCAAGAGTTCCGTCGCTAGAAGCCTGGTGTGGTGACAGGCTGTCATATACTGTAATCTCTCTACTGGGAAACAGACATGCAGATGCCTGGGGCTTGCAGCCCAGACATCCTTTCTTCCTTGACAAGCTCCAGACCAGTGAGAGATCTTGTCTCAAGAAAACAAGGTAGGATGAGAGCCAGAGGACAAAACCAAATTGTCCTCTGGCTTCTACATGTGTCTGCACACACATCTACCTGCACGCACACATGCATACACACACACACACCCCACAAACAGAGACAGACAGATAGACAGAGAGGAAGAAGGAAAGAGACAATAAGAGAAATAAAAGGTTAAGCTAGGCAGAGAGCAAGACTAAGCTAGACCTAATCTCAAAGTTTAAAAGTAAACTTGAAAACAATCAAACGGATCAACAAGCAAATTAACTGATCACTGGAAGAAAATCAACATTCCTTAAAGGGAGAGAAAAATTCAGACTCACAACCGGGTCAGCATTCTCAATGACTAGCTTCCAATGACAGATTACAAGATACAAGGGAATGGAAAAAAAAATCAGATCAGAAGGACAGAGTTGGTCAAATGCTATAGAATGCCAGGAGAAGCTTCTATTCTATCCTATTCTATTCTATCCTATCCTATCCTATTCTATCCTATCCTATCCTATCCTATCCTATCCTATCCTATCCTATCCTATCCTATTCTATTCATCGCTGCTTGCTATGTGTTTCTCTATACCTGAGGTTTTAGTTTCACGTTACTTACAATGAAGATACGTTTTTATAACTGTGGAACCTTGGACTGCACAAGTTTACCAGGACCAGTTATGCTAATAACATGATTGACAATAAATGCTTCTCTGACTACGGAGGACATTCTGGAATCTCACGGAGATAATATTTGAACTCTAATAAAAGCCCTGAACATGAAGCTCTAGCGAGCTTCGCTTGTCGGCCACACTTAACATGTCTTACCACACACTGGTGTTGAGGGAACTGAGTGACTCCCATGTGACTCCGTGGAGAGAGAATGTCTGGAACCTTGCTCCATGTTCCACATACAGTATTAGAATAATATCTGGTACATCTCTTATAATAGCAACACCTAGATTATACAAAAATGGAAGTTGCAGTTTAAAAACATGGAATGAGGGTTGGTGAGATGGCTCAGAAGGTTAAGATGCCTGCCACTGAGCCTGATGACTTGAGTTCAATGCCCTGAGTTCACAAGGTGGAAAAACTGACTCCTAAAGGTTATCCTCTGACCTCTATGCATGCACACAAGTGTACAACACACTTGTCGCTTGCACGCACGCACACCCACTTTCTTAATTAAATGTAACAAAAAGGGCTGGTGAGATTGCTCAGCAGATAAGAACACCAACTGCTCTTCCAAAGGTCCTGAGTTCAAATCCCAGCAACTACATGGTGGCTCACAACCACCTGTAATGAGATCTGACACCCTCTTCTGGTGCGTCTAAAGACAGCTACAGTGTACTTATTTATAATAATAAATAAATCTAAAAAAAAAAAAAAAAAGCAGGGCGCCACACGCCTTTAATCCCAATACTTGGGAGGCAGAGGCAGATGGATTTCTGAGTTTGAGGCCAGCCTGGTCTACAGAGTGAGTTCTAGGACAGCCAGGACTATACAGAGAAACCCTGTCTCAAAAAAATATAACAAAAAATATTTTTAAAGTATGCAATTAGAAAAGACTTACTAAGTGAACCAAGCAACCGATTCTTTAGTCACATTATACAATGTACAACAAAGCTAATACCATGGCGCACCGTCAACTCACTGTATTTGGAAAGCAACCAAAGTCTGTCCAAGGAAAGTAAGTAGCAGTCCAGATATGTAGCCATCTGACCAATGGCATGGTCCTCTTTCTAGTTTCCATGAGCTGAACTTTCTGCCATTTCCTTCACGGATGAGGGTCAGATGAAACAGAGGTGAACCATATTGCCTTTGTGCATCGAATAGAGACACCAGTACCCTCAATGAGTTCCTGTGGTTCTCAGTGGGTCCACAGAAGAGCATGAATTTGCCAACCCTCTTGCATCTCCTCATTTTTTGTTCATGACACCTATCCAAAAAAATAAAAGTAAAAACAAAACCAAAGAGTACTCTAAAACTCACTGCCCCACCCAACCGGACATTATGAACTGCCTGTCAGTCAATCTCTACCACAACCACTACCATTCACCATTCCTACCTCCATGAGAGAGTTAAAGTCTTCTCTCTCTAAAGGAAATTCAAATGTCTGAGATCTGAAGAGACCCAGAAAACTGCTAAGGGCCCAGGAGAATTCTAGGACAGGACTAGATAACCTTACTTTCCTCACCACAGCAAGCTAGACTGCAAAGAACATTGGCCTGGGTCTTCCACAAGGAGAAACTATCAAAAATCCTCTTATAAACCTGAGTTTGTACATGGTGATGTGAAAGAGAATTACTCTCATGTCCTGATGGACTCAGACACAACAGCACTTCAAGGGGGGAGAGGTATGCTCCACTGGGCACAAATGCATAAGAAAAGGTTTGCACAGAGTCCAGGCATACTGTACTGATGATAGATGGGTAGCCCCCTTCTGTTTGATCTCATCTTTCCTTAGATACCTTACTGTGTTGCTAGTGGGCCACAGTAACATCTCTGACTAAGGCAGCCATGTTTAACTCTGACTTGCTCTCTGCAGATACTAAAATGATCGGTCAGGGAAAACGTTCTTCCATCCTGAACATCTGACATCTAGTTTTCCCACTGTCCTCAACTCACTGAGTGGGAGGCATCACAGGGTTTTAACATGTGTCATCTGAGGCAGAGAAAGACAACTGACCAAGTTATTTACACGCACAACCCAGTTCTTGATCTTCACAGAATTAAACCAAAGAATGTTAATGGCTTGGTCCCTGACTGGTAGCACACAGAGATAGCCCCTCTATTATCACAAGCACCTCATGTAAAAAACAGGAGAATTCTACTGATAGCTCAGAATATATATTTGAAAACTTGAAGCCAACCTAGGCATTAACCCGAAACTCTTAAGAATGGGTACTAGCCATTGGGAGAAAAATCAGGCTGTGAATATCAAAAGCAGACAGGACCAAAGGACTCTCAGCTGAGAAGGCAATGAGCATTTAATGAAGGTGGCCTCCCAAATACACTTCACCTGGCTGAACACTAACATCTAAAAGTCAGCATCTTCCAAATACCTGCTAACAAAGAGAACCCCGTACCAGTGTGACCTTTTACCTTCCAAAGCATTTCTACAACCATGGTCTATTTTTTTCATGGCACTATTCCTTTGAGATTACACCATTCCCATTTTCGACAACCCTGGTAGTGTGGAGCACCTTGGATAAGGTCACAGTACTATTTTGGGACATGGCTAAGACTATAATTTACTACCCTCATTCTTTCCACAACACTGCACGATTTAGCTTATTGTTCCTGCGCCTTTTCTATTTTTAGTATTGCCCTATTGGTTACTGAAAAGTGTCTCTTGACCTAATGTTCTACTCAAAGCGGCTGAGGTTACCAAGGAACAGAAACCCACTGAGGGGAATGTGAGGAAGGAGAAGTAGTCAGGAAACAGCGGGGAAATCTCATGGTAGCTCATCGGCAGGAGGGAATATGGCTGCATCCCTGGGGGTTAGAACTGAGACTAGGTCAGAGGCAAAGGCATCTTCACCAGCATTCAACCCCATGGCCACCGAGCTGTAGCACCATCAATTCTGCATCTTGCTTTCCACAGTTACTGTACTGGATCTGTGTATACATTCTTCATGGCTCACACAGGGTCCAAGGTGATTATCAAGGTCTTGCAGCCCTTCCTCTTAGTTCTGTGCTTCACAGATGATGAAGATATGCATCCCATCATTCTCCCTCCCAAAAGAGTTCTTCTGCATAGACAGGCTGATGATAGGGCAAGCTCTGGACCAATGCCCACTAATTTGATTATCTGTGGCGGGGGAAGGGTGGCAACGGGGCTACAAGGCAGGAAACCATTCTGGTGACCGATTGCCCATATGCTGGGCCATTGAATCAACATTCTAGAAAACAGCAGAATGCTACTACCATATAGGCACCCTCACTGCATTTAACCAAGGCCTTTATTTGATGGGCGAGAGGATTGCTACTACATAATGACTTGAATAAGGTGGCACAGAAGTGTCCCACAGTCCCTATACACAGGGTCTCAGAACCAAAGATTTCATCTTGAAACTGACCATCAAGCTTCTTTGCTCAATAGCTAGTGGTATAGCTCTCCTTGTATATCATGCTACCTTGACACATACATGATAACTCTATCATCAACTCCAGTGTGCAAACACTCATTAACATTCTACCTTTAGATCATCAAGTCTCACCACCAGCTGCTCAATAGGATTATCAGTGCCCTACCTTAACCCCATTCAAACCATCCAGATTTCAGACAGCGATGTTGGGGTTTGGTGCTTTTTGTTTGCTTGGTTTCTTTGTTTGGTGTGTGTGTGTGTGTGTGTGTGTGTGTGTGTGTGTGTGCGTGCTGTATGTGTCCATATTTATGTGTACAGGTCCAGTCTCTTACTCATCTTACTCAGCCTGGAACTTACCAATTAAACTAGACTTGAAGGTCAGTGAGCTCTAGGGATATACTTTCATCCCCAGTGGTTTGATTGCAGACACAGGCTTTCTGTGTGCATTCTGGAGAATCTAAATTCAGGTCCTCATGCTTTATTGACTGGCCATTATTCCCTCCCTGAAAGCAGTATTTTCCTGTTCATTTTAATGTGCAAACATAAGAGACACTAATAGAGCCTTCAAATCATATGTATATGATATCTATGTATATATGCGTAGATATCTATATACATATATATGGGATTTTAAAGACTGTTTTTTTTAAATGTGTGTGCATGTATAATCTGTATGTGAGCACGTATACGTGAGTGCAGCTTCCCACAGAGGTCAGAGGCATCAGATCCCCTGGAGCTGGAGTTGCAAGCAGTTGTGAGTCACTGGACATGGGTGCTAGGAACAGAGCTTAGGTCCTCCACAAGAACAATGTGTGCTCTTAGGGGCTGAGTCATTCTCCAGACCTACACTCACCTCGCCAACTCTTGCTCACTCTGTGCACATGTGGTGCGGCACTCACACATGGCTGCTGGGGAAAGGCTCTGAAAATGCCTTGCCCTTCCGCTACGGCAGAATGCTCCTTAGATGTTTTCTGACTATGTCATCTGCACTAGCCTTAGACTCTTGATCCTTCTGCCTCAGCTTCTAGAATGCTGGTTTTGTAGGCATGCATCATTATAGCAGCTACCAATGAGGACTCTTAAGCTAAGAAAGACCCTAAAAAATTTAGAGCAACATATGTCCTTTACTGATTATAGATAGTGTTGAAATCATATCTTTTTAGAATTATAAAGAAGATTCATCTTTTGACCCAAGATCAAACTAGGTAGGCGACAAAACAAAAACCCTATTCTTAATATAAGCTTTATTGTTTAATTTTCAAAGCTGAGCATAAAGCTGGGCAATAATAAAATTATTCAGCTTAAGGTAAAGAGTCTAAATGGAAGTCACATATGTAATTCCATGTAAAATGTGTCAAGAACTGAGTGGAGAAACTTAGCCATACTTAGTATAAAGTGTAAGTTCGTGCTTAGTGAAGAAGCGATCTGGCCAGCAGAGGTCAGAGTCACAGGAGCTATTCCTGAGCACCTGTCAGTCTCAGGATCAAATCATGCCCGTGAGGTGATTTTCAAAATCTTTACAAACCTTTTTAAAATGATACCTAGTACTTCTTGCTAGGTATGCTAAACTTAAGATGGAAGTCCAAAAGTAGACAAACTTGCTTACAATAAATACCCAATACACATGAAAGAAAAAGGAAGCAGGCGAGACAGTGAGCATTGGAAACAGTTTTTAACATGTCCCAATACCCATTCAATCAAAAACCACCAGTAATGAAAACTGAACTCTGTGTGTGTTATTAGGGTAGAACTGTCATCTTTTGGAGCATCCAAGAGATAAACAAAAGAAATTAAAAAAAAAAATCAAAGAGTACCTGCTTATTTAATTAAAGTAAGTGTTTTTGGAAGAATGTTGAAAAATATCATCTTAAGAATCTCAGAATACCAAAGCTAAGTTTTAATCTGTAAAGAACATGTGGAATTTTTCTTGTCAATACAAATTTCACTTTCTAGGGCTGTGTCTGAGCTCGGACTACAGGAGACTTGAGACAGACCTGTTCAACTATTGCTAAAGGGCCATACAAACCAGGAGGAGAGAATGAATGAAGCAAGCCCTGGAACAGAGCAGATGACAGCACATTATCCTGTGGCAAACAACGGCATCCCAGATACTACTGCTGGCCTGGCGCTCCGCTGTGGGCCACAGCAAAAGTCTTCACACAGCATCATCGTGTTTTAGAAAGAAAGGTCCACTTGGTTTGGTGGTGTTTGTACATGTTTATGTGATGCTCGGGGCCTTCCTTTTCAATGCATTAGCTTCATTATATCACACCTTAATATGAGCAACAGCCTTGTAAAAGGATCATGTGAAAAACCAGTTGGACCCAGTGTCTAAGATGTACCTGATCATAGACAAGGCAGCTGGGAGTTGCAACTTTAAGCCCTAAATGTACCAGGCTATTATTGTTTGTAAAATTGTTGCTCTGGCTTCCTAAATGACACCTTGGCCACACTGCCCAATAGACTAATGTAGGAGAGATCAGGTGAGAGGTCAATGACACAGCAGAACTAGCTCCAGCATACCAATGTAAACACCTGTGGCTCTCCTCAGTAGACAGGTCACAGTATTCTACTGCCACACAATATACAATACATGGTATCCAGGTGGCACCTACGAATTGATAAAGTTGCTATGTTCTGAAATGTAGACTTCCCAGAAACCTTCACAGTCACTTGGGGACTAACTCCAAAGTCCCTAGAGTACTGTGACTTCTGCTCAGGGCTCCTAATTCACTAACAAAAGAAGCTGACTGGACACAATAGAACTTTATGCCATTAATGGTAGGCATAGAAGAATTTTACCACCCCTTACATTCCTTATTACTCCCCAAGCCCCATGTACCACTGCTGCTAAATGTGTCTCAGACTTGTCACTGTGACGCCCTGGTTCCAGTGTCCTTAAAGTCATTCACGCCCCTCAGTCAGACTCCAGAACCACTTACCCACTCTCCCCAGACGTTTGTCACAGTCCCTGTTTCCCTTCACACGTCTGCTCAGCTCTTCTCTGTACCGTAGTCCAAATGAACTTGTCACACAGCAGGCATGTGAGTCACATCCTCCGAATCCCTGTTACTCCATAACTTCTGGAAGGACTCTCCACAGCAGGTAGGGTGGAACTCTAGATCCCTACCTGGATGGTCAAATTCCTGCATAGTGGGGACTATTGCTGGTTTCCTAGTCTCCTCCCACAACATGCTCTACTAGGATCCCCTGCTTGAATTGCACTGGTCTTCTTACTGATCTATAAACACACCATTTTCCCTTACCACCCAAAAATGTACTCTTTGTACTTGCTTTTTCTTTTTGAAATACTCTTTCCCTAATTTTTTTTTACAATAAGACCTCTTGATTCTTAGGAAGACCTTTGTTAGGCCATAACTAGACCAAATCCTCTTATTATATGACCCATAACAGATTTAATGCTATAAATTGACAGTTAATATCCATTACTGAGTTCATATTTCTGACTCCATCATGGCCTGAGAACTTCACAGGACAAAAACATTGTCCATTTTAAGCAGAATTAACTGTTTCTCCCACTTTCTCTGGAACAAAATCTGTCTGCAGCTGACGCCTCAAAGTAATTATTAAGAGTAGCCCATCTGACTCACAGAGGTTCCAAACTGGTCTAAAACCTACACACTATCTAGTTATATTTCATCAATGAATGCCCAGAGTCATAGCCCAGTTACAAGTATCAAGTAGTTACAAAGTAATAGTTGAGTTATTAATGAGTATAAATATCTTAGGAAAATATACGCTATCCTATTCATGACAAGGTCTTATTCCAGGTTGGTCTTGAACTTGCTATGTAACCAAAGGTGTCCTTGAACATCTGACCCTCCTTCCTGCCTTCTGGGACTATAGGTGGACACTGCTATACCTGAGTCACAGATTAAAGCCAGGCCTTCATGCACTTAAGACCTCTACCAGCTAAGCTACATGTCCAGCCTAGTCCACCCCAATGTTCAACACATATTGTTGTATGAATAGAAAACAAGAGGTACCCTAGGCTGCTTTCCAATGTGCCAAATCACTCAGCAGATAGCACCATCACGATTCCTTCAACTCTCGTCATAGTATTTGGTGAGAGAAGGGGTTTGGCTACTAAATAAGCAGGATGGTGGACAGACTCCAGACAAGCAACATGGTACCCAGAGCTACAAAGTGGGTCACCAAAAGATTAACTGCTTTGATGAGGTCAGTGCCTCAAAGGCTGTAGAAAGAACATTGACCCAAATAAAGGAATCAATGTGGTTTATCTACCACAAAAGTTCAGTGTGGAGTGTTCTCCCGTAATTACTGCACTTAGTAAATGAAGGTATTGCCCATGTGTGTGTTGAAGACAAGCCAGCTTCATCTCATTGAGCCACGGGGGTAGAATAAAGGAAATTACATTTTCAGATATTAATAGACTTTAATCAACATAAGAAGTCTTTGCTTACCAATTGTCCTTGAGAAATGAAAGATAAAATTAAACAAAGGTCATGAAATCATCTTCTTTGGGTATTCGCCAGTATTTGTTCATCAATTCCATTAAAGCAGTAAGAGGTCATGTGAATTATTCTTTAACTATACATCTCAGCTTGCATTCATAAACTGCGTTCACAAAGCCATATGAGGTCACATAACAGAGTGCAGGGCATTCACAAAAAAAATTTGCCAAAGGTCAAAGATTTCTGAATGCCTCATGGGTAAACATAATTCTAAATGAAATTCATACTGAAATCATGGTGTTTCTGGCAGAGCTTTCTAGTGTTGCATCTTGTGGCTGCACTGTAGCCTTGCTTCTGAAACATAGGGTAGTCTGCACTTCACAGTGCATCTGCCATCGCCACAGGCAACACCAACAACACAGCCTACAACACCAGCTCAGAGCTGGCTGTGCTTTATGGTTTAAGCTGTTTGACTGGACAAAGCTCTGCTCTTTGGAACCACAGTAAACACAATGGTTCAATTTTAGAAAACAAAGACTTGGAATATTTTCCTACCATTGCTCCATAGCAATACCAAATTAGTATCTTTTTTGGATTATATTGTGTTTGAATGCCTGAT
>NW_022196903.1:91627738-91647539 GCF_008632895.1 Mastomys coucha | reverse complement strand
GCTTGGGTTTCAGAGAGCCATTGTAAAATGGCTATAAAGAAATTTCTGCTATTTTATAAACATATTAAGGCAAAACATTATTAGCATTGATGATCATAAAATCAAAATACAGATCAACCCTGAAAAAATGTTGAAGATGTCCTGCAGTGTCGAACACTCTGCTGAGACTTGATTCTTTACATAAAAATAAACAAGCCCATCCATTCCATTATTTTGTAAATTTGCTTTCACTTTAATAAATTGTAAAAAATTAAATGTGTACTAAATAAGTTCTATTTTGATTTATTATTATTAAATATTTGATTTGTATGCCTTTGCTCTATGCTTATATACAAGGGGTCATGTCTACATGCCCATATACAAGGAGTTTGTTAAAATTTCATCAGTCAATGTCTGCAGAGAGGGCTTAGTGCTTGAGAGCACTATCTGCTCTTGCAAAGAACCCAGGTTCAATTCCCAGCACTCACATGGCAGCTCCCAACAATCTGTTACTCCAGTTCCAAGGATCTGATGCTGATGCAAATAAAATAGCTAAATAAATCCCTCTCTCTCTCTCTCTCTCTCTCTCTCTCTCTCTCTCTCTCTCTCTCTCTCTCTAATACACACACACACACACACACACACACACACACACACACACACACACAAACACACATATCATCAGTTAGAAAGTTTCTGAATGAAAAAACGTTTAAGAAACCAGAACAAGGAACTATGATATTTCATCCGTCCCGTGGCTTCAGAGTCACATTGCACATCAGGAATGTAGTAAAAGAGAAGGTAGGTCATACCTCCACCAGCCCAGTAAAACCATATCAGTTAGAAGAAAAGCTGGCCCAGCCAGAAATATCTCCCTAGGGACTTCCCCAAGAGAAGCAGGCCACTTAACTGCTGTCCTCTGGGTTGAGTCCTGACAGCAATCTCCACAGCATGATACAAATCTCCAACAAAAAACCAGACAGGAAAGAATGAGTATGACCATCTTCAAAAGGAAGCTGGGCATCAGAATTTCCTGTGTTATTCATTTTACTGCCTTGCATTTTTGCCTGTCTTAATTACAAAAGGAATCAGACTGGTAATAACCGGCATTCTGATTTCAAGTTCATAGGGTCATGAAGTTTCCAGGAAAAGAGCCACATCACTATTAGAATCATGTTATTTGCAGAAAAGCCTCTTAGAGAATAAAGGCAGATAAAAGAATTATCGAGTGAGATATCCTTCCTTGATCTTCTCTGACGCTTTTGTCTTTCATCTTTGACAAGACATCCCTGTCATCAACTGCTGCAAACCCGACCCATAAAGGAACCAGGGTGTGTGTGCATATGGGCTTTGTGCATATGGCCTTGAGAATACACCTACAAAGGCCTGGGAAACTGTGACCAGATTTATCATCTCAGAAAGGAAAAAAAAAAAAACCTTTAAATTATAAATGGAGAACTGATTTTCTTGTCATCAGCTGGACTCCACGGCTGGTGTGGGCGAAGTCCGAATGGTAGAGTGTTGACTGGTGTGTTTGAGTCCCTGGATTCAATCACTAGTACAGAGGAGGGTAAGGCACTAGCAAACAAAGTCCTGACTGGGAGAAAAAAGGAACAAAAATAAACAAACAAATGAAGCCTTGCAACTGGAGAGGTGGCTCAGGGTGCTTATTGTTCTTCCAGAAGACGCGAGTCTGGCACTCACATCATATGGCTCCTAACTGTCTGTAATTCCAGCTCCATCTAACACCCTCTTCTGGACTCACGGGCACCTGAACACATGTGGCATATTCTCATACAGACACATGCAAACACAACATACACATATACTCTCATAGATACACACACACAAACACAGTTTCACAAATACATACATACATATACACATTCAAATAATTTTTTTTTGTTGTTGTTTTTGTTTTTTTTGAGACAGGGTTTCTCTGTGTAGCCCTGGCTGTCCTGGAACTCACTCTGTAGACCAGGCTGGCCTTGAACTCAGAAAACCACCTGCCTCTGCCTCCCAAGTGCTGGGATTACAGGCGTGCGCCACCACCACCCGGCCTCAAATAAATATCTTTTTAGAAAAGAAAAATACTAATAAAAGAATGAGAAAATGACTCACTCTAAGCTTAGTGCTACTCAGATGTATACATACAAAATTTACAAATGAGGATTCCTCCTAATCCATCTACAATGGGGAGAATAAATTGAAACTCTACCTAGTCACGCAAGCATATTTTTAATTCTCCAAGTATTTGTTGACTATTATCTTTCATGCTTTAGTCGTGAAGTGCTGTGAACAATATGACTACTCTTCCTGCCATAAGGGGAGAAATGACAACAAATGAATATAAAACAATGATTAAAACACATAATCACACAATGTTCTCAATTACTGCCACAGGAGAGGACTCATCAGGTGTCTGTGACATGGCATCACCTCAGAGAGTCAGGACACAAGCCACTATTTTTGGTCCAAAACAAATCTTTAAACAATCCAAATCAGAGGAGACCATAAGGAATGAGCTGAAATTATCAAAAAAACTAGTACTAAAATTTTAGTTATAATGGTGAATAGCCATCAAGATTTTAGTTACTTTAAGGTTTTAGTTACCATATAAGTAAGAATGAAAGAAAAAATGGGGACTGGAGAGATGGCTCAGCGGTTAAGAGCACTGACTGCTCTTCCAAAGGTCCTGAGTTCAAATCCCAGCAACCACATGGTGGCTCACAACCATCCATAATGAGATCTGACGTCCTCTTCTGGAGTGTCTGAAGAGAGCTACAGTGTACTTACATATAATAATAAATAAATCTTAAAAAAAATAAAAAGAGCCAAAAAAATTAGAAATGGGAACTATATCAAGAAAATATCTAGAAACCTGGCAATACAAAAATTAGTTTTCTAATTGGAACTGTTTAGCTAAGAGAGCAAAAGTAAATTGTAAACCCACTAAAAAGTTACAAGGCAAAGTTATGTCAGAGCATTGATTCAATTTTTCTTAGTAGTTTAAACAGAATGGACACAGAGTCAGCAATGGAGCCCTGTATCTTCTGTCTCTACTGAACAGTCAGCAAGTGGCAACTTGTGTTGGAAACCTAATGTTCGGATGAGCAGTACACACTTGTATTGCCAGAATGAGTGTTCTACCTCTGCAATAACGTGCTTGTGTGGCTTTCAGAAACAAACCAGGCACTTCAGAGCTTTGCAAATTCAAGGGACATGGCATGGCTTTGCAGAGTCTAGCCTGCAGCATGCTGATCTTCCACTCAGCAAATCACCAATGTCTATATGTTCCTTGGCCTAGAGCTTCCATGAAGGACAATCTCTGACCCTCTAGGCCTCTCTGGAAGTCTGAGGAGTCCCATGGAAAGCAGGCACTGAACTCAGATGTTAGGATCAAGCAAAAAATCTTGCTCATCTTCAGACCACAAATGTCAGTTCACTCTGCACATGCACTTCTCAATCCTATGCTGCAAATGTCAAATCTAAGGGTGGTATCAAATAGTGGTGTCCACTCCAAAGAGAAGTAGGCATAAGGATGCATTGTGTGTCAGTCATGGAAGAAATATTAAGTGGAAGGAGCAACAGGAAACAGTATGGCACCTTATAACAAATGTGTGCTTGTTTTCACAGCTTCACAAAGAATTCCAGATGTTGGGTGTCCCATGAGTGAAACAATCAAACTGCCAAAACACTGCATTTGAATTGTTAGAACTCTTCAGAGGACACAAGAGTGGCTGCAGAAACAGTGGTTTGTGGTCCAGAAGAATGTGAGTTCTTCCCTCAGCACAAAGGAAATAAGGAAGATCTGCCTCATGGGCTGCCTTTTCTTCAGACAAGAACGGAAATAAAAATGTAAGCACCAGTGTGGCTTATCCATGATGAATGTGCACTGCTAAGACAGGGACTTCCCATAACCCAGCAAACAGTTCGCCTCTTCCTCACTGTGGGAAATTTTCTGGTTAGTGAAATAATGATGAGTTATTTTATGAACTCAACAGAGTTCATAAAAATAGGAACTGCAGACACTAGACTTGTTTTTTTCATAATTTAAAAGGAAAATTGTTGAAAGTCAAAGGCTTCAAATCGCCATTCTCAGAGGTGTGGATGTGTGTGAGCCCACCTGGGCTGATTTTCTGTCATTACGGCAAACTATTAAAATAGGCACCTGAAATTTTTTCATCATTTTTATGATTCTAAATCACTTAAAGTAATTTTATGAAATCCAACCTCTTGGTAAGATGATCACACACTTGAAGGGAAATCGATACTTTATGATACTTCCTACAGACACCACAAATCATTTCATACCAAGAGAACTTCAGAAAATCAACCTGAGACAGAACCTACCAAAGGTTCTTCTTTCCCTAAATCTCAGCCTCAGTCTCACAGGCTCCTGGGTAACAGGCCATCCCAGCTCCAGTTCTGCAATGGGAATCATGAAACTACAAGTACACACAAAGTTTTGAGACTAGACCAAGGGGACAGATGCTCCAGAAGAAGAACCACTGTCAAGGCCAACACTGTCCCTCATAGGAAGACGCCAGTACAGTTCCTTGAGCAGTTGGCTGATAAAACAGAAGTCAAAAGCGAACCCAGGCTAGTGTGGGATATTCACCACATGGGACAGTGTTCCTTACGTAAGTGGTCAGAGCTGACCAGTAATAAATCTGTAGAAACACAAGTGGTTAGTGATTGTGGATGGCTGGTCCCTTGGTTGTCTCCATTTCCTCTGCTTGGCTTGTCACTCTTTGTGACAGCATCTCTTCAAAGACAGTTGAGTTATGAGACATCAGTGGAAAGACTTGTCAAAAACTTTATTTTACTCCTTGAGGTCTCATGAAGGAATGCATCAGTTTCAGTGAATTTAAGCATATTAATGAGAAAAGGTGGACCTGATCCTACTATTTTCCCAGGGTCCCACAGCTCTATGGCTGGGTTTTTCAACCTCAGAGGTAGATACATCTGGATCCAGAAACTCTATATTGTGGAAGGTCATGTTATATACCATGCAATGTTCAGAAACATCCTAGATACTGCTTACTAGATGTTCACAGCATCCTGCATCCACTGTTACAACCTAAATCTGTTCAGATACTGCCAAGTTTCTTTCAAGTTAAACCTAGGTGAGATGCACCCCTCCACTCAAGTCTCTTTGACTGTTTAAGCCTCATCTCTTTGTATGAAAAGTAATTGTAAGACCAGTTTCTTCAAATGATAGCTGCATCGATTGAATTATAAAATTATAATCCTAACAATAATAAGGCTAATATTTACTAAGATCTTGTTTATGTACCAGGCAGATGAATTGTTGACTCCCACCAACCTCACAATTGCAGGGATGGTGTGGTATTCTTACTGTCACATGATCATGCAAATGCCAACTGCCAAGATTCAAACTGAAAGACTTCAAGGCCCTTGCTTATTTACCAGATACCTATGCCACAGTCAACCAGCAGTGCAGTGTGTTACCGAGGAGACCTCAATGGATAATCCTAACCTTCCAACATTGTTCACCTAGCTCTTCTCACAGAATGATCAGTTTAGTGTGCTTTTCTGGGCTGCATGAAATTTAGAAAGATCTCTCAAAATTCTTCTTCAAAATATATCATAACTGTCTCTTTACAATCTTCTAAGGACTTCCTCCTGCCAGTTCTGCTAAGGACAGCTCCCATCCCAAGAAACCCACTGACCCCAGTGGTCTCTGCACTTAGGGATACGTGACTAAAAACCAGAGCATGAGTGATATGCCCCTTACATGTTACTTCTCATGATAGTAGTCTTAGGTTGTAACAGAAAGACATGCTGTTGATTGTAAATTATCATTAAAAGGGTTAAAACAGAATTTCCATTGAAGTAATCTTTTTTAAATACCAAATTATACCTAATGAATTTTAAAAAAAGAAGATCTGCCCATATTTAAGCTATTTAACATGGATGTTTTTGCCACCATGGTGCATCATATACTCAAAACAGACATGCAAAATAGGTTGGCTGAACTTTCTACAGGGTTTCAAGGACCTCGCAAGGCTGTTCCACATGCAGACACTCCTTGTAGCAACAGTGTATATGGAATGAGCATTTAAAGGTAAGAAAAGGAAAAAGAACTCAGCTTCACATGGAAAAAGACAAAGTCATGGGAAGAGGCGCATTTATATGATGTAGGTTCCTTTATCCTCGATAGGTACCTGTACACTGAGGCTCTAATGAGGAAGACAGTGTTTAAAACCCAGGACATCACCAAAACAAAAGCAAAAACAAAATAAAACAACAACAACAACACAAACAAGACATGAAAGGCTGGGTGCAGGAAAGGAACATGGTGCATTTGAAGGAGCAAGTGAAGAGCATGTGCGAAAGAACAGAGAAAACAGAGTGGAGACAAAGCTAGGGAGGGATGGGCAGAGCGAGGGAAAGTCCAGGTGGGTCAGCATCTTTCAGCAATGTAGGCCCAAGTGCCCAGAGGGACAGCAGCTGGCCTATGGAGTAAAAAAATTAACAGCACATGGATAGGCAGTCAAACCATAAGAAAACGACAAGACCAGCCAGCCACACATTTATTCTCTATTTGATGAAAGGTTATTAGATGTTGAGAACAGTGCTCTTTCAATTTATGATACTATTTCTCACAACAACCCTGGGTGATGCATATGTGTGGTCTTCATTTTACATGCGAGGAAACTGAAACTCATGAGAGATTAGGTCACCTGACTCCCTTAGTCACACCATATAGCTGACATGTGTGTACGGCAGGGGCTAAATAAAGTCTCCATGCCCTGCTGTGAGAGGTATTCTTGATTGTCAACTTGACTACCTCTGGAATTACTATCTCTCTCTCTCACTCTCTCTCTCTCTCTCTCTCTCTCTCTCTCTCTCTCTCTCTCCATACACACACACATATGTGCATATATATGTGTATATATATGTGTGTGTGTGTGTGTGTGGTATGTGTATGTATATACACATATATAAACTCATAAGCTACATATACACATATATGCATATGTATATATACATATGTGTTTGTATATATGTGTGTATATATACATAAGCTACATATATACATATATGTGTATGTATACATACGTGTGTGTGTGTGGTGTATATGTATATACACATATATAAACTCATAAGCTACATATACACATATATGCATATGTATACATACATGTGTGTATATATATATATACATATATATATATACATATATATATTATTCCTCTAGATAACACCCACTTACATACCTGCCTAGTTCTACTACAGTTTCCTGCCCACACCAAGAACAAGAACAACCACTATGTGGAGCCAGGATCTGTGTGAGACATGTTTATATCCACCATATTTTGAAGTCTTCTCAAGAGCTGTGAGATATGAAGCTCCTCTTTACAGCTGGGGAAACCGAGGCAGAGTCAAGCCAACAGCAAGCATAAGCATAAAAGTCCCAGGCTTGGAAAGTCACAGGACTGGAATCAGAGCTGTGAGGTGGCCTTCCTCATCAGTTCAGATGGTTATTAATTAAGAACTGAAATGATGAGGCACCATTCTATCTGCGGTCTGTGTAAAGCCTTCAGAAAAAAAAAAAAAGTGCAAAACTGATGCTACTTCTGCAATCATCATTATAATCTCTGCCCCACAGTGCTGGGAGTCCGCGATGCATATCGCTGCATGTCACCTCACACTGACAGCTCATAAAGATTGCAGATGATCTCACCTACAAGTAAGAAGTGTGGACAACTTCTACCGAGATGGGCAGAAGAAATGGCAATTTAAGTGATCCATATGGAGCCAGAAGTGCTCCCAAAATGTAACCTGATGGTCTCTGCACCTGAAGACTGAAAACAAATGCTGTTTTCAACCAAACAGGTCTATCCTGAGTTCAAGAAAACAGGACTGGAGATGTAAGTCTGGGGTAGAGTACTCTCCTGGCATGTGCAAGGCTCGGGGTTCTGTGCCCAGAGCCATAAAAACAAGTAACATTATAAACAGACAAACAAACAACACAGAGAGAATGTATAGAACTGGAGAGTGAACTACACGCCTGAATTCCCAATTGCTCCGCGAGGACCCTCCCCTTCAAAGTCTCCATGCAGCAACAAAGCTCAGATGCTTTTTACTTTGTCCACTGAGCCTACCAAAGGAGAAAAGGCTTTTCTGTTGGACCAAAAGGACTGCTCTTTCCCTGAAATCTAACTGCTTCCCAGAAATCACTAATGAAGACTCTTTAGTAGAACAGCAAATGTCCTGATAAACCATCATGCATGATTTGTGGATACTGCCTTCCAAGCAAACAAAGAAAAAAAACAAACCACTTCTCTAAGAATGTGCAGTGTGTATAAGTTTAAAAACCAAACAATAACAAAACTACTTGAACAAAATGGCGGATACCATAGCCTTCCCTGTGGGCCTGTACAGTGACAGGGCAACTGTACGGCGTCACCCTTAGATGTGGCCTGAAATTGGTTCACAGATACACAGATACAAGAAAGTGATACAATTAGATATGTTTTGTTTGAATGAAAAGACCCTACAAATTCTAGCATACTGCTATTAGAAATGTTATCAGCTTACACATATGGACAGCTTTCTCTAAGCCCCTAAGGTTCTCATGTGTTAGAATGTAAGTAGAATGATAGTGAATTCTCCAGCGGCCCCTGCAGCCTCTGTCTCAGAGGTCAGGTCGCAGTCCCTCCCTCCCACTTTAACAGGGCAATTCCTAGACTTCACCTGCTGTGGCTACTAGAGAAGGTGGAGTGTTGAGTTTATTGTTAGGGAACAGATGTGGCCTAAGCAAAGAGTTGTCTGCCCTGGGTATTGGAGGAACAAAAGAGATCTAAAGGGATTGTTGGTGCCTCACACCTGCAGTGCATCCAGGTGGCCCAAAGCCTTTACCGCCAAAGCCATCTCAAGACACTCCTACAAAAACCAAACAAACAGACAGCAGCAGCAGCAACAGTAAGACCTTCAGATTAGGTTCTGTGTTTACATCAAGAACTATGAGCCATAAACCATTGCCTCAAATAAGCTGCAATAAAACCTAGTCTTCAAACACAAAAATTAAGATTTGTTTTCCCCAGTAACAATCCATTGTGTTTATGATGGAAGTGACTCCTGTTCTAAATAAGTGGGCACGGTATAAACATGAAGAAAATTACCAGAAATCACAGATGACCTAAAAATATATGGCCCTGGAGAGCTGTCTCAGTGTTAGGAGCACTGGCTGCTCTTGCAGAGGACCTAGGATCCATTCCCAGCATCCATAGTGGCTCACAACCACTGTAACTCCAGTTCCAGGGGATCTGATGCCCTTTTTTGGCCTCTGCAGGAACCACTCATATATATACAGTATACAGATATACATGTAAGGAAAACACCCATACACATAAAAAATAAATTTTAAATTCAAATTTAAAATGTGTATATGTATATTTATATTTTTTTAAATCCTCTTTTGAAATAAGACTGATTTACTATAGCCATGTATAGAAAAATCACTTTTTAAATAAATGAGGTCTTTTGTGACACAAAGAATGAACAAACACACAATACTCTATATTTTCTTTAATAATCAGAATGCTCTATATTAGGCTTGGTTTAAAGAGGTGGATATTTTAATACACGCTGAATGGCATCTGTTAAAAATATACTAAAGTGTACAAATGGAAATGTGTTACTGGGGGGGTAGCAGAGAAATCTATGCAAAATATCAAATATAATAATAAACAAAAGATGAGTCAAACAGACTTCTGGGCAGTTCCCCCAAACGAAGTTCCTACACTCCATGAACACCATTATCATACACAGCCAATGCACAAGGCAGTGAATAAAGAGATTAAGTAAAGTGTGGCCTAGGCATGCCTGTGTAACCCACAGCAGCAGAAATCACAGTCTAGCTGAGTGATGGTACACGCCTTTAATCCCAGCACTCGGGAGGCAGAGGCAGATAGATCTCTGAGTTCAAGGCCACCCTGGGTTACAGGGCGAGTTTCAGGAGAGCCAGGGTTACACAGAGAAACCATGTCTTGAAAGAAAGAGAGAGAGAGAGGCAGAGAGAGCGAGAAAGAGCAAGAGAGAGAGAGAGCAAGAGAGCCAGAGGTCAAGAAAGGGTGAGAGAAGGAAAGAGACAGACAGACAGACAGACAGATAGACAGACAGACAGAAAGAGGAAGAAAGAGAGAGACAGAGTGAGAAGGAGAGAGAGGAAGAGAGAGAGAGAGAGAGAGAGAGAGAGTGTGTGTCATAACCTACTGGTACATTCTGTAGCACAAACAAATCTCACAGACTCCCTGCTACATCAAGGAAGCCATTCATTGAGCAAAGAACAAATGCATGGAGTTCAAACCAGGGTATTAATCCATCCCAGTGACAGAGGACAGCCTGCAATTTCTTCCTGACTGAGAGGCCCACAAAGGAGTAGTCTGTAGTGATGGAAGCCTGTTGCTGTTGACTGGGGCCGTGACTTCTCTATTTCTTCATATGTGGACACATCTTCATGTTTGTCTGTTACCTTGACAACTCAACTAGCAAAACTCTAACACGAGCTGAAGACATGACAGGTGGCTCTCACCCGTCTTCACTCACCACAAAGGCAAGCAGACCAGTCACAGAGCATCAGGCACTCTTTATAGTAGGCTGTCTGGCCAAGGCAGTAAGTCAGTAAGTCACCTGGCCACCTGGCCCACTGTAAAAACAAACAAAGCCTTAATAAGAGGTCACACTTTTAATTATAGGCCTGATGCCAGATTTGCTGGATATAATAATACACACCCTCTTTTAATTAAACAAATCACCTAAATAGACACTTGTAAAAAAAAATGAAGAAATGTAAAGGATGCTACACTGCATCTTCTCACAGGAACAAGAGCATATGGAGAGGCCAGCTACCCTGGAAGTCCTCTTAGGTGCGGATATTTCAGCGGAGGCCAAAAGCTGCTGAGACTGAAGTGAAGTAACTAGAGGAGGGAGTGGAGGTGATGGCCATCTGATGTCACTACATCCTACATGCCACCATTGTGTCAACAGTGCCCTGGGTAGGACAATGTCAATGGTCTAAATCCCCATTTGGACACAAGCACTGTGGATAAAATGATGAAATTCCTGTGCTATTTCTGTGACTAACTAAATAGGTGTTGCCTCAACTACAACCAGAAAATACTCAAAAGTTCCTGATAATGACACAGAGAGCTTTATTAAAAAAAAAAAAAAAAAAAAAAGCTGCACATAAATACAATACAAAATATAAACTAAATATTTTTCAGTGTTAGGTGTACCGAGGAGCTAACTGAACACAATCCTGGGATTTGTTTCCTGTACGGTCATGTGTTTTTTAATGACAGGAAACTGTTCTGTGATATACGTGGCAAGAAGTACTGTGCTCGGAATACAGTTGCTACATGCACTGGAATTAAGACGGCTCCAATGTCACCAAGTGATAAAGTCTTACGGGACCATTGTCATGCATGTGGCCCATTATTGACCAAAGCGTCCTTGTGCACCATGTGGCTGTGCAGTGTGGTATGAGGCTCACATATCATGTATAGATGGATATATAAGAAAAGTAACTTCTGTGTATTGGGCTTTCTTGCAAAGCACACTTGATACCCATCACACCAGACAATGCTACTTCTCAACCAAGCTCATCCCCAACCCCGAAGAATATGTTGGCATATCTAGAGAGATACTGTGGACTACCCCACTTGGTGGGGTTTAGATATACACTAATAGGGATGTTCTGTGATATCCTCTGACACACAGGACAGCCACCATCAATAAATAAGTACCTAAGGCAAAGGATAAAAGTTTTGAAGTCAAGTATTGACACAGGATAGCCCAGATGGGCCAAATGCAAGGATACCGATTAGCAACTTAGAAATGTTAAAGACTTGAGTGAGCTCGGGGATGGGAACAAAACTAGAACAAAAGCAAAAAACACATAGAAAATCCTTTAGTACTCTTTAAAATGGAGTTAAAATACACAATGCTATATATTTCACTGGCTGGACAAATGGAGTCATCTGAGTCTATCAATAGCAACTTCCATGAATAAACTGTAATCAAATAATGCTGTGAAACATTCTGCAGCCAGAAAAAAAAAATGGTGATTTAAAAAAAAATTTAATTAAAACATAATTATATCATGTCCTCCATTTTCTTTCCTCCCTCCAACCCCTCCCATGCCCCCTTACTCCCCCTCTCAAATTGATGGCTTTGTTTTACAAACCCATATACATACACATACACATACACATACACATACACATACACATATACATACATTAATCTCTTTACTCACTGCACTGGGCCTTGGTTACCTTCCTGCCCTGAGCATCTCTGTGCATGGTTCATGAATTATTATTAATACGCATACATTATTGATAGATATCTATGTATAAACATAGCTATAACTACAATCTACTGAATCCGTTGGGTGTTACTTGTGTGCATATCACTTCATGGCTGACCACTTTGTATTATATTCCTGTGTTAAAAGCTGAGCAACATCATGGAAAAAAGGGTGAAAAATTTGTAAGAGCCAAAGAGCTGGGAAGTCTGGTAAGATAGCTCCAAAATAAAGAGGGTCACTGTGTACAGCCTGAGCATGCTCCCCTAAAAGTCGAGATGCATGAGCTTCTCTCGGGCCATGGTGTTCACATGGGAGGGAATTGTTAATACAAAGCAAACTGTCAACACCGATTTCTCTAAAAGAACGGGATCTGAGAAGAGAAGGAAGGAAGATAACTTATTTATAAAAGGTCCTAGAAAGTAAACTTGGGCTTAGGAAAGGGAGAGAGGTCACAGGAAGAGGAGAAGGCAGTACATGAAAGTGTGCCGGAAAGCAATCTGTTGTTCCTGTTTTCACCAGCCAGTGCTGCTGTTGGTCAAGTTAGTGCAGGAAAGCAGGGAAATAAACCAGGAACAGCACTCCAAACATCTGGCCAGCGGCTTGTGGTCAGGCCCCACAACAGAACAGCATGGCTGGGCAGGCCTGCTTTGGCCTTGCTGCCTTTCATTTTCTTCCATTACTCATTTGACAGCTCTGCAGTGGAGATTGGTGGGATCGAGGATAACCATACCAACACTGCCTGCTCTGAATTAAAAGTCTACTCTGGACAGCACAGATCTGTCTCCCCTCGAAGACCGACTCTCAGCACACAAGATCCTCCTTAGCCAAAGTGCATTTCCAGAATGTTCTCTCTGTTCCCTGATCTCAAGAAATGAAGGCCTCCTCCAGGTCTGCTGACTGTAACTCAAAGCATTAGGCCATGCTTCCCAGGTCCTAAGGCAGAAATAAAGTAGACACAGCATGCAGCATACAGGCATCTAATAATGCATACACAGTTATACACACACTTGAGTACTGCAGGAGGTGTAGTTGTGATTAATACACAGTTGCTATGTTTCCTACATACTCTGGATATAGGAAGCCTACCTTAGGATAATAGAGTAATAAGGTTTACAAGATTAAAGATCTGAAAACTTGGGCCAGTTTGAACTTTCAAACAGCCAAGACACACATTCTCTCTCCCACTCTCTCTCCCTCTCCCTCTCCCTCCCTCTCTCTCCCTCTGTCTCTCTCCCTCCCTCCCTCCCTCCCTCCCTCTCTCTCTCTCCCTCCCTCTCTCTCTGTCTCTCTCTCTCTCTCTCTGTCTCTGTCTCTCTCTCTCTCTCTCTCTCTTTCTCTCTCTCTCTCTAATGTGTGTGTGTGTATGTGTGTGTGTATATGTGTCGTAGCATGTCTGTGCTGCTTAGCATGTGTGTGCAGGTGCACATGCTCATATACCCATACATGTGGAAGCCAAGGAGGAGGTCAGCTGTCCTGTTCTATCATGGTCTGTCTTATTCCTTTGAGAAAGAGTCTCCCTTTGAACATGGAACTAGACTGTCAGCCAGCAAGCCATACCAGTCCTCATATCTCCACTCCCAGAGCACCAGGTTGCACTGTGTAATTTAGGTTAGTACAAGGGATTTTAACTCAGGTCCTCAGGCTAGCAAAACAAGTGTTGTTACTCACTGTGTTAGTTACTTTACTGTTGCTGTGATAAAACACCATGACAAAGACAACTTTTGGAATGAAGAATTTATTTGGGATTATGGTTCCAGAGGGCTAGAGTCCATAATGATGGGGTGGAGGCATCAGGCAAGTATAGAGAACAGAGCAGAATTCAGAGCACTCACATCTCAAACTGCAAGCACAAAGCAGAGAGAACAAGCGGGGAGTAGGCTGAGGCTTTCTGCTCTTGCGGCCACTCCCTAGTAACACACTTCATCCCACAAGCCTACACCTTCATACCTTCCCCCAACTGTGCCACTAACTGGGGACCAAGTCTTCAAATGTCCAACCCTTTAATACAATTTCTCATGTTGTGGTGACCCCTCCAAACCATAAAATTATGTTGTTGCTACTTCATAACTGTAATTTTGCTACTGTAATAAGTCATAATGTAAATATCTGATACAGGACCCCTGTAAAAGGGTCATTCAACCTCCTAAAGGGGTTGCAGCCCACAGGTTGAGAAGTGGTGCACTAAAGCCTCTTCCCCCATCTCCTAGCCAAGACCTTTATAGTTTGTTTGCATAACCATTCTCAACTTTCCCTGAAGAGGTCACCCTTGGGTCCCTGGGTCCCTTACTATACAGAATTAGGTTTAGATGGTTTGCACATGAAAGACTGACAAAACATGAATGTTTTTCTTGCTTACAAAAGAATGATATAGTAGCATACTATTAATCCAGTGCCAGTGAAAGAGACTAGGAAGATATATTTGTCTTTCTGAATTACAACAGTCTCAAAGAACTCCACCCACAACCCCGTGAGGAGATGAACAGCTTGTGGAACCCTTCGGTGGCTCTGGAACCTTCTTTCGCACTAGAGCTGAGTGACTGTTGTGGAAACCGGATTTCACACTGCAAAGGCAGGTGCCAGTCAAAGCCTTTCCCCTTCTTCGCTGCTGGCTTGAGACCCACCAAAACCATTCACATCTGAAAGTTAAAGCGTCTACATTTAGAGTATGACTCACAGGACAGAATCTGTAGCCTGCCAGACGGCAAAGGGAACAGGGAGTGTCGGGCTGTGTTCCTATAGAAACCTGTGGTCACAACATAGTCAGACCTAAGACAGACAGAGCACTGAAAAGCTCTAAAAGGTGACTCTAGAAAGTCAAACGTGCAGAGCTTGGGGACAGAGGACCTGCCAGGTGAGGGGGGTAGTAGGGATGAAAGAGCTTGATATTTCATATACACAAATACCGAGGCCGAGAAGAAACAAAAAAGCAAGAATGAAAGGATGGAGGATACAATACCAGCTGCTTCCTCAAACATGTATGTGTCATAAGCGTATGACACAGAAAGCAGGTGGCGGAGTACTATTTGGGTGGAAGCAAGGAGAATGATAGGGGGATGGAAGAGGGGGGTGGCATACAAGTAATATGAGGGAAGTACAGTAATAATACAAGTTAATTTTAAAACTTACTGAGGCTACTACATGAGGATGGGTTCCAGGACAAGAAGCTAGCCAGGGAGGACTGTGCTCTGAGCTGCTCACCCACCTTTTTAAACTACATGCAGTCATATGTTGTCAGTAGCAGACTGAAGGTGCATGTGAACATGTATATCTATGAGCCATGTTCAGTATGGGAGGTCAGGGTATACAACTCCAAAGATGTCCCCATTTCCACATGAGGCACTTAAGTTAGTACCGGGAAACAAAGAGAATTACCTAAAACTGAAATTTTTAAAGAAAGTAGGCAACAGGAAATTTTACTATCTTAGCTGCATTTTGCTTTGTTTTGCTGTGTGTGTTATGTGTACAGTATATATGCAAGTGTATATACAGGTGCATAAACATATGAGTGCACAAAGGTCAAGGAAAGTCCAGAGAGCTACAGATGCTCCTATCTCTATCCCACACAGTGCTCAGGTCACAAACACACATAGCTATGTTGGACTTTTTATGTGGCTGATGTGAATTTGAACTCAGACCCTCATGTCTTCAAAGTACCTTTAACCACTGAGCCATCTTCCCCCAGCCCACTCTTGGTCATTTGAAGACTATAGCTCACCAATGTTAAATAGATCTACAATACAATAGTGCACCTTTTCATCTTGCAAAATTAAATGGCATCCACTCATCATCAACTTCAGTGGACAGAAAAGCAGTAAATGGAGTCATACAGTGTCTGTCTTTTGTGATCGGCTGATTTCATCAGCCTGATGGCCTCGAGATTCATCCACACTATAGTACGTATCAGGATTTCCAATCTCTTTAAAGACTGACTAAGATCCCACAGTGGATATGACGTAGTTTCCTCATCTGTTGGTTGCTTCTGCCTGCTGGCTATTGTGATCAAGAAAATGGGTGTTAAATCTCTCTGACTTGCCAGCTTCAATTTGCTTGGATTTGTGCCCAGAACTGAAGTTGCTGGATCATGTGGCAGCTCTATTTTTAGTCTTTGAAGAATCTTGATACTGTTTTCTATGGCAGTTGCTCCACTGAATGATCCATTAGCAGCGCACAGGGTCCTAACTTCTCCAAAGCCCCACCAATGCCTTCTCCTTTCTGCAGACATGGTCATTACTCTGATAGACCCAAGGTAGCACATCACCATGGCTTTAACTTGCATTTCTCAAAGGACTAATGGCATTCAATCACTTCACTGGCCTGTGACTGTTTCTAGAGCATGTCTGAATGATCTAGCCCTTTGTGTAATTTTGGTAATATGACTGTGTTTCATTGTATTTTTGTCAAATTGTATGTGGCTTTTTCTTTTTCTTTTGCCTGTTAATATGCATTTATGAATACACATGTGTATGGAGCACAAAGGTTGATGTTGGAGTCTTCCTTAATTGCTTTCCATCTTATATTGAGGCAGGGTCTCTCACTGGAGCCTAGAGGTCACTACTTTTGTTTGTCTCAGTAGCCAGCTTGATGCTAGGATCCTCTGTGTCTGTCGGGCACTGCTATTACAGATGGCCACCATGCTTACCCAGCCAACACTATCCAGGGAGCTCTCTTCCCGGCCTCTATGGCTCTTTGTAGAGTCTTAATCTTAGCTCTTCATCCAGTACATGATTTGTACAAATTTTCTGTCATTTTCTATTGTCTCTTTGCTCTTAGTCAACTGTGTTCTTTTATTTATTTTTTAATTTTTTTTTTTTTTTACTTATTATATGTGAGCACACTGTAGCTGTCTTCAGACACTCCAGAAGAGGGCATCAGATCTCATTACGAGTGGTTGTGAGCCACCATGTGGTTGCTGGGAATTGAACTCAGGACCTTCAGAAGAGCAGTCAGTGCTCTTAACCGCTGAGCCATCTCTCCAGCCCAGTGAACTGTGTTCTTTATGAATACATTTTCTAGGAAGTCACTGGTAATCTCAACATCATTTAGGGTTCTCCTTAATTTTTTCTTCTTCTTTTCTTGTCATTCGGAGCCTTATAACTTCTGTGTATGGTGTAAGATAAGGATCTAGCTTCAGTCTTTCATATGTAGGTACACATTTTCCCATGCCAGCTCACTAAATAAGAAGTCCTCTATTTATTGAGTGCTCTGGGCACTGATGTGAAGGAGCACTTGACTCCTGGCCTCTCTCTTCAGATTCTTTGGTCCACCTGTGTCATTACCATCAGCTCCACACAGCTTTGATTTATTGAGGTTTATAATGCACGTGGGTGTGTGCGCCCTCCAATTTCGGGCTTCATTTCTCAAACGTGTTCTGTGTCACATATAAAATATAGTTTGGGGTTATGCTATCTCAGAGTCGGGTTTTTCCAGGTCCAAGCTAGTAACCGTCCTCTTTCCATCGTCCACGTGGCTAGAATGCAGAGGCAGGAGCATCAGAATTCGCCAGCAGAGCCCAGAGTTCTTCCTGACTCAGCGTTAGGTGAAGACACTAGTAGAGCATCCCGGCTTTGCAAGGCGAGGGAACTGAGGTTAAGGGCATGGATCCTAGAGTCAAACAAAGTTGGGTTCAGGGCTCAGTGCATAAAAGAACTTGCCACAAGCCTGAAGACTTGAGTTGGGTCACTTGACCCCTATGTGGGTGGGAGGAGAGAACCACCTCCCCAGAGTCATTCTTTGACTCTCATGCTTTTGCTGGGACATATGTGCACCGTTCTATATCATACGCATAAACAGATCACCATCATCAATATAGAAACAAGTTTGTGGTTTTTGGTTTGTTTTTTTTTTTAATATTGAAAGCTGGCTTTAAGCTTTGGCTCTGCCAGTTTTTGTGGATGCAGCCTTACATGCCTTGCTTATCATTTTCAAAATGGGGACAATTGTAGCCCCCAATCTCCAAATCTTCAAAGGGCAAATGTGATGTGTGTGAGTGACACCACAGTGCCACTCCTTTATGGAGGAATAAGTCTCAGAGGACTGAGCACAGCACTTAACTAGAGTACTGAGCACATCACTTAACTAGAGTACTGAGCACAGTGCTTGCCTAGAGCAGAGCCAACAGCTGGGAACATGGACCACCATCCTGTTGCTAGTGCCTTTCAGTAGTCACGGCTTCAATTTTACAGTAGTACAATTTTTAAAGAATAAAATGAAGTTGTCAGGGAGGCCAGTGCCGGATACCGGGAGCATTCCTGAGCTCAGAAAGACAGAAAAAGGAGGCTACTCAGGGTAATTTATACCGCCTCAGTGAAATCTTGCGTTCCCCAGCACAGAAAGCACGTGGAGGGGAGAGCCACTGATCAGAAGCACATCCACTGGAGCACCGCATAAGTTCAAAGATCAAACCCCGGAGACTTTATAAGAAGCTAGCATGAAGAGAACGGACTGCTGAGGCCAGTCAGACCTGTCAGCCTTCAAATCTTGATCGGGGCTTTTGTTCATCAAAGGGCAAACTTCATAAATAACCACTGCCATGAGGGAAACCTACCAGGTCACCTGTTCCCTGATCTCCACTGAGGAGAACTGTACCCACGTCTGCTGATCTTGCAAACACCCTGCTTTCTTCTAACATCTTCCTCTTTAGGCGAAGCTCGCTCCACCAGAGGAGCTGCCTGATCTGTACTCCAAAGCATGAATCTCTTCTTCCACCAGAGAATGCAGCTGATGACTGGAAACAAAACTCATATCTGACTGCTAAGAACAGGTTAGCATTCTTCTTTGCCATTCTGATATGTCTTTTAGAAACTCACTTTTTTCTCTCTCTCTCCCTCTCCCTCTCTCTATATATGTGTGCATGTGTATATGTATGCCTCCCTCTATCACCTTCCCTCTATGTTCACTCTCTCCCCACCTCCTTTAACCCTCTGAAGAAATACAGAATCCTAGAAGTTTTTAGTAGATGTCTTGACAGGAAGCAAAGTCAATAGGTGCTTCAAAAAGGTGGATTGGAAATCAGGTCCTCAGGACTGAATGGAGTGAGCACATACATGAGCTAGCACACCTCTGCCATTTCAGGCTGGCTTTGTCCCTTACCACAGGATTGCTTTTGAATTTACAAAGCCCTAACTCTAAAACAAAACTTATAAATAATACATACTTCTCTGGAAGGCATACCTTGTGTATGTTGGCCCCAAAATTTTGAACTTCAAAGGGATAAGATCATACATATTAGAAGCAATATCATTCAAAGTGAGTTTGTGGTGGTAGAAATAACTCTTACAAAAAATTCAAGATTTTGCTTCTGGGAGCAATGAGCATCACCTAGATGCATTTCTTCGCCTTCCCTATGTGAGCTTAAACTACATCTGTCCTACTTGGCTACATAATCACTTATGGAAGGGCACTTGATGAGACATAATAAAGGCCTTAGACTTTAGAAACTTATTTCTTTCTTTTCTTTACTTTTTTTTTTTTTTTTTTTTT